>NC_091262.1:57356250-57687500 GCF_042477335.2 Ovis canadensis | reverse complement strand
CTATTTGCCTAGAACTACAGTTATGATGGAGAAAGAAGTGGCTACCCCCCCTCCAGTAGTCTTGCCTGGAGAATCCTATGGACAGAGGAGCCTGTCAAGCTGCAGTCCAAGGGGTCACAAAGAGTCAGACGTGACTAAGCACCTTAGCACGAACTATGAAGGCATAAACATTACAGCAAGGAAATGTGCATTCTTAGGAGTAAGGGGCCTTGGTTGATCACTGCAGGGAGGACCAATAAAGGTCTATCACAGCCCAAAGCTTTTTTTGTGCTTCAGAAGTAGTAGATGAGATGACGAAATGTAAACTAAGAAAAAGTGAGTGATAACCTTTTGTTGGAAAAGCTATAAACCCACACTTATGGAGATGTCATCTTAAAGGGAATGTCAAGAGTTTTTTCCTTGTTTTTAAAGAAATGCTACATGCTAAGTCGCTTCAGTTGTGTCTGACTCTTTGTGACCCCACAGACCAGAGCCCCGCAGGCTCCTCTGTTTGTGGGATTCTTCAGGTAAGAACCCTGGAGCGGGTTGCCATGCCCTCCTCCAGGGGATCTTCCCGACCCAGGGATCGAGCCTGCCTCTCAGGTCCCCTGCACTGGCAGGCAGGTTCTTTACCACTAGCGCCATCTGGGAAGCCCCACTAAAGAAGTATGTCTAGAAAACGTAGAAACTGAAAAATTATAAAAAGATACTTAAGCATCACTTGTGATCCTATAACCTAGAGAGAACCACTAATAACTTTTTGGTCCATTTCTTCCAGGAATCTTTTCTACAGATAAACCCTTATCTACAAAATGTGGCTGTCTCACGTCTGAGTATTTGTACAACTAGATTTTCAACACCTAGAGCAGGAGCTTTGTTCTTCATGTTATTCCTCTGATGATACTTCCCTCTCCCCATTAATCCCAAAGTATACAGGGTATTGTTTTTATTTTTATTTATTTTTTAAATATAAATTTATTTATTTTAGTTGGAGGTTAAGTAAGGGTATTGTTTTTATACTTCGTAGGCCTCTGTTACTGATCATCAAATACATGAATGAATGAGACTCTGCCCTTGATTAGCAGATTAATTTTTCATGACTGATTTACCCATAAAATATTATGGTTGAAATCAAATGGAGTTTTAAATATTTTTATAAGCTTTTTTCTCTTGGGAACCATTTCTTAAATTGAAGAATTTTGAGTTTCAATTATTTAAACATCAGCATTGTAAACATTTTTGTAGAGATTCTTTAAACTATGTCAACAGACAAACTAGGTCTAGGAAATGCCAGACCATATTACAAAGGTGAGTACTACGTAGCCTTCAAGTAGACCTTCCAGGAAATGATTACAGGCCACTTGCCTGATAGGGGTGATATAATTTGCATTTAGAATCTAGTAAATCCGGTTTGCCTGATGGCATTAATGGTAAAGAACCTGCTGGCCAACGCAGAAGATGTCAGAGACATGGGTTCGATCCCTATGCCAGGAAGATCCCCTGGAAGAAGAAACAGCAACTCACTCCAGTATTCTTGCATGGAGAATCCCATGGACAGAGCAGCCTGGCAGGCTACAGTCCATAAAATTGCAAAGAGTCAGACACTATGGAGTCAGACTGAAGCAACTTAGCACTTGTGCAGGTTTGATTGATATTGTTTTCCCCGGGGAATGAGGATGAAGCAGCAAACAAGAGTCATGTTTGTAAAAATCATAGTGGCATTTTGAGAACATAATAAGCAATGACAAATAGAACCAAAGATGGGGAGGCTGTGGTGTACATTTCACCCTTAAATTCCTAAGGGACCTCGGTGAAGTTAGGTACCCTTTCTACTTTCCTCTTGTAAAAATGCCACTTTACAGCTGGTTTTTGAGCATCATGTGGGACGGATTCTGAAAGGATAATTATTGACATGAAAAACTTTATATTCTTGTATAACACTCATCTGGTGACTCACAGATTTAGTTTGGGGATAGCCCAAAACTGTGACTCATGTATCTGAGCTCAGAAAAAAAGGCCATATTCTTGATCAGGAACAAAGAGGAGAATATACAGCTTCCAACCCTTCAATCTGTTATCATCGTCTTTGGCATGAATTCCCTTCTAGACACCAGGCAATATCAACTACCAGCAAGTCCTTAGCATTTCAAGAAAAGCTAAGTAAATTATAACTTTCTTTAAAAAAAATTTAGCCAACTTCTTTCCCAGATTATATCATACATGGCAGTTTCAGTGGTCATGAATATAAAGCAGAACTAATCATTTTTAAGAGCAGCACAATTCTTGATATTTGTTTCCAGCTTCTATTTCTTGAGATTGGCCAAGCCAAAGAAGATTATGTATATTTATCCACCTTTGCTGATTCTTGACGCACTAGGCTTTTTCTGTTACACATTTTTATAGAGGAGAAATGGGCTTAAAAGGGGGCATACTTAAACCTAGACTGGAATGGTTACCAGTGTTGCAAAAAGCCTCACTTTAAGGTAGTTTTCCCTAAAAGCGGTCCCAGGGAATCATGCTCTGGGAAGGCCTTGCGTATTAACCTTTGTGATATATTACATTAGATGGGCCTTGGACACAGGTCTGAGTAGAACAAAACCAAGGTTAAATGGTACAGGGCCCTCCCTAAGTCAAATAACTTCTAAGGAATTTATCAAATATAACTTCTGGAGTGTCATTGGAGAAGTGAAAAATAATACTAGAAGTCATTGTATTCCCTGCTTGAGATTTAGGACAGTTACATTACTTTAAAATATATCTGTGTTCATGGCTGTCAGAAGAAATCCTAACAAAATCCACACCTTTGCCACATCCATTACCGCTGTAAAGAATTGCTTTGAAATGCTTGCTCTCACAGTTACACAGCTTCAAACTTCCTTGTTTGAGGCTGGACATTTCTAGTCCTGGGCTGACAGTCTTCACCGAAGAAGCTAAGCGCCTACCCAATGCAGAGTTCCCATTGGCAGTGAAACATAATAATAGCCAGTGTCTACTGAGTACTTATGTTGACCACGTCCGATATGTATTATACACCTGAAATTTAACCCATGGAATAGGGCGACATGGCTAGTAATATTATTTTCTCTATTTTACAGATGAGAACACTAAGGAGAGATGTTATGAGTTTACCGAATATGACAGAGGTGGTAAGTAGAACAGCAGGGTTCAGGCCCAGCTTGGTGTTGACTCTGGTGTGTCTCCCACCACCCTCTCCACACAGCCATGCTGACCGAGAGTCCTGGTTTGGGAGGAGCAGCTGGAGGACACAGCTCATCTGTTTGACCATGAGCATTAAATAATTGCATTTTAATCATCTTTAACACTGATTTAACACCAAAAAGAAAAGTTTCTGAAATATATAAAGAGGAAATGTTTACCAGAGTGAATACACATAATCACTAGTGTTTGGTAGGTGGACATGCCCAATACTTGTCACTCCAAATTCTGATAGTCCACATCATCAGCACAGAATCAACACCATCAAAACAAGTCCTCTTAATATCCTGTCCTTCCTCTTATAAAGTTGTGTATTTTAAAGCATCCTCCTTTCAAATAAGCTACTAACCTTACAGAAACTAGGCAGCATGGGGGGTGGGGATAGGGGGGAGCTATTTCTTCACAGGAGGCACAGGCGTAAGAAAAACACAGTATATGATCTGGGGTCGGGTCCAGCTCCTTGGTGGAGGAGATTCTGCAGTTTAGGCAAGGGGGCAGAAGGCAATGATTCACAGCCAGCACCTATGCATGACTTCTAGATTCTTGGATGTTTCCTTCATGCGTGGCAATCATTCTCCTTAAAAAATAGACGGTAATAATGACACAATCATCTTGTTTTGTGCTTAATAACGAGACAGATGAAAACCGTAGCTACTCATGAGTGCAAAAGTGAAAAAGAAAAATGGCAAACAAAAAAGGTAAGTCATTTGTTGTAAGAACTACAAATAAATTAAAGCTTGCCTAAGATGTATTGATTTTATGTGGCCTCTCTGTAGAATGTCAAGGGTTCCTGACAATCCATTACATTCAATAGGCAAAATCTCCTTATAATTTTTTTTCTGTTTCCTGAACGATGTATAATCTATTTTTCCCTACAATGAAAAAGCAGGGCTTTATAAGCTTGAAAATTCTTTAAAGTAGTGAACAAAGCCGACACTACATGGAAAAGTTTCTTCCGATCACTTTTTCACCATCATATATGAAGAAAAATTTGTTATAGTTGACCCCATTCAGGGGGTGCTAAATAGATCTAAACCCAAGGACACTTTATAAACATACCAGCTGAGTCCTGCAAGCTGGAAATGATTCTTGGTCATTTTTATTATAAAGTTAGACATGGTGTGATAGAGTGTTTCACATTTTAACTAGGGATTTCAGTACTGATGATGAAAATATAAAAATAATTATAGATTCCTGACTAACTTTCAGTGAAAAAGATTCACTTCTCAGTATCTTGAGATCATTATTGGGAACTCATTCTTTACTGCTAGTACCAAAAGTGACCCCTAAGAAAGCAGTGTATTTCACCACAACTTTAGCAATGCCTTTCTCAAGCCTATAATAAAAAGCTTATTTTTATCATGAAAAAATAAAATGCCTCCATCTACATTGATGCTAAAGGAAAACAAATATAGATATAATGGTTCTAGTAGAAGAAGAGCAAAGAGACCAGTCCCTTTAGTCTTTAAACCTGCAATTACTGTGTGTGCTTACGATAGTGTTATCTGTGCATGTTTCTCTCCTGCCGACAGCCTGGTAGCAGGGGGGAAATGAAGATGCTGGAAATTTCCAGACAAGGAGACTTTCATTTTGAGTGTTTAATCATGGTGTCCGGTTTTGACATTGAGGAGCCTGGTGTGCCAGGCAGTGGCATTCCGGAATTTCACTATCATGTGGCTCTAGGAAGAGCTGTCTGGCTGATGAGTCTTGGAGGCCATGCTGCCTTGGTGCCTGGTCAGAATACCCATGTTTTATGGTCTCTTGGTAATGGCTACTTGATTCTCAAGATTTAACCTAGACTTCCTTAGCAACTGTCCCAGGCTAACTGCAGCTTTGCAAAGGTCCTCATATGTCACTGGTGAGTCACTTAGGCAACTCCAGGAAGCTCCAGCTCAAGTAATGAAACCCACACCCTAGGAAAGCCTTCATCCTAGAGAGAAAACTGCTACAGTTGTGCAAAACCTATCTGTATTCGGACAAACTTAGAGACTTGAGGCAGGCAAACAACACAGATGGAAGAGTGAATCTCTAATGCACGGCCCATCATGCACTTCCAGGAAGCCCCTGTGATGGGCAGACACTGCGCGGGAGAGTGGAATCAAAAGTAAGTGGGGTCCAGTTGTGTTTCCAGTTTATGGGTTTCCAGTTCCTGATGCAGACACCTGAGAGCATGGCCACACTGCAGTGTGAGACAGGGCTAAAGGCGGAAAGGATCAACTCACTCTGCCTAGGGGAGAAGGGACACTTGCAGAGAGAAGATGGGTCTTTACAGATCAGAAGAAGGGATTCTCCAAGCTGACCACGGGGAGCTGGTGAAGGACAGTGGGAGGAAGCAACAGAGAAGCCAAGAGGTGGGACCAGTCCAGGCCATGAACACCTGAGTGTCCAGTGACAGTTCTTTGCCTCATCTGGGCTGTGTCTGATGTTAGGCGATGAGGCTGCTGTCACAGTTAGAAGAAGGCTGTGATTAAACGTTTAAACTGAGGCCATGAGAGTCTGGGGAAGGGGAACCGTGTCTAAGGTGAGACTCTGCTTTGTCACCTCCGTGTCTGCAGCCTCTGCTCCTCCCTGGCTCCTGCTGCCGGGTCCAGGAACAAAGCCAAGTTGTCAGCTTTTGTACATCTTGAAAAGATACCTCTCCTCCAGCTTAAAACTCCCCCCTCTCTCCTCTTCCCCTACCCAGCTAAGCTTGTTGCAAAAGTAATCTAAGCTCCTTATCCCCACTTCCTCACACTGACTTCCTTCAACAGCCCTCTGGAAACTGGACTCCAGATGGCATGCTCTGAAACTGCCATAGCCACATCTCCACCAACCTAGCTGTCAGATCTGATGGGCAAGTCCAGGCCTCTTCCTATCCAGCAGTCAACATTACTAACCGCTCATCCTCCAAACACTCCCCTCTCCCCACTCTGCTTCCTTTCCTACCTGTCTGTTCACATCTAAGAAAACTGCGCAAGGCTCCCCCTGTCTCCCCCAGCCCTGTAACTGTGCTCATGTGATACTTTCCTTAAACCAGTGCTTCTCAAACTGGAGGGTACATGGGAATCCCCTGGAGGGCTGGACTCTGATGACCAGGGTCCTAACCCCCAGACAATCTGATTTCATAGGTCTTGTTTCATAGGAACTTTCATAGCAAGTTCCAGGGGAGTCTGCTGCTGCTGGCTTGGGACCACTGTTTGAGAACCAGTGTTAGCCAGTCTTTGCTATACTCGTCGCTTCAGCTGCCACATGGATGGTTCGCTGCCATGGACATTCCTGAGATCTCAGACTTGGATCACCCTTTTTCTATGTCTCCATCCCAGTATCACCCAGGCCTCTGCAACTTAATCTGCCCCTAAATGCAGTGAGTCGAAGCTCCCTTGCTCTTTCCTCTCCACACCCCAATATCTGCTGCTCTTCTCGTATTCACGTGCTAGAGAAAGATGCCTCCCCCCAACTCAGTCTCCGCATGTCACACCCTCCCAGGAACCACTGCCTTCAACATTCCCTGGTGCACACACTGCCTCCTGTGCTCAGTCCCATGCCTGGGCTCTCACACAACTCCTAATCTCCAGGCACGCTGCTTTATCCACAGCAGATCTGTTCCTTCTGCATGAATTTAAGATTAGCTGCTCCCCTCATGCACTTGTGCGCTTATTATGCATACTGTCTGGGTGAGCTTGGGCTGCTCTAACACATTACCATGGACTGGGTGGCTTATACAACAAAGCTTTGTTCCTCACAGTACTGGAGGCTAGAAGTCTAAGACTGAGGTTGCCAGCAGATTCAGGGCCTGGTGAGACCTGGTTTGCAGATGGTTCCCTGCTTGCTGTATCCTGCCACAGTGGGAAACGAGAGAATTTCTCTCCTCCTACAAGGGTACTTCTCATTTGTGAAGGCTCCACCCTCATGTCCGCCCCAAGGCCTCACGTCCAAATAGATCACATTGGAGATGGGGGTGGGGTGGTGCATGCTCTGTTGACATTTTAGAAACACCATGTTTTGAGTAGCACCAGTGCTGGTGTGCCACTCACCCAGAGCTAGATATCCTAGAGTGTGAAGTCAAGTGGGCCTTAGGAAGAATTACTACGAACAAAGCTAGTGGAGGTGATGGAATTCCAGCTGAGCTATTTCAAATCCTAAAAGATGATGCTGTCAGATTGCTGCACTCAACATGCCAGGAAATTTGGAAAACTCAGCAGTGACCACAGGACGGGAAAAGGTCAGTTTTTCATTCCAATCCCAAAGAAAGGGAAATGCCAAAGAATGTTCAAACTACCACACAATTGCACTCATTTCACATGCTAGCAAGGTAACGCTCAAAATCCTTCAAGCTAGGCTTCAACAGTATGTGAACTGAGAATGTCCAGATGTATAAGCTGGATTTAGAAAAGGCAGAGGAACCAGAGATCAAATTGCCAACATCTGTTGGATCATAGAAAAAGCAAGGAAATTCCAGAAAAACATCTACTTCTGCTTCATTGACTATGCTAAAGCCTTTGTGTGGATCACAACAAACTGGAAAATTCAAGAAATGGGAATACCAGACCACTTTACCAGCTTCCTGAGAAACCTGTATGCAGGTCAAGAAGCAACAGGTAGAACTGGACATGGAACAACAGACTGGTTCAAAATTGGGAAAGTAGTATATATATCAAGGCTATATATTGTCACTCTGCTTATTTAACTTCCATTCAGAGACATCATGTGAAATGCCAGGCTGGATGAAGCACAAACTGGAATCAAGTTTGCTGGGAGAAATATCAATAACCTCAGATACATAGATGACACCACCCTTATGGGAGAAAGCAAAGAGGAACTGAAGAGCCTCTTGAAGGTGAAAGAGGAGAGTGGAAAAGATGGCTTAAAACTCAGCATTCAAAAAACTAAGATCATGGCATCCAGTCTCATCATTTCGTGGCAAGTAGATGGGGAAACAATAGAAACAGTGACAGACTTTATTTGCTTGGGCCCCAAAGTCACTGTGGACGGTCACTACAGCCTTGAAATGAAAAGATGGTTGCTCCTTGGAAGAAAAGCTATGACAAACCTAGTGAAAGCGAAAGTTGCTCACTGGTGTCTGACTCTTTGCGACCCCATGAACTGCAGCCCTCCAGGCTCCTCTGTCCATGGGGATTCTCCAGGCAAGAATACTAGAGTGGGTAGCCATTCCCTTCTCCAGGGGATCTTCCCAACCCAGCAATAGAACCCAGGTCTCCCGCATTGCAGGCAGATTCCCTACTGTCTGAGCCACCTAAAAAGCAGAGACATAACTTTGCTGACCAAGGTCCATATAGTCAAAGTTACGCATTTCCAGTAGTCATGTACGCATGAGACAGTTGGACTATAAAGAAGGCTGAGTGCCAAAGAATTGATGCTTTTGAATTGGTGTTGGAGAAGACTCTTGAGAGTCCCTTGGATTGCAAGGAGATCCAACCAATCCATCCTAAAGGAAACCAACCCTGAATATTCATTGCAAGAACTGATGCTGAAGCTGAAGCTCCAATCCTCTGGCCACCTGATGGGGAGAGCCAACTCACTGGAAAAGACCCTGATGCTGGGAAAGATTGAGGGCAGGAGGAAAATGTGGCAGCAGAAGATGAGATGGTTGGATGGCATCATTGACTCAATGGACATGAGTCTGAGCAAACTCTGAGA
Source organism: Ovis canadensis (assembly GCF_042477335.2). Classification (NCBI taxonomy): domain Eukaryota; kingdom Metazoa; phylum Chordata; class Mammalia; order Artiodactyla; family Bovidae; genus Ovis; species Ovis canadensis. Next base: position 57,678,668 of record NC_091262.1, on the reverse strand, counting down.
GACAGTTAAGGACGGGGAAGCTTGGCATGCTGCCGTCCATGGAGTTGCAAAGAGTCAGACATGACTGAGTGACTGAACAACAAGTGCTTAGTCATGTGCCAGGCACCCTGAAATGACCAACATTTTGTTATTTTGACCTGAATCATTTCCTGGGAAGAAATAAACTTCTGAAATCTTAAGCATTGTTCCATTCCCTTCCATTTTCTCTGGCAACTAAACTAGCTCTGATGGGACTAGTTTCTCTCTGGATGAGCTTGGTTATGTTACTAACAAATAATTCTAGGTGCTTTTTGTTCCAGTAAGAGAGAGAGTTGGCAGCGGATTTTTTTGCATTCAGACAGTAAGCTAGATATTCTTTGGTAAACCTGAGCAGTAGAGACAGATTTAAGATGTGGACTTTAGTTCTTAGTACAAGCTGCCCAGACTCCATAGACTCAGGATCTTACCCTACAGAAGGAGACACTTGGCTTTTCTAGGTTATCTCACTAGGGAAGTTTTCTGTCTGTTCATTTAGCATATTGACAATTTCAAGCTAGCATAATGAAATACCTTTGAGCATGAGCTGATGAAAGAAAAGGGGCTTCCCCCCGTATGACTGCATGGGAAGTTAAGAAGCAATGGAGAGAAGAGGAGTCAAAGCAGAAATCCCTGTGTATGAGGAAGTGGGCTTGGATCCTTGGTCCATGGAGAGGTCCCCAAACTCTGGAAGTGGGGTGAAAGGAGCCCAGTTCCAAGCCCATTCCTATCTTTATTAGAGATTGTGAGACTAATCAGTCTTATACTATTTTAAACCCTATTTTCATTGTGATATCATTCTAAGTCATTCTAAAAGTCACCTCCACAGACAGAACAGTCACCGAAGTGAAGCTACTGTGATGAATATTGCTATTTCTTATATATATGTTTAGGTTAACATTAGTAGTTCACATTTTTGGCACAGTGACCTCTGAGTGCCTCTTAATTCCATTGTCTCTAACGTCTTACATCACCATTGAAATAGTTAAAGTCTACAGATCACCAACATCAAAACTGAGAAAGGATCAAAATACATATTTTAGGCCCCACTCCAGACCTGTTGAACCACCAAGGCCCCACTGTAATTCTGATGAATATTAAACTTATTAAACTTAGAGAACCACAGAAAAATAAAAAGGACCCACTGAAGTATGGCTTAAAGATGACATACTGGACTCCGTCAATACCTAACAGGTCACCATTTGGTTCTTTAACCAGGCATTATCTTTGCTTGTTTCTGAGACTTATCAGTTACACAGATTCTATCTTTATTAGAGATTGTGAGACTAATCAGTCTTATACTATTTTAAACCCTATTTTCATTGTGATATCATTCTAAGAGATTGTGTCTATGCCAAGGTCTAAAATCCTAATTAGATTCATTGTTGCTAGATGGGATAGCAAAGATGAAGATTCAGTACCCCAGTAAGACCTCTTAAGATACATAACATGCAAATGAAGGGTGCAATTAATTATTTCATTGATGCTGTCCAAACTCAAATGCACGCTGTTGAACTCTCCCTTAGCTTGAGAGCACAACCATCACATACAACAGCAGCAGAGGGAAGGGTCGCTGTAATATGTGATACAATAAATATATCAATTGAAGACCAACATTAAAAGAGTTATTTGCTAATGGGCACCATGCCAGGGTTACTCAGGCAATGCTGCCTGCAGAATTCCTAAGCTGAGTTCACAAGATACAGATCGATGCACCTCCAAAGAGAGTCTATATCAATCTCCATTTCATTCATTAGCTCCCACTTCGAGCTGGTTGGCTGCTAGTTAACTCTTTAATGTGGGAGAAACTGTCAGTGTAAAGGCCACTGGGACACGTGCTCTTCCCAGCTGTACTTGACCTGTCAATATTTCTTGCAGCAGAATGTTTAAACTGGTACGGCTAATGGCAAAATGGAGACCTATGGGGTTTGGGAGGCTTTCATAGCTTTAGAATGGCTTACCATCCAATAGCAAACATTAGTAAATTCATCCTGTTGCTCTATTTCTGCCTGTGCCTTACTATCCAGGTGCAACAGAAACTGGGATAAAATTATTTTCCATCATTCTATTCTGGAACTCAAAGGTATTTTAGACTCTGCATTATGTAAATGTGGGCTCCACAACAATGAGATACTATCACACCAAGGACTTGGCTGCAGTGGAGATCATTAGTTTGTGATTCAGCTCTAAAGAAGCTCCGAACAATGAGAAGCAAAGCAGCACTTTCTATAAAGTTCGGATTCATTTTCAATTTGTATGGGTCCAGGGACAACTTTATTGTTGCACAGTAGAAGAACCTGGATGCACAGGGGAACACTCGGTGCATGAACTATTTCAAGCCCTTCTGAAAATGTAAATAAGAGCCCTAAAACATAAAGGCATAATTACCAAAACAAAGAACAGTCTCAGACCACCAGGAATAGCTGGCTTCGCTTATTTTCTTTCTACAAATATTGAATTTACTAATTTCCCTTGCCTTACTGTTGAATAAAATCAATTTTCTCAGTAGAGCTGATCTCTGCTTTGTTGGAGGTTAGATGTGAAGTTGATATGCATCCTTAGATATACTGTTTGGGAGAAAGCCTTGAATATTTAACCCGACGTCATAGCGAGCCCTCCCTCCGCTGTCCTGTGGGGTGTCTATTGATTCATTATTTGACAATCAGGATTCTCCATAGGTTAATTGACATGTTTGGAATTCACGGCAAGGAAAATCTGTGCATTATTTTAAAACTCCTGTCAAACTGTTTGTAGATACGGTTTGATAACAACACCTGTTTTTCCCTCTCTTGGCCAATACAATCCATTGAGAATCCTGGCTTAAAAAATTTCCCTGCAGAATTGTCAAACATATGTATTTGTATTTCATTACTTGGGTAATAGCTGATTTGCCAAGTTCATTTGCTACTAGTTGCTTCTCAAACATCTCAGTGGGATAATTAAGGAATACTAAGAGCTGAAACTATACTAAGTTAGGAGGGGGCTGGAGCCATTGCCCAAATCCCAGTCCTGATTAAACTGCTGTCCAGAATTAAATATTCAATAACTGAAATGCTCTTTTCTTCCTTTACTCTCAGCAACTTATCATCAAGAAGACGGAGCTACTTCCCAAGTTGCTGCAAAAGAGAATCCCCCTCAAATTATCCGTACCAATCAGATCAAAATCGTGCAGACTTTCAAGTGAAAAGTATTTAAACTCAAAATTGGTAATGGTTTAAGTGGTGCCTTTTCTCAGTGGATACATACGTGGGGAGAGAAAATAAATAGTAACTCCGGGAGTGTGTCTTGGAAGGGAGTAAAGAAAGGCCAGGCGCAGTTCAAGGTTATAGCTGAGCACAACGGCACTGATGAGAATTTGGACAGCTAATACCCTCTCCTGAGAAATTGTGAATGTGAAGAATTCTGGAGAAGAATGTTGAAGTATGATAGCATTAGAGTTTAAATGCTCTCAAAGAATCTTGCTGGCTCATTGCACAAAGAAAAGAGAGATATTTTAATCATGAGCTATCTATCATCACTTGAATTTGAATGCCTGTTGTTTGAAGTCACAAGCTACTGACTCCCATGATGTACGTTTTCAGGTCTATTGCCAGAACCAAAAAAGGTACGAAAAGGCGGGGGGAAAAGCACAAAAAAGCCAAATGGCTATGGACCTGACAAAGAGGAGATATTGTGCCTACAATGCTGTCTCTTTTAAATTTAGGATGAGAAGAACTAAGAATAAATGAATGGCAAGTGGAGAAAATGGGAATATATGAGAGACTAGAGAGAATGTGCTTAAAAATAAGTTATTGAGTACAAGCCCCATTGCTATTATAAGACAAACACAGTTGATTCTGCAGTCCATAAGTTTTCAAGTTCACATCTGCATTATAGGAAAGAATACCCAGGGACCCAAAACAAAATTCTGTTTAAAGCATAGGCACCAAAGAGTCTAATGCGAAAGGGCAATTCCGATGATGAGCCTCAATTATTTCCCATTTCTCCTGTTTCGAGGTATATTCCATGTAGACATATAGCTGATAGGCTCAAGGGGACCCTTAATAACTCCTTAGAGGGCCGCATATAGTTTTCCATCCACTATACATTGGGTGTTCACAGGGGAGGTATTATTGATTTTCCCAAAGTGAAAAAGTTACCTAACTTAGGACTGACATGATCTTGTTTTAGCCTATTTCATTACATGAGAAAATTGTAGTTTTTGACTTGCTCAATGCCCAGGAGCCCAGGCTTAAGGAGGGGGAAACAGTTCAGACTCTTCAAATAAAATAAAAGTAAGACAGAAGAGCTGAGAGCTTCTCTTGTCACATTTCTACAATTTCTGGCTTTCAAGCCGCCACTTACAAGCCACTTCTTGACATAATCTTTAGGCTTAAGCATGTGGAACAGTGGACCAACCAGCTTAATAAAAAGACAAAGATGATATGCAACTAATGGACAGAACATCGCAACTAGGTGTTAACACATCATTCATTGAACTAAATGCTCTTTCAAACTCTGCAGCAGAAACAATTAAAGTACTGACGGCAGTCTTAAGTTGCTTCAAATTGTCTGGCACAATTGATCCACAATTATCTTTGTACTCCCTGAAGCCCCCGAATGCTACCTTCTTCATTGACTTTATATTTCCTTCACAGTTCTCCAACCTGTGTTCTGGCATACTGAATATCTGACACCCTGAATATCCATCTAAGAAGGCCATTTTGATAGATCTTGGAATCCTAAATATCCTATTGAAAACCTGAGCTGTATGCCCCCTGAATGCTTATAACCGGCTCTTCATAACAAACAAGAAATCTTGCTGAACATTTAAAGAGGAGTCTCTTTAAGACAAAAGAGATAAGCTGTTTTTCCCTTAGTTTCATAACACAACTTGTGAGAGAAATTCTATGGCATGGAATTTATGGCAAAGGAGAAAATTCTATTTCCAAAGGTTGAACTTTAAAATCACCCTTGTCCAGTATGGTGGCAAGGAATTTTGTTCACTGTTTTTGCAACCTTGGGCTAAGACTCTGATGGCCCATACAAACACTTAATAAAACCTTTTTCTGAATGTCCATTTACATGGCTCTTTGGACATCTCTGGGGCTTCCCTTGTAACTCAGTTGGTAAAGAATCTGCCTGCAGTGCAGGAGACCCAGTTTCGATCCCTGGGTTAGGAAGAACCCCTGGAGAAGGAAATGGCAACTCACTCCAGTATCCTTGCCCGGAAAATCTCATGGACAGAGGGGCCTGGAGGGCTGCAGTCCATGGGGTCGCAAAGAATCGGGCATGACAAAAGCGACTAACACTAACACTTGGACATCTCTTGATTAAAAAGAAAACTCTTAAGTGACTAAGCAGAATTGCTGTGAAAAGCAATTATATTCCTATGAAATACAATCAGAAATACAAGCTATAAAGTACAAATAGTGCTTAGTTTCCACGGTGTTGTGAAAAGGAGTTTGGGGACACAGCCCAGAGATGTGTTCATTAACACCATTGTCCACAAATAAATATCTAATTTTTTTTTTTTACTTTAATCCCCCCATCCCTGTGTTGTTGTTGATGTCTGGCAGGGAACTGCAAAATTACACGAGTGAAAAACCTTGAAGATGGAGAGAATCAGCTGCCTAGCATGAATAAGGATGCTGTTACTCTCAGGGTGGGGGGACACAGTATTTGATCCCAACGGAAAAGTCATTTTTCGCTGTTATGTGAAGGCCCGAACTGGGGCATAGGCAATGGACTCAAGATCACTGATATAATTTAGTCATGGGAATAAGATAGTCCATGGATTATCTTTGTATCTAAACTGTACGTTTGATTTTTTTCTCTATTTTTTTTTAGGTATTCTCTGATACAGACATGGTGAAGAATATTTTAGCTGGAACCAAAATTGCCAAGGTTCCTGGATTTTACAAAAGTAAAACCTAGGCAGTGACGAGAGCATCTGTCACTATGGAATAAAAAAGAAAAACAACTTTTATTTGTGTAGTATGTGAGGAATTTTCATCAGGATCTCATGTTTGCTATCTTAGTTCAGTTTTTCCAATAATGCTGTGAAGATCTCTGCATGTATCTTTTAAAAACTGTTGATTAAAATTGCTCCTTGATAAAAATGTTGTTTTTATACTAAGTTCTATCCTCTATGAATAATAAATCACAGAGTCTACTGAATATATATATATATATATATGTGACAATAATATGTCTGTATACACACACACACACACACATATTTTTTTCCCTAGTTCTTTGATGCTCTGCTTGTAGCTTGAGGGAAATAATATTACAAATGATCTAGTTTCAGGAGTAAGTGCAGTACTCTACTGTTAACAAACATATGAATATTTAATATTGGAAGCTTCACTACAATACAATACAATCTCTCTTCACCTTCTTACTTTTTTCCCCTTTGTACTTATAACCTTAAGTACCATATAATCAACTTGCTTGATTGCACTGTCTGTTCACTATTTCCCTTCTGCTGCTGCTGCTGCTGCTAAGTCGCTTCAGTCGTGTCCGGCAGGCTCCCCCGTCCCTGGGATTCTCCAGGTAAGAACACAGGAGTGGGTTGCCGTTTCCTTCTCCAATGCATGAAAGTGAAAAGTGAAAGGGAAGTTGTTTAGTCGTGTCTGACTCTTCGCGACCCCATGGACTGCAGCCTTCCAGGCTCCTCCATCCATGGGATTTTCCAGGTAAGAGTACTGGAGTGGGGTGCCATTGCCTTCTCTGCTATTTCCCTTCACTGGAATATAAACTCCATGAAGGCAGGAGGCTTTGATTTGTTCACTGGCATTAACCTCAGCAGTTTAAATGGTGCCTGCCACACAGCAGCTGTTTAATAGATACTTGTTAATGAATGAATAGTATTGCTTGTCATAATAAAGGGTAGTGCAGGCACTGAACGCAGTTTTCATTCTGTAATTCTCTGATTCTATCTTTCCCAGTAAGTTAATGATGGCCCAATAGTCTATGTTTAATAATTACTCTAGGGAATATTGCTAAAGGTGTTAAGTATTAATTGCCTTAAACACAGTGGGAGGTAGACATCACTGGAGAATTTTTAAGTCTTATATAAGATCTTGTACAAGAAGAACTGCTTTTCATATATTCAACATTTGAGATATTTATAATACTTATGATCTGAAAAAGGCAGGCGCATTTTGGGAAATGCAGTGACTACTTCTGGAATTCAATATTGTAACTGTAGACAGTCCCCTCTTCACAAGTAAATTCTATACAACTATTATTGATACTTTCATTAAGATAAATAAGGAACTTTAATATACTTAAATGATTACAGATTCATATTCATTCTCATTCTGTCTTTCTTCCTCTCTCTCTTACACATACACAAAGGATGAAAGAGAAAGAACTGTCAGAAAGACCCTGATACAAATGTATATACATGCAAAGAGGGAAGAACTAAAAGTCCCCTACTGTAGTTTTAGTTTGCTAGTACCCTGTCAGTGATCTTGGCTATGAATTTATCTTTGAAGATTCTGTTTTATCGTTGATTAAACATTTAAGATCCTATCACTCTCTAACAAGTCTGTAAGCCCACAAATGGAAGGTAGAAATAAGTGGGAAAAGAAAGTTTATTTGTATAAGTGGATTCCAATAGGATATTTGATGGATCAAACATGTCACTGATTCCCATATTGTTTTATTATTTCCTATTCTTTATAGCTGGAGAAGGCAATGGCACCCCACTCCAGTACTCTTGCCTGGAAAATCCCATGGACGGAGGAGCCTGGTAGGCTGCAGTCCATGGGGTCGCCAAGAGTCGGACACAACTGAGTGACTTCACTTTCACTTTTCACTTTCATGCATTGGAGAAGGAAATGGCAACCCACTCCAGTGTTCTTGCCTAGAGGATCCCAGGGACAGGGGAGCCTGGTGGACTGCCGTCTATGGGGTCACACAGAGTCGGACATGACTGAAGCGACTTAGCAGCAGCAGCATTCTTTATAGCCAGGACATGACTATCATTATTTTGCATTGCCTTTGGTAAACAATTATGTTGCCTATATAATTAATCAGAGGAAACCTCAAAATAGTTGATACCATCAATCTCTTTGACAATGTATCTAACAGCTTATTTCATCATGCCTTTGGAGTGATGCCAGCTAGCAAGCTCCAGTATCTTCAGGCAAAGTTTGTCCTAACACCTGCTTTGTTACCTAACTTGCTGGATACAGGTGGTTCACAAAAAACAGAAATAGAGAATTTCATTAAGTCACTTCTGCATCTTTAATCAGCCGAATCTCTCCCATAGCTTCTTCAAAGGAATTCATCCCTATTGTCACAAGTGGTCAGGGTAGTAGCTCCCCTAACTGTAAAGGAAAGACTTATTCCCCACTGTATCAGAACCTTCTATATACTGGCTACTTTGAAGAGTAGTCTTACCTATGATGTTTATACCTACAGCTTTCTGCTCAGAAATTAAAATAAGCTGGTGATGATTGGGACAACATAGGTTGACTTATATTTTATATTTTTTATTAGTCAAGACCAACTAGATGATTATACTATTCTCATTTAAAAATTTAAGTAATCAAAGCAGAGCAAGTGCCAAGGTCACCATTTAGGCCCCTACTAAGACCAAGATTACAATACAAGAAAGAGTTCTTGGCACATTATTTATGTTTCTAATTATATAAAAGGTCATCCTGCACCAAGACAGAGCCTATACAGTCAAATAGAAAACACACTGGATCAGAAATCAAATAATATGGATTTTACCACTAATTTAATATAGCACCACAGGTAGTTATCTCAGTTGTGACTTCATTCATTCAATATTAATTTATTAACAAACAATTAAATACCCATTCTGTACACACATACATGCACGGAATAGGCAGAAAGCAGTTTCAAGGTGATGAATGGACAACAGAGTATATAAACCACATGTAAAAATGCTGAGGAAATTCAAAGGAATTGATCTTATGGGGCTCTGCCAGGCTGACTGGTTTTGACATCTGATCCTTCCATTTAAGCTGACAATGACAGAATTAGCCAAATGATAAGGTTATTTTGGGCTTCCCTGAGAGCTCAGTTGGTAAAAAAATCTGCCTGAGATGCAGGAGACTCTGGTTTGATCCCTGGGTTGGGAAGATCCCCTGGAGAATGGAAAGCCTACCCACTCCAGTATTCTGGCCTGGAGAATTCCATAGACTGTATGGTCCATGGAGTTGCAAAGAGTCTGACACGACTGAGCGACTTTCACTTTCACTAAGGTTGTTTTGGACTTGTGAAAATACAACTTTTAGCATCTTTGGGTCTATCAGTTTTCCTGTATTTAAAATGATGAGTACTCTAATTGGTAAAATGAAAACAAACTGGAATATTCTAAGCCAGTGATTCTCTTTACCTCTATGTAAAAGACTCTCTGAGATGCTTATAAAAGCTAAAAAAAAAAACCTCCCTTCCACTCATAAAAACATAGGTGAACACAACATTTTGCACCTATTTCAGGAATTCAGAAGGCCCCCAAATCCAATTCCTGGATCTTGAATTAGAAATCTGTTCCTTAAACCAAATGCAACACAACTTCAGGAGAATGCCCTCATTTGCCATGATGACCTTGACTCTAGCGCCACAATCCATTTATCCCATGGATATTACTGAGCATCTAAGATGTGCCACATGTTGTTCTAGGTGATGGGACGTCTCAGAGAATGGTAAAACAAAGTTTCCTGACCTCAGGAGGGTGGAAGACAGACAATAAACAAAAGCAGTAACTAAATTATACAGCACGAGTGAGTGCTAAGAGTTATGGAAAAGAAATTAACCCGAGAAAAGGACTTGGGTATCAGGGAGCATGGAGGAAGTGGTTTGTAATTTTAAATAGGGTAGTCAGGGAAGCCCACTGAGCATGTAACATTCAGACAGACTTGAAGGAGATAAAGGAACAGCCAGGTAGCTATCCCGGAAGAGTGTTCCATGTAGAACAAACACAAGCGCCAGGGTCCTGAGAGGGTGGAGCCCGCTGAGCATCCAGGAGGGCTGGAATGGACTGAGAGATGGGGAAACAGCAGGAGATAAAAATCAGAGAAATAAAAAGCGTGTGGGGAGGGGATAGCCTCGTGTCACAAAGGACCTCAAAGTACTTTTGACATTTTGAGCTGGGAAGTCCTTGGAGAGTCTGAAGGAAAGTAGTGTGATCTGATTGATATTTGAACGGGACCATATGGCTGATGGGTTGTGGGGCAAGAGATGTACATTGCCTGGGTGTCACTGCAGAGATCCAGCAACCGATGATGTGGCTGGGGCCACAGTGGTGGCTGGGAGGAAGTAAGAAGGCATCGGATTCTGGATATATTTTGAAGGTGCATCCAAATGCTGATGTATTCTATGTGGAGAAGAAGAATAACAAAAAGAGAAGTCGAGTATGCCTCCAGGGTTATTCTGGCCTAAGTTGCCACTCACTTCAACTGTAGGGGGAACAAAACGGGAGCTGGGGTGCGGTGACATAATACAGGCATTGGAAGGTTTGCTGGAAAATAGTGGCTCAGATGGTAAAGAATCTTCTTGCAATGTGGGAGACCCAGGTTCGATCCCTGGGTTAGGAAGATCCGCTGGATAAGGGAGTAGCAACCCACTCCAGTCTTCTTGCCTGGAGAATCCCCATGGACAGAGGAGCCTGGCAGGCTACAGTCCATGGGGTTGCAAAGAGTCGGACACGACTGAGCAACTAACTAACTAAATCCATTCCACTTTGTAAGCCGATCTAACTTTCTCCACTTTTATTTATGACCAGCATTTTCAGCAGAAAATTGGACTTACTATTTTTATTTTAGATAGTTTACAGTTCAGTGGATCCACCTCTCCCCATAAAGCCTTCCTTGATTCGTCTAGCTGCCTCCAAATTCACAGCCCAATTTGGCCATGCTCTTTTGTTCATAAAGTGGTTCTTTGTTATATAGGTTTTGATGTTTTATCCTTCTAATTAGAATGTCAGGTCCAAAAATACAGCACCTATCTAAGTCCCCCTTCTGTATTTTATCAACTGTACCTAGCATGGTACTAGGTGCCAGGCAAGTAGAATTATTAATACAGTTTTGGCTGATTAAAAAAAAAAATCTCTACCTCATTCTTCCTTTCAGCAGCTTCCTTTCTTTTCATTTGTGCTCTCAACTCTCAAAATGGAACAGCTTGAGACATCAGTCTTTTCTGATTTTAAGTTTGAATGATCGGCGAAAAGATAAACTGCACGCAACCCATTTGTGTCTCAATCCCTTTCCTGAGCTGCAATCTGGGTGTGAATAACTAAGGCCAACACTTGGGTAAACTCAATGGGATCTGAAATTTTGATTAATGCTACGACCACATCCATACGATTTGTGTCTTTGAGGGAGGATCAATGTTTAAAGATCTTTCAAATCTGTTCTGTAGAATTTGAGTGTTTGATCCTTTTAGTGTTTCTTTTTAATTTTCTTACACGTGAAACATTAGGTTCATTATCAATTGATTAAATTGGCAGACAGTCAAGTAAAGAACAAAATCATATATGGCTGCCTGAATTATTAAGGTACTCGCAACTTCATCATGCTGGCATAGCAGAGGGCTATTAACGATTATAGCAAATGTTTCTAGCACTTTCAATAAAATGGCCTTTTCCCCAAGAATTCATCTTTCATGTTAGCCGTAAGGAAAGCCTCCTTCTATGTTTCCACTTTATATTGACACATCCCGATTCTGGACCTAACAGACTTCATTTAATCTGTTGTATCTGACTCCTGTTTATCCCTACTCTGTTGGAACCCAGTGGTAATCAGGAGAGTTCTGAGGCAGAGAACAGTGGTCTGAAAGATCAGGAGCCAAACACTTGGGGAGAGAGAGGGGCTAAAGCAGACAGATCGGCACTTCACATCATTTCTGGTTCAGGCAAGTGGCTATTGGTCATTGTGCCTTTCAGTCCTTGAAATTTACCTACTGTCAATTCTGACGTTGGACCTTTCCAGCTCTTCCTTTCTTTTCTCTCTCATTACAGGCTCAGAGCAGGAGTTTACATCACATTGCCCTCTATTACAGACATGGCATTTGCACTGTGTCTTCTTTCTGAGTGACCTTTCTCCTCTCGGAGTTTCTTCATTTCTAAAATTTGAGCACTTCAAGGGAAGGGGACATGAGTGCTGGAGGAAAGGTGAATGCATTTCCCTGTGCCTTTTTCTTCTTTCATTTCTTTCACCCCTTGGAATTTGCTTATTTTGGTTTTGAAAATAAAAGGGATATTTCTCTAATTGGTGAGTTATCTGGGTCCTTTATTTCTTATTCTTTGACTGTTCTTTACTTTTAGATAATCTATGACTTGCTACCACATTAGTCTGAAGAGAAAGATAATTAGGAAAATGCATATTAGCCAGTTTCAGAACTTACTGGCTATTTATACAAGAACTTTTATGAAGATGGGGTATGGAGATAATTAAATAAAATTAAATTCCTCTATTGTAAGATTTAAGTGGATTTATGTCTCTTATTATCATGAATAATCCATTAAAAATTTACACACAATGATTCAAGGTATGTGGACTATTATCAATCAGACAGGAAAAGAAATCCTAGACTCTACACTAAACTAATGTGATTTGCCATAAACACTCTGATGTCCCTATATTTTAGCTGTGAAAAGTGAGTATTTTTTGACAGTATTTGGATGCTGTAATATCATATTTAACTCTTCCTTTTCAGTTCTATTTCCTCTATATGACCCTAATTCAAAGCATCTTTCAAGGTCCATAAATAGATTTTTGTCCTCTTTTGTGATAGTTCCATATCCGCTTCTACTTTATCTTTACCACCTGATGTGTTGTTTCAACTCCACCGTTTGACATAATTGGAAACTTCTTAAAGGTAGCATCTTGTCTTTTTACAAAGGCCATAGGGCTTCCCTGATAGCTCAGTTGGTAAAGAATCTGTCTGTAGTGCAGGAGACTCTGGTTTGATTCCTGGGTTGGGAAGACCCTCTGGAGAAGGGATAGGCTACCCACTCCATTGTTCTTAGGCTTCCCTTGTGGCTCAGCTGGTAAAGAATCCACCTGCAATATGGGAGGACCTGGGTTTGATCCCTGGGTTTGGACAACCCGCTGGAGAAGGGAAAGGCTATCCACTTCAGTATTCTGGCCTGGAGAATTCCATGGACCATACAGTCCATGGGATCACAAAAAGTTGGACACAACTGAACGACTTTCACTTTCATAGTCACTGGTATAGTTCTAGTTGCCATAATCACTAAATGACTAAGCTATAAATAAAATTATACAGATGTCTTTTGCTAATGGTAAAGCCCTCTCACATCTGACCAGATTTATTAACTTTCTAGCAGGCTAGTTGGATGATATATCACCTCATGTTGGCTTTAGATTGCTCAGAAAAATAGGAAAAAATCACTCTGTTAACTAAGGTTGTAAGTGCCAACCATTTTCTGAGCCTACCTTTGTTAGATAGTTGACTCTCCAAGAAGAATGACTGCCTGCTTATTTATCAGTCAAGTCGAAAAGAATAAATCAATAAGGCCAACCTGAGGAGGGATGAATTTGTAGCCCAAATAAACTTAGGAAACCTCTGAGTAAAACAAATATTTGATGGTAAAGAATCTGCTTGCAATACAGGAGAACTGGGTTCAATCCCTAGGTTGGGAAGATCCCCTGGAGAAGGAAATCGCAACCCACTCCAGTACTCTTGCCTGGAGAATTCCATGGACAGAGGAATCTGGTGTTCTACAATCCATGGGGTTGCAAAGAATTGGACACGACTGAGCAACCAACACTAGTACATGACTAACCAAGTTAGGTATATAATTAACATTAATTTTGAAAAAAGTTAGTGATAAGGACTATAAGTTTTATTCAAATTTTCTGTCTTTTCTAAGATCACTTTACTGTAGAAAACCAGTTAACATTCATCTTTGCCATTTCTTTGAACTTAGTCTCTTTCCGTATTCACTGCCCACATACGCATAGAGCATACACTTCTTGTTGCTCTCCTAGAAACACATCCTTATTTTCAAAGAGAGAGTTTTGCTTTTTATGGGTGTGAGAAAGGAAGCGAAAGAATGAAGCACCTCTACAGTTCCATTTTCATCACAGAAGTCTGTTGTTCTGGAATGATTTATATTTGAATAAGGAAAAATATAAGGAACTTGGAACACAGACAAAAGTACCTTCTCATCAAAGGTTGTCTATCGTTTCATGAATCACATGTGATGGATGAGATTTATGAATTAGAATCTGTGTCAAAAGATTTACAACATACTAAATTAGTTATGACATCTCCTCGTCGGTGCGCATAAACTTTCAACAAAATATCTATATCATCACCACAGGAGCATGGCCGGCCCAGGGCTTTCATTCCACGGCAGCACCCCCAGCCCCTGTCACTGTGGTTGATGAATTCTTGAAGGAATGGGCCTCAGATCAATTAAAATAAACACCACAAGCTGATTTATCAAATCTTTTCTGAATGCTCTCAGAAAATGTCAAAAATCTGATCCATTGACAGAGAAAAGTCAGAGAATCGTGGCAGCCTATGGGATCACAAGACCTTTTCAAAACCATCATAAATCACCACAGAAAACAAATGGGGCACCATGTGATAAGATTTCTCCTGACAGCTTTGCCTCAACAAGACATATATGAGATAAATGGATACCTTCGTCTATACCCAATTGCCAGTTTACAAAGTTCCAAGTTGTCAAACTGTAAAATACACCGGTATCAAAGTCCTTCCAAATAATATACCTTTTTTGGGTATACAAGAGTGGATTTAAAACAACACCCCCTTCACATCATCCCTTTCATTATTGCAAGCTATGTAACAGTCCTGCTAGTATGTGAGCTTTCTAAACTAAAGTGTAAGTGTGTGTATGTACACGTGCACACACACACGTGCACAGCAGGCTTCAAAATCTACCTTCATATACATCCTGGTCTGAACTAATGAAACTTTTCCATTTCCCATTATTAAAAGAAAACTGCTCTATAGCGCTAAAGTGCATCCAATCAAGGTACCCTTTGGTTCTTTCTTAATCATCCCAGTCTTGTCTCATTTCATATAGGTTAAGAGCACATTCAGAGACAAGCAATAACAGGCTAACCTATTCTTCTAATCTACACCAGGAACCGAGAAATGCTTCCATTAATGAGTTTTTACAAATATTATCAAACCCTGTAGGTAGAGGCACAGGGTACTGGGTTTTATATTTCAGAGTAAATTTTAATTCTAAGTTATACCCCATATATTCCTCTTTAGGAAGCAAATAGGATAGGACTAATTTTTCAAAGCATAAGAAATCCTATGAACTAGAGAAAGAATTACTTGTGCTGCACCCACAACTGACAGTATCTCACTGATTCTCTTTCTATACCTGTAAGACCTTACTCAAATTCTCCCATCTCATGAACCTTTCCTCTTCAACTGTGGTAGTGGTTTAGTTACTAAGTCATGTCCGAATCTTGTGACCCCATGGACTATAGCCTGTCGGGCTCCTCTGTCCATGGGGATTCTCCAGGCAAGAATACTGCAGCGGGTAGCCTATCCCTTCTCCAGGGGATCTTCCCTGACCCAGGAATCAAACTGGGGTCTCCTGCTTTGCCAACTGAACCATCAGGGAAGGTCTAATTTGTCTGATTACTAATCCAAGTTGCTTTCACTAGAAAAGTATCCTTGCATTTCTTGGTCTTGCCTTTCATCAGTTTCTATTGAACCATGGTGAATAACCAGTTTTAATGGCAGGAAACCACTTTACCAAACATCTGGGATGGGTTCTAGGATCAGGTGAGAGTAGATTCCTGGAACACGTAAAGAACACCATAGAGATTTGACACTTCTCTTTTAGGATGCCTTAAAGAGAAAACTCATTGCTGAAACTATTCAAGTGTTTTTTGTAGTCAACCCAGGGGTTTAGTTGGTTCCATAAACATTTGTTGAGACTCCTGCTGTATGTCATGCACTGGGCTAGACCTCAGAGTTACCATGCTCAACACCTATCACTTAGTAATGTTATGCAGTTACTCGTGGGGAGATAGAAATGTCATCCCCTTTTCCTTTAATTGCTCAGTAGTATTAAGTGTATTGCTAGGGAAGTTAAACGGCAAAGACTTCTCAGAGACCCTTCTTTGCCATTTAAGGAATCAAAGAGTAGTATTCCATTTAAGTGAGTGGCTCAGATGATAAAAAACAACAACAACAACAACAAAACTGCCTGTGATACAGGAGACCAGGGTTCAATCCCTGGGTTGAGAAAATTCCCTGGAGAAGGGAATAGCAACCCACTCCAGTATTCTTGCCTGGAGAACTTCATGGACAGAGGAGCCTGGCATGGTACAGTCCATGAAGTCTGCAAAGAGTCAGATACGACTGAGCAGCTAACAATTTCTCTTCACAGTCAACAAGAATGAGAAGATACTGTAAAACTCATTCTTAACAAGATGTCTAATTTGATAGCTCTTTATCTTAATAACTACATATGCTTTAGGTTAGTGTAACATGAATTTCCACCCATTCATTCACAGCAAATATTAGGGTCTTTAGCGGTTACTTTGAAATATCTATTAAATTTGAAAAAGAACAAGAGAGCACATTATTTCTGAAGAGTGCAAAGCAATTGTGCCATGTTTATTTTGGAAGCAGGAGAGATATAGAAAAACTACAGGTGGTAAAAATTGTACAGATCTTGTTAGTCACTCAGTCATGTCTTTGCGACCCCATGAATTGTAGCCTGCCAGGCTCCTCTGTTCATGGAGTTCTCCAGGCAAGAATACTGGAGTGGGTGGCCATTCCCTTAATCTCAGCCAATACTTTAAGCTGTGGGCAGCATCTCTGTGAGAAGGTAGGGGTGTGTGTGTGTTTGTCCGAATTGCTTCCCATCTGGAATTCTCTTTCCTGAGGAGGAAGCCATGAGTCCATTCCATGGCCTTCAATTGCTCTTGTACCTTGCCAATTTCAAAATTCCAACTAAAAATAAGTACTTTGCTATGAGTCAGTAAATGGAATACATTAATAAAGCTTGAGTGTTTGGCTCTTTTCCAGACGTGAGAACTTGATCATGCTGGCTGCAATGGAGGCTTCGATTTCTTGTTTAGTGTAAAGGAAAATTACCCTACACAGCTTTTAACTCCCCAAGGCTATCCCTAAAAGCCTTACTCGAACTTCTAAGGTGCCTGGACTAGTATTTGAGCTTAGAAAAGCTGTTGGCAAATCCCAGTGAAATTTTCTGACAGATTCATCTTTTAGCCTTTGGGAAAGTGAAGGTGCTGCAGGCAAGATATTTGATTAATGCCATGAGAAATAGTATTGCTGGCACAGCTGGTATGTTGGGAGAAAAATTCATCACTAACTCTAAAACTGCCATGTAATTTTCTCCCCACAGTTCTTTTCCTCACTTGACAGAAGATTTGCACAGGACAAACTAGGCTGACAGAGGACAAGTCAGCCAGATGTTGAGGTATCTCTAAACATGACAGATCACTATGTTTTAGCTCAGATTAATTCGCTTATTAAAGGCAGACCTAAATCACTGGTCATTGTCAAGTCAGTTGTCACCACCAGCAAATCATGTCACATTTCTGAACAAAAATGGTTCCAGGTTTAAAGAGTTGCTGTAACCTCAGTCTCTCTCTGCTGAGAGTGAGATTCCAACAAAAAGCCCAGGACCCTCCTTCTCACCAAGGCAAGCATTTCAAAGTGTGCATTTCTCACTCAGCGGCTCCTCAACCACGTGCTTTGTGTGAGGCCAGGAGGAACAGGGAAAGTGTGATTTCAAAGTCTGACAGCTGCAGAGCTCAAATCATTCTGGACTTGTGATCTCCCCTTATCTGCCCCTCCCCAGTCTTTAGCCTTTCCAGAACACTCTACCAGGTCCTATCATGCTCCTGACATCAGCCAGTGACCAAAGGTAAACACAAATTCATTTATCAATAAAGAAAATGTCAGGAACAGCTTTTGCAGTGAGCAGATCGTATAGTTGTTCCATAAATTCATACAAAGCTTCTTATCCTGTAAGGGTGGGGTAGCCTCGACCAAATGCATCGACTCTTAGTAGCTCAACTCCCAATGGATCAGTTGTCCACCTTACAAAGTCAGGATTACCACTGGCCCCAGAGTTAGGAGATTTAAGAAAAGGGTCAAGGAGCAAATAAGCCATGGAAAATAACTAATCTCTCCGTCCCAGGAGTTGAGTTAAGGGATGGGAAAAGCTGGCAAAAAGAGCAGTGGCAAAATGGACAGTAGCCCTGCTTATACTGTGTCTGCCTTGTGAAGGGAGAATGGGCATCTACGGGGCTCAAGGAGAATTGGATTTCCTGAGAGCAAAATTCCCTTTAAAAGTGCAATAAGTCAAAGTATCACCATAAAAAGCAACATTTCTGCCTCTCATGTTTTTCTTCATTCTTTTAAAGACTGTAGTTTAGTGAATCAAGCTAGGTGTGTATAGGGTAGGGTAGACACTGGCTGTATAGGAAGGATGGATGGTTATGGGGATGCTCGGCAAGATCCTGGATTCTTAGTTCTCATTCTGTTGGTTCAAGATCTAAATAGGGCACTAGGCTTCCCAGCTAACAATGAAGTTCTCTTGTGCTACTTTTTGACTTTATTCAAAACCTATAACAAAAGGGCATATGCAATGGAAAGGGGAATGCTTGATTGATAAAATTAGTTCAGTTCAGTTGCTCAGTCGTGTCTTTGCAACCCCATGGACTGCAGCACACCAGGCCTCCCTGTCCTTCACCAACTCCTGGAGTTTACTCAAATTCATGTCCATTAAGTCGGTGATGCCATCCATCCATCTCATCCTCTGTCATCCCCTTCTCCTCCCACCTTCAATCTTTCCCAGCATCAGGGTCTTTTCAAATGAAATCAGAATTAAAAGGGAAATCATCTCTTTTGGCCCATATTTCTGTTCATGGTACCGCACTTTCCAGGTCAGAGTCACCAGAATTGACACTTGAGGTGAAGTTTGAGTTCTCTCTATAATATAAAATCAGTAACCAAGCCCTCAATTACTCCTTTTTAATCCAAGTCCACTGCCCTTGCTCTAGTCCTGACCTTTCACTTCTATAAACACTACTGAAATAGCTCCTAAATCTTCCTGACTCCCATCTCTCTCTGATAATCCATTGCATGTACCACAACCAAACTGAATTTCTCTTAGTATTGCTAAGTTTATACCATTCCTTAAAGAGAGTCACTGACTTTTCATTGCCAATCAGATAAAGTATAAACTCCTTAGCCTATAGTGGTGTGGGTGTGCATGCTCAGTCATGTCCAACTCTTTGTGACCCCCTGGACTGTAGCGTGCCAGGCTCCTCTGTTCATGGGATTTTCCAGGCAAGAGTACTGGAGTGGGTTGCCATTCCCTTCTCCAGGGGATCTTCCCAACCCAGGGATTGAACTCGAGTCTCCTGTGTCTCCTGCATTGGCAGGCAGATTCTTTACCACTCAGCTACCTGGGAAGCCCCTATAATGGCTAGTGCTCTTAAATTCAGTCCCAATACTGCTTCTTGCCTAGCACAAACCTAACTGTTGGGCCACAGACAATTATGTATTGCCCTTTGTCATCTTGGTACCACTTTATCTAATGTTCCCTTCACCTGGAATGGCTCTTTATCTATTAAACTCCTACCCATCCCTCAAGACCCAGTCTCAATGCACCCTCTTCTGTGAACTCTTCCTTGCAGCCCCATCTCTTCTCAGTGTTTATGGTTCATTTTTGTCCCTTCAGTTCTCATGCTGTGTCTTACATTTTGCTCTGCACTGTAATAATTTCCAGAATGTATTAAAGAGCAAATTCTTTAGGAATTTGGATAAAGATATATTTCCTTTTGGTGTCTTATAATTTTTTAACCAAACAGGTACTCAAAATAAGTCCTAAATGACTGAATTTTTAAAAAATTAGCTATTTTAAATAACTTAAATTCTGAAAGTCTCTGTTCTTTAAAATGAAATCTGAGGTTTGAGGGCTGACAAAACCACATAACGGCTTGAATTCTTTATTTCTATTTTGTTCTAATCTTCCAATAGCAACAATGCTTTTAAACTACTGAGATCCATAATCCCAGGAAGCTAAGAATATGGTTCCTGAACCAGGCAGTATTCCTGCTTGAAATACAACTGTGGACACAAGGTCCTCTCCTGCCATCCTCACCATCCTCACCTCTCTAGGGCTCCCGTCTTTCTTCTTTCCATGTTGCCACTCAGGCTACCAACAGGAAATTTAGGGCAGTACTGAGGATGTTAATCTCTACCCAATCACATAGAACATAAACATAATTATCTGTAGAAAGTTCTCTGTAGTTTTATCATGCTATTTAGCAATTAATTCCTTCTACAAATATTTGGGGGCCCCTACAAAGTGTCAGGAACTAAGGAAATTAACACAGAGATGCTCAACAATTGCCCTTCAAGCTGATGCTGAGTGGTTTCCATTGGTTGAAGATGCTGTCAATGACATACAGAAAATAACTGTATTTTTCACACGGGTACAGATTCAGTGGATAAGCCCCTATTTTACAAATTTGGGTCTGCCAGGCCTTTTTTAAAGTTTTTTTTTTAATAGCTTAGCATACTTTGGTTTCATGGACCCCATGAAAGCATCATGAATCATGAGATAGATCCTACTAGGTGATAACGATTATGAAAGAGAAAGAGAGTATGTTTCTGGCCTTAAGGAATTTAGAATCTGACAGGTGGAGGCGATAAGACAAGCACATATATAATTACCATATAAGAAATAAGAAAAGAGTCATCATAAAAATACACACATAGCACTGTGTGTATTACAAAATACAACACTGAGGTTCAGAAGAAGCCTGCAAGCCTTGAGGTCAAAGAAGGCATCATAAAGTAGAAAGACTGAATTGGAACTTGAAGGATGGACAGTTTTTTTTGACAAAGAGGTAAATTACGAACTCTGGCTCTCGGGGTAAGAAAGTCTTCATAGAAGCAGGTACAAAAGGATGGATAGTATTAACCTGATGGATAAAAGGGAGATGGATGGTCCAGACAGACACACCAGGCCAGTCAAAGTCGTGGAAGTGTGGTACACTCCACGTGAGACACACAAACACTATGGGACTGCGGTACAGGAATTAGAGGGCTTGGGGGTGGTTGTAGAGCATCAGGAGACATTATTGAAACAGGAGCAGAATGTGGTACTGACAAAAAAGGAGGGAGACATTTTCAGGTGTGGTTAGGAGGTTGCAAACTGTCCACAGAACACACATTAGGGGACTCAGGGATATGAGGTTGGAAAAGAGACAACGAGATATGCTGAACAAACCCATTATCTCAGGACCTCAATCTTCTTGGCAACAAGGGAGAGAGGAGAGGGCTGCCTTCAGATCCCAGTATCCCACTGCTCCTATGTCCTCAGAGGAGCTCTGCTTCCTATGTCAGACCCAGTTCCAGAGTTTCTAATGGTCTCAAGGTGACGTCTCTGAGAGGCAGGATTTGCAAGGCCAGGAGTATATGCTCTGGAATCTGCCTGTCTGACTGGAGCCCTGTTCTCCACTTACAGTGGGGAGAATCTGGGCCCGTTGCTCAATCTCTCTGCCTTGTATTTGACCCATATGTAAATCTGCACTGACTGAAACACAGTGCATGGGCGTTCAGTCACTAAGCGTGTCTGACTCATTGCAACCCTGTGGACTGTAGCTCACCAGGCTCCTCTGTCCATGGAATGCCCCAGGCAGGCATACTGGAGTGGATTGCCATTTCCTACTCCAGGGGATCATCCCAACGCAGGGATTGAACCTGTGTCTCCTGCTTGGCAGGTGGATGCTTTACCACTGAGCCACCACAGAAGCCTACTGACACACAGTTCAGTTCAGTTGAGTCGCTCAGTCGTGTCTGACTCTTTGCGACCCCATGAATCGCAGCATGCCAGGCCTCCCCATCCATCACCAACTCCCGGAGCGCACTCAAACTCATGTCCATTAAGTCGGTGATGCCATCCAACCGTCTCATCCTCTGCTGTCCCCTTCTCCTCCTGCCCCCAATCCCTCCCAGCATCAGGGTCTTTTCCAATGAGTCAACTCTTAGCATGAGGTGGCCAAAGTATTGGAATTTCAGCTTCAATTTTCATGAGTGACTGACACACAGTAGTCACTCATTAAAATACATCTGGAATTAAAATTTCAATTATCTCACATTGCTGCTATATCTCTACTGTATCAAGAATTATAAAATATGAAACAAAAACAGCAAGCTCTTGAAGGTTTGGGGGTTGAGGGGATTTTCATACCCCTTGTTTTTCTTCCAAGTAACTAACAGGAGAAAGAAAGGAGGGGGAAAATTACGAAATCCCAATACTTTTCCCAATGATCCTACCTTGTTAAAAATTGTGAGTGTAAGAAACCTCATATTTCTCATTTTAGGACATAGAATATGTAAGTAAACTTAGAGCTATCCCCATGCTAACTATTTCAAAATTAATTCCAAAGTAAACATTATTATAGACATAGCTTGGTCAGATATAATGCCCTAAAAATGAATTTTGTTCTCTGAGTTTTCTTTAGTTTACTTGGGTTACAAATTTATTCATGGACATTGGTTATTGATTTATTCTATTTCAATGTGACTGATAAATAAACATGTTTTTTATGGGTTAAACCAGACCTGAAGAATCGAAGTCATCTACTTTTTTAGTTGTGGGGGAGGGGGGGCGTAGATTTCCTCTAATCTTGGCAGATACATGTTCTAACTCTAACTTGCATTTTCTAAAATGGAAATGCTATCCTTAAATAAGACATCACACTTAAAACACCCTGCACACCCTACACTCTGGACCCACAAATGGCAAACAAAGATTTTAAAAATAAGTATATTTATTTTCCAGCAATATTATCTTTTAAAGCCAGATGAACAAAAATCCCTCTAAGGGAGAATTTCATTAATTTTTAAAAATGACGTAAGTGCTTTGTAACTTTGCCACAGAACATCTGTTTGGAAGCGGATGTAATTGGAGAGGTGAAAAGGGTGTCTGTGCCAGCGGAGGGTAGAAAAGACAACAGGTTTCGGGGAGTGGGGAAGGCAGAATGTGGGCGGTGATAAAGAAGGTGCTCAGCTGGATGCGTTGAGCCACTTTGAGCACAAATGTGAACAGAGAGAGAGAGTGAGCGGCTGAACAGTGGGGCATCACTGATTCAACAAGAAGTGATTTTTCTTTTCTTTTCGTTCTCCCCGGCAGGGACTTTCTGACCAATCTCCACTGCTTCTCCCCTCCAGCCTCCTGGCTTTGCAGAGCTAGCGAACACACAAGAAGTAGGGTATGTCGGGGGGCAGTGTCCTGGCACACAGTGCTGTGCGTTTAGGTACCCCGGGGCCCCACGTGACATCCGGGGCAGACTCTAGCCGAGTCACCAGGAGGCATCCAGTAGCTTTCCCAGGAGGCTGCAGGATCAGGTTGCCCAGTTTCATATTTCAGTCAGAATAATTAATGTCACTCAATAATTCAAAATTAATTTTTGAAAGAGATGATTTCATTTATTTTTAATTGATTTCCCCCTCGTAAAGCTTTTTTTTTGAAAAAAAAAAAAAAGATTTCATTAAGCTAAACGAACTCATCTAAATGAATTTTCATGAAAAGTAAAACAATCATCATGTTTATCATTTTAAAAAAGAAATACGATGTGACCATTTTTACTTGAAATCTGAAACACTGATGACGATATGGGTTATAGAAGAAAAGAAATCTGGCCTTATTCATCTTGAACAGAGATTGATTTTCACAGACAACTACTTCTAGCTCACAGGAATAATTGGAACAAATGTACTCAAGGCAAGTAAGTCACAGTATAAGTAGACACCAAGGACCTCCTCAAGGCAATGAGTTAGGGTCAGCCTTCTGTGGGGTCTACAGGGGCTTCCCTGGTGGCTCAGATGGTAAAGACTCCACCTGCAATGCAGAAGACTGGGGTTCGATCCCTGGGTTAGGAAGATGCCCTGAAGGAGGGCATGGCAACCCATTCCAGAATTCCTAGAGAATTCCATGGACAGAGGAGCTTGGTGAGCTACAGTCCAACTCTTTGCTCAACTCTGGTGAGCAAAGAGTTGGACATGACTGAATCGACTAACAGGGGTCTAGAAGTTCTGGAGCTAACACTGTGCTTTTGGTTCTATATTTAATCCCTCCAGTCTAAGACTCCTCCAAAGTAGGCATCTTGTCTCGCCTCTCTTCCTCAACAGCTTCTCTTCATGTCATCACACATGTTTAGGGGCAAAAACAAAAGCAAAACCACAACTCCACTGTGATTTGTCTGCCTCATAGTTTCCCCAGAATGAAGGAACAACCACTCTACTGGTTCTAGTGCCAATTTGTCCTGCCACTGGTAATCTGCAAAACATTTCTCATCTGCTATTTCATAAAGATTTAATTTTGCTTGACAATACTGGTGCTGCAGGGCAGCCATAGTTCTGTGTTGTTAGGGGTGTCTATTGGCTTCTTTCAACTATAAGGATACCATTTAATCAAATACACCCATGACTTGGGCTTCCCTGGTGGCTCAATGGTAAGGAACCCACTTGCCAATTCAGAAATCGTGGGTGCAATCCCTGGGTCGGGAGGATCCCCCAGAGAAAGAAATGGCAGCCCACTCCTGTATTTTTGCCTGGGAAATCCCATGGACAGAGGAGACAGAGGGCCACTGTCCATGGGGTAGCATAGAGTCAGACATGATTTATTGGCTAAACAACAACAACAACCAGTGACTTAGGAAGCATCCAGGGTGATGGGGGAGGCAAGCATCAACAGCCACCAACTGAGCATCAGGACACAGATATGACCCTCTCCCCCCACAAGTCAGAGGTTCTCTACATATGTCTTACTTTTGATTTTGAGAGCACACAGGGTAAAGATAAAATGAGTGGTTATCTACTGGAAAAAAACTGTAAGCTGCTCCTGTAGTCTGTTGCCTTGAATCCTCAGGTAAAACCTTAAGGAAAAACCTTGATCTAAACCACTCTCTAAAATTCAGCATTTCCTCCAACCATTTTTCCTAGTTCCTTACTAATTAATTGCCCAATATTTGGATAAAATGTTCTCTAGCTTCAGAGTCACTAGCCCTAGTAGTCAAATGAAGTTAAGTTTGATACTGTTGAGGACAGAAACATGCCTGAAAGTCAGGTCTCATTTTTCAGCAAGGTGTTGGAAGGTTATAGAGATAGGAAACGAAATTGCTCTTATAACTATTACTTCATAGCAATCAACATGAATAATCAATGGTTTTGTTTTAAAACTTCTTTTTCAGAGTTTTAACTTACTTAAGGATAGAATCATGCAAGTTTTTTGCTTTTGTTTTTGACATTCAAGAACATCTCTAACTGTGGGCCTTGGCCAGAAATAACGCTCTGTTTTTACACACACACACAAAAGATAGAAAAAATGTATTTCATGAGTTTGTAAAGGGTATTTTGTCAGTGAAGCTTGGGAACAATGCTGAGTTGATGAAGAGGAATATCATGAAAGTTCATCTTCCAGGCAAGGTAAATGGAATTATCTAGTCATTCCATACCACAAAAAGAACATAGTTAACTTTGCAAGGAGATTCATGCAATTCTGGCAAGATAAACCCAGGGTTGGCAGATAGAAGCAGTTTAAAATACCATTTCCTTTTCATTAATAAATTTATATTGTTCAGCTTAAGAGAGTCTTTGAATTCATTTCTTTCTCTTGCTGGGTTCTTATTTCAAACATTGGTTTGGGAGGGGCCATTATGACCTGTTGCTAAAACAGGAAGTGAAAAGCAAATAGCTGTCACTAACTTGGTATCAGAAAGTGACTTAAAAGATCACACAATATCTCTTCTGTTGAACTGAGGTCTCTATACATTCCCCCTCACCCCCCGCCCCTAGGTAGCATCACATTTGGTTAAGAAAATAAAGACTGAAGTGACAGAATAAGTGAAAAAGTCAAAATCCCAGCTCCTACCCCATGTTTCCCCACCCAGCACTGGGACATCCAAGTGATGATGCTTACAAGCTCCTGATTGGGCAAGTGTCAGAGACTCGGCTCTGCAGAATGGGAGGAACAGTGGTAATGAGGCATCAGTGCCCAGTGAAGAAAGGAGAGAGATGAAAAAGAATAAGAATTAGCCCCTGGTGCTGCAGAACTCAGGAGACCCACAAAGGCTAATTTCAAATAGCTGGAGCTCTTACATCTTAGGGATGAACTTGCTTCTTGATGCACTCGTAGCTTCCATTAATGTTAATGCTGCCAAGCCCACCGAGAAGAGAATAGAACTCCTTAGTTTGCTTTCATCAAATTCACTTTTTTTTTTTTCCAGTAGGGAAAATATCTAGTTACCTTTATGAATTAAGACGGGAACCTATGATAATGTACCAACACGCTGGGTTGAAAGGGAAAAGAGAAAAACCCATGAGCTATAAAGCTTATCCAAAGTACATAGAGGAGATGGCAGATCATGGAAAGCAGGAGCACAGATTCTCACTCAAACTCCATCTGATGGTCTTTCATGAGGATAAATTCAGAAAACCAGAGACCTATTTTGTTTTTGGTGCCATTCATGCAATCTCCCCTCTCCCCAAGAGACCATGCATGTAAAAATGCTGTTAATGTCTCTCGTAAATACTGAGTCAACACCATTAGTATTTTTTTACAAAGAGAAAAACTGGGGAAGAAAAAAACCTTTTACTGATTAGAATAAGTCAATGAGAGGTAGAAGAAGATTAGCTTCCAGGCAGGGAAAGTTCAGTGGTGAAATGAAATCAAATGGATGTAAGTTTCCAGGAGATGGACACTGCAAAGATGAACAACATTTTAAAAACATTCACACTGTAGTCCTCAGAAGAGACTTGATTGATTCAGGGTGGACTCTGTGAGATGACATAGATGTGGGTCTTCAGGATGTTTTGTTTAATTCCATATGTGCTGTATGTTGGGGTGATTCCAGTCAAGGTCTTTGTGACATGGATGACAGAATATAGGCATGCTATAGAAATTAGTAAGGCTATGGAACATTTGTAGCAGAATCATTACCCTTTCAAATAGTCCTCAAAGCTGGGCTCTCATCAGCTGGCCCCCACTAAAGCTTTTTCTGAACACAGGTGGGAACTCTGAATCTCATTACACTGGTTGGCACTATTCCCTGTAGTCCTGAATTGAGAAACATTTTTCAGTAATAGCTCTCACTCTTACACCATAGCTCCTCATTCTAGAATCAGAAGCTGACCATCTTTCATTCACCATATTTTAAAAATAAGTAACAAAGTCTAAAAGTCATAGGGAGTATACTGAATTGGTGTTTTTCTTTCTGGCTTACTTCACTCTGTAAAATCTGCTCCAGTTTCATCCATCTCATTAGAACTGATTCAAATGTATTCTTTTTAATGGCTGAGTAATACTCCATTGTGTATATGTACCACAGCTTTCTTATCCATTCATCTGCTGATGGACATCTAGGTTGTTTCCATGTCCTGGCTATTATAAACAGTGCTGCAATGAACACTGGGGTACATGTGTCTCTTTCAATTCTGGTTTCCTTGGTGTGTATGCCCAGCAGTAGGATTGCTGGGTTGTAAGGCAGCTCTATATATACGGAATTTAGAAAGATGGTAATGATGACCCTGTATGTGAGACGGCAAAAGAGACACAGATGTATAGAATGGACTTTTGGACTCTGAGGGGGAGGGAGAGGGTGTGATGATTTGGGAGAATGGCATTGAAACATGTATACTATCATGTAAGAAATGAAGTGCCAGTCTATATTCGATACAGGATACAGGATGCTTGGGGCTGGTGCATGGGGATGATCCAGAGAGATGATATGGGGTGGGAGGTGGGAGGGGGATTCAGGATTGGGAGCTTGTATACACCCGTGGTGGATTCATGTCAATGTATGGCAAAACCAATACAGTATTGTAAAGTAAAATAAAGTAAAAATAAAAAAAATAAAATAAAATGCATTTGTGGAATCCCCCCCCTCAAAAAAATTAAAGTCATAGGGATAAATAACCATATTTGAGCATTTCAAGTCTGAGTTCTAGAAACTTGACTCCACATCTATACAATCTTAAAACTGCCATCTTATTTCTATCCGTCAATGTTTTAAAACTTGATATTGCCTATTACTGGAGTGAATAAACACACACACACACACACAGATGGCTACAAAATCATGCAACATGCATGCTAAGTTGCTTCAGTCCTTGTGTGGCCCTGTGGACTCCTCTGTCTATGGAATTCTTCAGGCAAGAATACTGGAGTGGGTTGCCATGCCCTCCTGCAGGGGATCTTCCCAACCTAGGGATTGAACCTGCATCTCTTATGTTTACCTGCACTGGCAGGCAGGTTCTTTACCACTAGCACCACTTGGGAAGCCCCTAAAAATCATCAAAGTTCTCCCTAAATTAATGAGACAGAAAGAAATACAAGGCTAGATAGTAGAACTCAAATGACCAGTATAGAAAGTGAACCTCATAGTTAGACCTTCTAAGAATGTTAAAAATAGCCTGTTCTATATCTTGAGAATGTTACCTAAAATGTTCAACTGTCTACATTTCTTGAGCTACTTCTAAATCATCAGTGAGTTAACCATTAAATATTCCTAACAATCTTATGAGGGTATAATAAATGATAAACTGCATTTAAAGTAACCAACTCGTCTAATACCCTACACAAAAATAAACTCAAAATGGATCAAAGACCTAAATGTAAGGCCAGATATGATAAAACTCTTAGAGGAAAACATAGACAGAACACTCTTTGACATAAATCGTAGAAGTATCTTCTTTGATCCACTTCCTAGAGTAATGAAAATGAAAACAAAAATAAACAAATGGGACCTAATTAAACTTAAAAGATTCTGCACAACAAAGGAAACCATAAACAAAATGAAAAGACAACTCACAGAATGGGAGACAATATTTGCAAACTAAGCAACGGACAAGGGATTAATTTCCAAAATATATAAACAGCCCATGTAGCTCTAGATAAAAAAAAAAAAAAAAGAAAAAACAACCCAATCAAGAAATGGGCAGAAGGTCTAAACAGACATTTCTCCAAAGAAGACACACAGATGGCTGAAAAGCACATGAAAAGATGATCAACATCACTAGTTATTCAGTTCAGTCGCTCAGGAGTGTTCAACTCTTTGCGACCCCATGGACTGCAGCACGCCAGGCTTCCCTGTCTATCACCAACTCCCAGAGCTTGCTCATACTGATGTCCATCAAGTCGGTGATGTCATCCAACCATCTCATCCTCTGTTATTCCCTTCTCCTGCTTTCAATCTTTCCTATCATCAGGGTCTTTTCCAATGAGTCAAATCTTCACATCAGGGGCCAAAGTATTGAAGTTTTAACTTCAGCATCAATCCTTCCAATGAATATTCAGGACTGATTTCCTTTAGAATTGCCTGGTTTGATCACTAATTATTAGAGAAATGCAAATCAGAGCTACAATGAGGTATCACCTTACACTGGTCAGAATGACTACCATAAAAAAAATCTACAAACAGGCAAGTTGATTCCTCCAGTTCCATTCTTCTTTCTCAAGATTGCTTTGGCTATTCGAGGTTTTTTGTATTTCCATACAAATCTTGAAATTATTTGTTCTAGTTCTGTGAAAAATATCGCTGGTAGCTTAATAGGGATTGCATTGACTTTGTAAATTGCTTTGGGTAGTATACTCATTTTCACTATATTGATTCTTCCAATCCATGAACATGGTATATTTCTCCATCTATTAGTGTCCTCTTTGATTTCTTTCATCAGGGTTTTATAGTTTTCTATATATAGGTCTTTAGTTTCTTTAGGTAGATATATTCCTAAGTATTTTATTCTTTTCGTTGCAGTGGTGAATGGAATTGTTTCCTTAATTTCTTTTTCTACTTTCTCATTATTAGTGTATAGGAATGCAAGGGATTTCTGAGTGTTGATTTTGCATTCTGCAAATTTACTATATTCATTGATTAGCTCTAGTAATTTTCTGGTGTAGTCTTTAGGGTTTTCTATGTAGAGGATCATGTCATCTGCAAACAGTGAAAGTTTTACTTCTTCTTTTCCAATTTGGATTCCTTTTATTTCTTTTTCTGCTCTGATTGCTGTGGCCAAAACTTCCAGAACTATGTTGAATAGTAGCGGTGAAAGTAGGCACCCTTGCCTTGTTCCTGACTTTAGGGGAAATGCTTTCAATTTTTCACCATTGAGGATAATGTTTGCTGTGGGTTTGCCATATATAGCTTTTATTATGTTGAGGTATGTTCCTTCTATTCCTGCTTTCTGGAGAGTTTTTATCATAAATGGATGTTGAATTTTGTCAAAGGCTTTCTCTGCATCTATTGAGATAATCATATGGCTTTTATTTTTCAATTTGTTAATGTGGCACAAAGACAGAAATATAGATCAATGGAACAAAATAGAAAGCCCAGAGGTAAATCCACACACATATGGACACCTTATCTTTGACAAAGGAGGCAAGAATATACAATGGAGTAAAGACAATCTCTATAACAAGTGGTGCTGGGAAAACTGGTCAACCACTTGTAGAAGAATGAAACTAGATCACTTTCTAACACCGCACACAAAAATAAACTCAAAATGGATTAAAGATCTAAATGTAAGACCAGAAACTATAAAACTCCTAGAGGAGAACATAGGCAAAACACTCTCAGACATAAATCACAGCAGGATCCTCTATGATCCACCTCCCAGAATTCTGGAAATAAAAGCAAAAATAAACAAATGGGATCTAATTAAAATTAAAAGCTTCTGCACAACAAAGGAAAATATAAGCAAGGTGAAAAGACAGCCTTCTGAATGGGAGAAAATAATAGCAAATGAAGCAACTGACAAACAACTAATCTCAAAAATATACAAGCAACTTATGCAGCTCAATTCCAGAAAAATAAACGACCCAATCAAAAAATGGGCCAAAGAACTAAATAGACATTTCTCCAAAGAAGACATACGGATGGCTAACAAACACATGAAAAGATGCTAAACATCACTCATTATTAGAGAAATGCAAATCAAAATCACAATGAGGTACCACTTCACACCAGTCAGAATGGCTGCGATCCAAAAATCTGCAAGCAATAAATGCTGGAGAGGGTGTGGAGAAAAGGGAACCCTCCTACACTGTTGGTGGGAATGCAAACTAGTACAGCCACTATGGAGAACAATGTGGAGATTCCTTAAAAAATTGCAAATAGAACTGCCTTATGACCCAGCAATCCCACTTCTGGGCATACACACTGAGGAAACCAGAATTGAAAGAGACACATGTACCCCAATGTTCATCGCAGCACTGTTTATAATAGCCAGGACATGGAAACAACCTAGATGTCCATCAGCAGATGAATGGATAAGAAAGCTGTGGTACATATACACAATGGAGTATTACTCAGCCGTTAAAAAGAATACATTTGAATCAGTCCTGATGAGATGGATGAAACTGGAGCCGATTATACAGAGAGAAGTAAGCCAGAAAGAAAAACACCAATACAGTATACTAACACATATATATGGAATTTAGAAAGATGGCAATGACGACCCTGTATGCAAGACAGCAAAAAAAGACACAGATGTGTATAACGGACTTTTGGACTCAGAGGGAGAGGGAGAGGGTGGGATGATTTGGGAGAATGGCACTGAAACATGTATACTATCATGTAAGAATCGAATCGCCAGTCTATGTCCGATGCAGGATACAGCATGCTTGGGGCTGGTGCATGGGGATGACCCAGAGAGATGTTATGGGGAGGGAGGTGGGAGGGGGTTTCATGTTTGGGAACGCATGTACACCCGTGGTGGATTCATGTCAATGTATGGCAAAACCAATACAGTATTGTAAAGTAAAATAAAGTAAAAATAAAAATTTATAAAAAAAGAATTAAAAAAAATCTACAAACAATAAATGCTGGAGAGGATGTCGAGAAAGGGAACCCTCCTACACGGTTGGTGGGAATGTAAATTGGAACAGCCACTAGAGAAAACAGTAGGGAGGTTCCTCAAAAAAACTAAAGAACTACCATCTGATCCAGCAATCACACTTCCAGGCATATATCCAGAGAAAACCGTAATTCAAAAAATGCACACACACCAATGTTCACTGCAGCACTATTTATAATAGTCAAGACAAGGAAGCAACCTAAATATCCACTGACAGAGAAATGGGTAAAGAAGATGTTGTACATATATACCATGGAATATTACTCAGCCATAAAGATGAATGAAACAGTGCCATTTACAGCAACATGAATGGACCTAGAGATTATCATAATAAGTGAAATAAGTCAGAGAAAGACAAATATCATATGATAGTCAAGGCTATGGTTTTTCCAGTGGTCATGTATGGATGTGAGAGCTGGACTGTGAAGAAAGCTGAGAGCCAAAGAATTGATGTTTTTGAACTGTGGTGTTGGAGAAGACTCTTGAGAGTCCCTTGGACTGCAAGGAGATCCAACCAGTCCATTCTAAAGGAGATCAGCCCTGGGTGTTCTTTGGAAGGATTGATGCTAACGCTGAAACTCCAGAACTTTGGCCACCTCATGCAAAGAGTTGACTCATTGGAAAAGACTCTGATGCTGGGAGGGATTGTGGGCAGGAGGATAAGGGGACAACAGAAGATGAGATGGCTGGATGGCATCACTGACTTGATGGACGTGAGTTTGAGTGAACTCTGGGAGTTGTTGATGGACAGGGAGGCCTCGCGTGCTGTGATTCATGGGGTCGCAAAGAGTCGGACACGACTGAGCAACTGATCTGACCGCTCATATGTGGGATCTAATTTCAAACAATGATACAAATGAAGTTATTTACAAAAGAGAAACAGATTTACAGATAATGAGAAAAATTTAAGATTATCAAAGGGGAAATGTGAGGAGGAGGGATAAATCAGGAACTTTGGATTAACACATACACACTACTGTATATAAGTTAGATAATAAACAAGGGCCTACTGTATGACACATGGAACTTTACTCAATATTCTGTGGTACTCTATATGAGAATCTGAAAAAAAGAATATACATATGCAAAACTAAATCACTTTGTTGCACACCTGAAACAGAACATTGTAATTCAGTTGTACTCCAATTAAATTAAAAAACTAGAAATAGAGGATGCTTATCATACATACATATATGTACCATGTTATCTCTGTATAATATTGGCAACACTGGCAAACATTGATAAATATCTTTTGATGGTGATAAAGTGCCATTAATTTAAAGCATTGTGTTTTCACGTCTATTTTATATTGGACAGACTATCAACACAGGGATAAAAACTGGCACCAATTGTATGAAATATTTTAAGTTAAAAAAGTAATCAACGTTTTGGTTGGACAAGTTTGACACGTGTATACACCTGTGAAACCTGCACACTGAAAATAATAAATATATCCATTACCCACAAAGTTTCCCTGGGCCCTTTTGTCACATATTACTTTCACCCTCTCCCTGACCACTGACTTTCATCCCCAGGCAACTACTGTTCTATCACTACATGCTAATTTGCATTCCTAGAGTTTTGTATAAATGCAAACATAATATATACTAATTTTTACACTTGCTCACTTGTGCCTCTGTGTGAAATGGCAACCCACTCCAGTGTTCTTGCCTGGAGAATCCCACGGATGGGGGAGCCTGGTGGGCTGCTGTCTATGGGGTCGCACAGAGTTGGACACGACTGAAGCGACTTAGTAGTAGTAGTCACATTTAATAATTCTGGCAATATTTCAAAACTTTTCATTATTTTTATATGTGCTATCATGAACTGTGATCAGTGATCTTTGATGTTACCACTATGACTCTGGAGGCTAAAAGGATGGCCAGCATGTTTTCTTTTAAGCAGTAAAGTATTTTTTAACTTTTTTTCAGATATAATGTTATTGTACATTTAATAGACTATCAGTTCAGTTCAGTTCAAGTCGCTCAGTCGTGTCTGACTCTTTGCGACCCCATGAATTGCAGCATGCCAGGCCTCCCTGTCCGTCAACAACTCCCGGAGTTCACTCAAATTCACGTCCATCAAGTAGGTGATACCATCCAGCCATCTCATCCTCTGTCATCCCCTTCTGCTCCTGCCCTCAATCCCTACCAGCATCAGAGTCTTTTCCAATGAGTCAACTCTTTGCATGAGGTGGCCAAAGTTCTGGAGTTTCAGCATTAGCATCAATCCTTCCAAAGAACACCCAGGGCTGATCTCCTTTAGAATGGACTGGTTGGATCTCCTTGCAGTCCAAGGGACTCTCAAGAGTCTTCTCCAACACCACAGTTCAAAAACATCAATTCTTTGGCACTCAGCCTTCTTCACAGTCCAACTCTCACATCCATACATGACCACTGGAAAAAACCATAGCCTTGACTAGACGGACCTTTGTTGGCAAAGTAATGTCTCTGCTTTTTAATATGGTATTTAGGTTGGTCATAACTTTCCTTCCAAGGAGTAAGTGCCTTTTAATTTCATGGCTGCAATCACCATCTGCAGTGATTTTGGACCCCCC
The DNA here is from genome assembly GCF_042477335.2 of Ovis canadensis. Classification (NCBI taxonomy): domain Eukaryota; kingdom Metazoa; phylum Chordata; class Mammalia; order Artiodactyla; family Bovidae; genus Ovis; species Ovis canadensis. The sequence continues at coordinate 57,644,203 of NC_091262.1, read as the reverse complement.
AAAATAAAGTCTGACACTGTTTCTACTGTTTCCCCATCTATTTCCCATGAAGTGATAGGAAAGACTATCAGAAGCCATGATAGTTTTCTGAATGTTAAGCTTTAAGCCAACCTTTTCACTCTCCAATTTCACTTTCATCAAGAGGCTTTTTAGTTCCTCTTCACTTTCTGCCATAAGGGTGGTGTCATCTGCATATCTGAGGTTATTGATATTTCACCCAGCAATCTTGATTCCCGCTTGTGCTTCTTCCAGCCTAGCACTTCTCATGATGTACTCTGCATATAATTTAAGTAAGCAAGGTGACAATATACAGCCTTGACGTACTCCTTTTCCTATTTGGAATCAGTCTGTTGTTCCACGTCAAGTTCTAACCGGTGCTTCCTGACCTGCATATAGGTTTCTCAAGAGGCAGGTCAGGTGGTCTGGTATTCCCATCTCTTTCAGAATTTTCCACCGTTTATTGTGATCCACACAGTCAAAGGCTTTGGCATAGCCAAGAAAGCAGAAATAGATGTTTTTCTGGAACTCTCTTGCTTTTTTGATGATCCAGCAGATGTTGGCAATTTGATCTCTGGTTCCTCTGCCTTTTCTAAATTCAGCTTGAACATCTGGAAATTCACAGTTTGCGTACTATTGAAGCCTGGCTTGGAGAAGTTTGAGCATTACTTTACTAGCGTGTGAGATGAGTGTAATTGTGTGATAGTTTGAGCATTCTTTGGCTTTGCCTTTCTTTGGGATTGGAATGAAAGTGGACCTTTTCCAGTCCTGTGGCCACTGCTGAGTTTTCCAAACTTGCTGGCATATTGAGTGTAGCACTTTCACAGCATCATCTTTCAGGATTTGGAATAGCTCAACTGGAATTCCATCATCTCCTCTAGCTTTGTTCATAGTGATGCTTTCTAAGGCCCACTTGACTTCACATTCATTTATAATACATTTTAATCTTCCTTTTGCTTTTTTCTTTAAACCATGTGCTATTTTGAAGCATGCTATTCAGTTTCCAAATATCTGAGACTTTTCTAAAGGTCTTTCTGTTAAAGATATCTGATTTAACTTTCTTGTGTTCAAAGAATATGCTTTATATGATTTAAATCTTTTAAAAATTTTTTGTTTTATGGATTTGAGTATGGTTTATTTTGATAAATATTCTCTGTGTACTTGAAAAGAATGTGTATTCTACTATCCTTGAGTGGAGGTTTTTTAAAAAAAATATGTGTCAATTAGGTCAAGTTGGCTGATAGTGTTTTTTAAATCTTCTGTGTCTGTACTGATTTTCTGTCTATGAGGAAGAAGTATCAAAATCTCCAGCTGTAATGTGGATTTGTTTATTTTTCTGTGTACTTCTGTCAGTTGTGCTTTATATATTTTGAAGCTCTGTAATTAACTATATCTGTATTTTGGACTGTTTTCTCCTCTTATGAAATTATCTCTTTTTCATTATGAAAGATCTTTACCCATGGTCATATTTTTCTGTTCTAAAATCTACTTTTTATGATATTTCTTTTAATAGTGTTAGCATAGTATATCTTTTTCATATTTTTACTTATAATCTATTTTGGTTTTATATTTGAAGTGTGTGTCTTATAAGCACCATATAGTTGGGTCTTGCTTTCTTATCCAATGTGATAATCTCTACTCTTTAAAAACTATGTACATTAAATGTGATTATTGATATGGTTAGGTTTAGATCCATCATCTTGCCATTCATCTTCTATTTTTCTCATCTTCACTTTGTTCCCTCCTTCGTCTTTTTCTGCCTTCTTGTGGATTAACTGGTGTATTTATGATTCTACTTTATCTCTTTTGTTGATTTATTAGCTATAATTCTTTGTTTTGTTATTTTTGTATTTTTTTAGAGTTTATAGCACACACATCAACTTATCAAGCCTACCTTCAAGTGACAGTATACAAGTTCACGTAAAAGAGGCTTTCAATAGTATACCTCTTTTCTCCCTTCCTGAAATTTGTGCTGGTTTTTCAAAGCTAGTATTTTTATATATGCTATAAATTCCACACTACATTGCAATTATTTTTCGCTCAAGCAGTCTTTTAAAGAGATTTAAATATTCAGGAAAAAATGTTATATATTTACGCATGTTGCTATTTCTGGTGTTGTTCATTCTGTTTTAAATATATCTGGGTATCATTACACTGGGTATAGAATTCTAGGTTGATGACATTTTACTTCCTGTGTTTTAAAGATGATGATTCACATGAGAAATATGTTCTTATCCTTATATTTATTCTTCTGTGTATATAGCTGACCTCTGGCTTTCCTGGTGGTTTAGTGTTACAATGTCTGCCTGCCAATGCTGGAGACAAAGGTTTGATCCTTGATCTAGAAAGGTTTCATACGTTGCAGAGCAGCTAAGCCTGTGTGCCACAGCTATTGTGCCTGTGCCCTAGAGCCTGTGCTCTAGAGAAGCCCCAGAGTGAGAAGCCTGCATACTTGCAACTATCGAGCAGCCCCTGCTCGCTTCAGCTAAAGAAAGCCTGGGCAGCAACAAGGACCCAACACCGCCAAAAATAAGTTAGTAAATTTAAAAAAAAACACATTAAAGTCCACTGCCTCTGCTTTTTTTCTTTTTTGGATATTCTTTCTCAGACTGTTTTTTAATACTTATTCTGCCACAGGTTTTGAGCAATTATAGTGTGTCTTGGTATAGTTTTCCTCATGTTTTTGTGATTGGAATTCACTGGGCCGCTGGATGTCAGTCTATAGGTTTTCATCCAATTTGGAAATTTTTCAGTCATTATTTTTTGTAATATTTTTTCATTCTTCCTTCTCTCATCTCCTTCAGGGACTTAATTGTATATTAAGGGACTTAATACATTATATTAAGGGACTTAATTGTATATTGTATATAAGTTGTCCCCAAGCTTAATGATCCTCATTCCATTTTTACAAGTCTCTTCTTTCTCTTTCATTTTAGTTTCTATTGCTATGTTTTCCAATTCCTAATATTTTATTCTGCAATGTCTAATTTACTGTTAATCTTATCCACATTGCAGTTTTGATGTGAAGAAGTTATATTTAGGTTTCTTTTATATCTCCCATTTCTCTACTAACTTTTTGAATATTTGGAATAGAGTAATAATAACCACTTTAATGTTCTTATCGCCTGATTTTGACATCTGTGTGTCAGTTGTTCATAGATTTTAATTGATTTACTTATTTGTTGCGGACTATATTTCTTTGCTTCTTTCCATGTCTGGTATTTTTGACTGGATGTGACATTGTGAATTTTACATTGCTGGGTCATGGGTATACCTGTATTTCTATAAATATTACCAACATTTTTTTCTGGGATGCAGTTAAGTAAGTTAGAAACAATTTGATGCTTTTGGGTCTTGCTTTTAAGATTTGTTAGGTGGGACTGGAACAATGCTCAGAGTGGGATTAATTATTTCCTACTAAGGAATCACTTTCCTTATGTATACTCTACTGAATGTTCTGTGAGTCTTGATAGTTTCCAGTCAGGCTAGGGGAAACAGGAATGTTTTCAGTCCTATTTGAATACTGGGCACTGTTACCTCTAGTTCTTTCTTAGACAGTTCTCGCCACATCCTTGGCTTGCTTTATTCATACGCAAGCATAAGCAGTGTTCAGCTGAATGCTTAAGGATACCACTCTACAAATTTCTAGACTTCTCTTTCTGTGCATCTCTCTCATCTCTGGTTCTATGCCCTGTGAATTCCAGTCATCCAGGTCTCTACACCCTCTCAGTTCTGTTTCTTAAACTCAGGGCGATCCTCCAGGCTCTTCCAGAGACCTAGTTTCTGTAAACAAGTAATTGTAGGGTTCACTTTTGTTTCCTGTCTCTCAGGAATCACCGTCCTTCCTGATCTCCAGGAACCTGGAAAGTAATTTTGCCTCTTTTCTGTTTTTTCAGGTGGAAGGTAAATCCCAGACCCTGTTACTCTTAGTTGGAGGCAGAAGTGCTCAGGCTCAGGTAAATGTGAAGAGATCAAATTTTGCTTTAATTTAGGGGCAACTTTGTTTCAAAGATTACTAGATTTTTAATCTAGTAATTAAAAATTAGTAAATATTTTTAAAACAAAGTATGAAATCTAACTTACTTTGTAAGAAAAACTGTAGTATTTTAGCACACATATTCACCTGGTTCCAGAGAAAATGCCCTTGGTTTGGTTTCTAAGTGTACCTGTGTCTGTCTCAAGCAAAGTGGAAAACTGTCATTAAGAGCCCAGATGTCTTTATTTTTTCACTCAAATTAAGGACACTAAATTAAATGGGATCTTCATCTCCAAGCTGGTTTTCTAGTTTGAAATAATTCTTGGACCATCTCTTTTCTCTTTTGGTTCTAAAGTTGAAGGAAAAAGTGGTTTGCCAAAAATATGTGACAATTCACTTTGCAAAGCTTTCTGAGCTATGGAAACTAACAGTGAATCAGGGCTATGTTCAGAATTGCATTTATCAAACTAAGGTTGGATTTGCCAACCTGGGGCACTGCTCGACTGTCATTTCCAGGAAAATGATGTGAGAAAATACTTTGAAGAGGGAAAATAATTATCCTCCCTCAACAACTTCAAAGGTAGTCCTAGAAAATGAAAATGAATCCATTTCTCCTGACTTCAGGACCATATTATCAACTGTGAACTTGTTTCACGACAAAAATTCAGAGTGGATAGTCAGTTTCTCTGAACTGGATCCATATAGGGTAGTAAGAAAAGAGAGTATTCACTTCTCTCCTTGAGTGCCAGCCAACAGAGCCAGGAGGGGTACTGGCTGGGATAGAAGCATAGCATGCTTCTATTCTCCCATAGCTTCTTTGCAAAACCTTCTGAAAAGGTCAAAGCTTACGCCAGAACACAGTGCTCATGGCTCAGCTCTCCTATCTTTCAAGGTCCAGCTAAAATCACGACCACTGACCATGAAACCTTCCCTAGATAGGTCAACTTCCGTTGCGGTTTTCCTCCCTGTTTAATAGTTTAGATGGCTTAACTCTAAAGTCTATATTTTGATTTTTAATCTTATATTATTTGGAATTGTCTTTAATTGTTTTTTAATTGTTTCTGCGCTTATATTATCTTATTAGTGGACTAGTGAACTATTTTAGGGCAGAGAATATGAATTATTTTTCTTTACATCTCTTGTGTCTAATAAAGTTGTCACCAATTTCTCTGCTGTCCTTAACTAGTCATTGTTTATATAACCATGGACAAGTCAACCAAACTCTAACCCACAGTATTGTAATCCATATAATTTGGAGGTTAGATTAGCTGCTTTACATGATTCATTATGATATAAAATTTCACAGTGGTATTGATTCAGTGCTATACAATTCCATTCATTAAGTCTACACTTGTTGATTCCAAATCTGCCAAGCACCAGCGATACAAAGAAAGATGATTAGGACAGTGAACTTACAATTTGGTGGGTATGGAGAAAGTTAGTAAAGGGGCAGAAGTAGTGTCTAGAAAAAAATCCAGGAGAGGTGGATAAAATATAGTAAAGGAATACTTAATCAGCTTTGAAGCAGACTTACAAATTCCATAGGTAATTTGACTTTGGGGAAGTGGAGCTGGATTTGGTTATTTAATATAGATGGTCACAAATAAGCTAATGACACTAGTCAGACAGTTCTTCCAAAAATTTAATATTTAGTTATTCTGTGGATAATATGACCTTCCACAGAAGAAATACTCCAATGAAAACATTCAGAATATTATTTTAATCACCAAAAAGGAGATATAAACATCCAGATTTGCTCTGTGATAATATCTAGGAGGAGACATTATAGTTACTGGGGGGAATTCTGGTCCCTGCTATGGTTCACAGAAAGGAAAAGACGGGGTAATGGACTTTATTATTTAACCTAGCTAAAAGCTATCAGTATCTAGATATTCTGGACTTCCACAGCGTCATCAATGTTTTCTTCACAGAGTCTGAATTATATTTTTCATTAATCATCACTCTTCAATGGCCAACAAAAGGCCTGCATATTGTCCCTGTGTCCTTTCTGAAATCCACAAATAACTAATTAACCTCCCTTACAAAAGTTAGTATAAAAACAGAAGAAAGCCTCTGTGTACAAGCTTCACAGATCTGAGCCCAGATCTCCTGAGCAAGCTCCGTGAAGTTTCCTCTTCCCTCACTGAGTTCTCTCCAGAATTAAATGCTTATTGACTTCACGCTAATATCCATTTAGTAATCTGCCGTTTTTGTTTGTTTTAATATAGCGCTCAGTTTTACAGTGGAAGGGAATTATGCAGTTTAGAAGTATGAATATTAAAAAAGGATTTAATTAAATCTGTTGCCTGAAACCTCTGTCTAAAGCTATAATGACAAATTTAGTCCATATTTATTATGGTGCACAGGGGACCTAAACCAGATCATTAGTTTATATGCCTTACTCAGTAGTGAAGTTCTAAAACTTTACATTTTGCATATTATTACATTATTCATTTTTCCAACTAGGCATAAAATACGACTTCCCATGAGTACAATACCTAATTCTTCAAAATATACAAAGATAGCAATAAAATGATTAAATTACAACTCTTACATCTGTTCTTCTTGTCTGATTATAAATTAAAATGTTTTAAAACAGGATAAAACAATTCAGGTACAAATGGATTTAAACTGTTCGACTTCTCACCGGTTAGGGAGCAAATACAGACACAAACATAACAGACAGACAGAGATTTGCAAAAAATGCAGAAAGGTGCCCATATAAGACTGGGTTTACTCTCATTTTTCATGGCTTCTATTGACTGTGAAAAACATTTGTCTAATATTACATTACAATAAGTTAAATGTACTTTCTTCTGCTGATGACATAAAGTTTGAACTAGCCAATAGAGGTGCCAATGTCTGAGAAATAACTGGATGAAATGGCAGTGTATATAAAATACCCTTTATTTTAAAGCCAAACTATAAAATGTTATGTCTGCCAAGAGGAAAATATTTAATGCCATTCTAATCCATTAACTATTACTGCAAAATGCTGCCTTGTGTTTTCTTTAACAATCACACATTAACTCATGGTTAATTTAATGATGGAAATAGGCACCAGTGTAAGATACCCCGAAATCATTTTTATGCAGTCAGTGAGGTCATCAATCATTTCATATTATGCTCATCAGCCACAAAACACAGACTTGAAAACTATGAATTGTCACCTATGTAGCTTTCAATTTGAAGTTAACTTATGATAAAGTCTCAATGCCAAAAATGCATATTTTTAAATATGTAGTAGCGGGACATATGCAACTATATAACTTTGGAATTCATACTTAGTGGGCCACCTTGAATTCATGGCTTCTTCTTCAGAGCCTACTGTTTGTCTTGAGATTTTACCTTGATTGTTAAGCACTAGATTTTAGATACTTGATCAGATGAAAACAGCATGTTGGTGTATCAAAACTGTTTATACACACACATGCAACTATTACGTGAAACCAAAAATGCAAAGTCAAAGCAAGACAGACATATTTAGAAGGCTAAGGATTCCAGTCTTGGCAGAGTTGAAAGAATGGATTAAGAGATTTGGGCAGGATAGAAAAATTGAAATGTGAGCATTCACTCTTCTTTGGAAAAGGCACCTAGGACTAGGCAATGGGTCTGGATAAAGGCAACTCCAATCAAGATGAATGTGTCTCATAGGAAGATTCCCTGAGAAGAAGGGAGAATATGTCTCCTGCTGAGTTCAACAGTGATAACCCATCATTCAAGAGAAAGACCTTCAGAGTCACTCAGCAAGTAACAGCATTTTAATGAACCTGACCTCCAGTTTGTCTTAGTTTGTATTTTTTAATCCCAGAGATTGCAAAAAAAAAAAAAAATTAAGAGAAACCAATTTTCAATGTACAGACAACTTTGCATGAAGCAAGGATGGCGTTTGTTTTTAAATGAAGAATCCTATAGCTTTCCAGAGAGGGTTTGAGAAAAAGAAAATTTGAAAACAAGTAAACGAGAAATGACTTAGTCCCTCTTCTTCTAAACGAGGCTACACAAAAGACTCTTATTCAGGGCAGATAGCTGTCTACCTTTTGAGAGAACAAATTCTTTTGAATCTTTTCAGATGACCACCAAGTAGAAAGACTGATGCTGGTTGGCTCAGAGGTAACCCAGGGCAAGAATAGTTCCCACCTCTGTGCCTGACACAGCATCCAGAGTCAGGGGATTCTCAAGCAAGACTTGCCCTCCTGGGGCGGAATTAATAACGGAGGGTTTGCTCATCTTGTGAATATATTCCCACAGGTGTGTATGCATAAGGAAAGACAACATGATAATCCAGGGCTCTTTCATGTTACCTGGGTTTTCTTCAAAACTTAGTTTTTTTCTATCATGAGTGCATTTACTTCAGATGAAAATTATCCTTTATAGTCCCATGACCCACATGTTCCAGGTAAATTTTATGGTGATATCATGAAGAAGTTTTTCTTTTTCTTTTTAAATGACTTCTTTCACTGCAAACTGACATACATGAAATGGACAGCAGCCATACGAGCTTTAATGAGTCAAACCTCTCCCAGTTACTCAGCCAAACATGAAGAAGCTACAAAGGAAGATGGAACTCATTGCTGTGAAAACAGCTCACAGCCAGTAATGTGGAAAAGAGGAAACTAAATGCTATTCCCAGGAAAGAGTGCAGAGGAGATGGAGAGACACAAGGACACAGAGGGAGAGAGGCCTGTTCAGAACAAATGAAATCTGTCGGCTCTCAAAAGGAATATACTGAACTGCTTTGGCCAAACAACTCTATTCACAAGACCACCTTTGATTTATATAATAATCTGCGGACGTCCAGTCCCACCCCCCAATCTGTAGGGAACAACATGCCACCAACACAGCTCTGGCTTCATTACAGGACATCCCCCAATAAATAAAATCTAGATCTGGCCTCTGTCCTTTGCTGTTCTAAATGAGCCCAGCCAGCCTGGCCCATGTTTTTTCACTTCATTTTCTGGAGCCAAATGACTACCATCTGCTGTCACGAAGCTGTCACACAATCAGTAATGGAAGATTTCTAAGGAATATAATGGCTGAAGAATGAATCTATGACAGTCCAGCTCCCATCGAGCAGGGAGAGAACAGCCACCCATTTGCAAAGAAACAGCAGCCTGTTCTCCCACTTCTCAGCAAGTGCATTGTAATACAAATCTTTATTTGGACTCAAGACGTTGACAGGTCAATTGAACAGAATAAGTCTAGTTTATGATGCAGTTGTCAGAACTGGTTAAAGCAGGAGTCTGTTTACCGACGTCCTGAGATATTCCAACAATTTTTCTTGCAAACCAGCACCTTGAGGTTAATTACTTTACCAATTTGAGTAAATGGCAAGCCATATTCCCATCTGTCTCCATTAGTTCCCCACTATTTCTCAATTTATGATGACTGGGGTCAAGGCTGTGGTACAAAAGAAGAAGTAATAAAGCATGAATGCAGTAATTTTCTGTTTATACAAATGTGGTAGCCACAGCATAAATAAGGCAAAGGCATTTCAAACGTGCATATTCTTAGCTTTGAAACCTCTGGATGCTAACTCTGTTTACAGTAAATACGTCTCCTAATTTGTAAGTGTAAAACAAATACAAGTGACAAACCACACTTTCCATATTTATGGGCTGCGAACTGAACCCTGCTATCACTGGCAGTGAGACTCTCGGCTGGTCTCACCACAGAATGCAAGTCACAAAAGATTTGGAGAGGGCTAGAACAGTCTATTTCTCTTCGGTTTCCTTGTTCAAGCTCTTTGAGAAAGAAAGATATGTTAGACTTCTACATTGGTACCAATATAAGGTGCTAATGAAGCTTTTCCATTAGGCATAAACATGTCCTACTATCTGTATAGAATTCAATGCTGGAATCCCTTAAAATCTACTTAGAAGTACAGCTGATTGAAAAATCTAGGTATTAACATTTTCTTTCCCTCTTTTTTCTCACTTTCTTCCTTTCCGTATCTCTGCCTCTTCCTTCTTTCCATTCTTTCTCTCTCATTCGAATCACTATCAAACATAAAATAACTTAAAATTTTATGTGCCTATGTTATAATCTGGATGGTAAATATATAACTGAATTTCACAGCATATTATTTTGGTATTCAAAATAAACAATATATTTTTAGAAGTCCTTAATATATAATTTAAGAAGAAATCATAGCCAATTTCTCCAGTGTCTTAATAGACATGGCAGATTGATATGTTTTTACCTAATCTGCTTTTCTCAAACACCAGCAGTTAAAACAGAAAAGGCAGAGAGGATACATTTTGGCTACCTGCCACACATGGTCGAAGTGATCATTAATTAAGTACCACAATAAAATAGATTTTATAGCAAATGAGGCATACAACATACATTTTATGATAAAGGATTCCAAACAGGGAAAGCAAAGCTACTGCTTCACAATCACCGTGAAGTTCTAGACTCCAACGCTGTCATCGATCAAGCACAGATCCAAAGAAATTCACCTTTGAGGAAAAAACCCAGAGGGAAATACGTAGTTTTCCTAATTTCTAAAGGGTCACCCGGAATAACAAGGTTTCTTCTCAGCTTTCAGATGGTCTGTTAATGCAAATGGAACAGTTCTCTTCTATGTTCATTCTAGAACTCAAGCCTTTGCTCTTCCTGCTTTCTGGAAGCCTCTGTGTCTTCTCCTTACTGCCTACGCTCCCCCTTCCCCTCTCACCCTGAAATACCAGCTACTATTTACAGAGAGAACAAAGAGAAGGTCTGTACACATTTTGGAATGGCTTTTACCTGCTAATAAGATGAAGTGTATTGAGAATATTATTTAAATCTAGGCAAAACAGCCTCCAACTCTCTCTGAGCTGCCAAGAGGCAGCCGTCCTGTGGAAGGGAGGCCTGACCTGAGAGAGCCTTGCTCAGGGCTGAGTTCTAAAGAGGGCCCATGCTTCCTCCCAGGCAGGGCAGGGGGAGGCTGAGGTCTGTATTCAGGGTCCCTCAGATCCCAAGAAAAGCAGGTAATGCGGCTGACAGAGGAACCAGAGGAGAGATGTAGGGACTTGAAGAAGGCATCCCTTCAACTTTTGTGGGAGAACAGAGGGGTAATTGATTGGTGGAACAAGCTGATTTTAAGGCCCTGTCTTAGAAAAGATTTAAGAATATATGAATAGATTCATTGACTCAACCAAAGTATACTTTAGCGCTGACTATACACTGGAGGGACTTCCCAGATGCGCTGGTGGTGAAGAACCCGCCAGTCAATGCAAGAGACATTAAGAGATGCGGGTTCAATCCTTGGGTTGGGAAGATCCCCTGGAGGAGGGCATGGCAACCCACTGCAGTTTTCTTGCCTGAGAATCCTCATGTATAGAGAAGTCTGATGGGCTACAGTCCATGGGGTTACACAGAGTCGGACATGACTGAAGCGACTGAGCACGCAGATGCTGGAAGTGTGGCATTCAGAGACAAAAGATTCTTGCCTCTGAAAATGCCCTAGAGTAATGGGCAGGACAAGAAAATAAATCACTACAATGTGGGGTGAAGTGTGTTCAGAGAGAGGTACGCATAGCATGCTACACACAAGCTGCTCATAGCTGGGGCATCTAAGCTTTGGGAGATCCATGGAGTGAAACTGAACTGATGAGCAGTATCTCTGCCCACAAAGACTCCTACATTGTACAGTGTTCTGTCAAATAAATATTGTATCATCTCCACTGGTAAATGTCTCCCTTGCTGCAAAAACTCTCAGGAAGGGTAAAAAGCAAGGACTACTGGTCAGTGATCTTTTAATATGATTTTATTTAAACATGCTAATTTCTCAGATCTTAAAATACGAAAAGTAGAAGAAAACTTGAAGATTATCTAGTCCAGTTTCTTCATTGTGTTAAAGAGGATCCTAGAGCCTAGTCGGAGGAGGCAGCTGGCAAAAGTGTGAGGCTTCTGAGCACTCATGCTGCAGAAAGCTGCACTCTGGGCTGTTTGGGGTCAGCAATCTCACCAAAACTGGATGCATTGGTAGATGACAGCATCAAGGCTCTTTACACCCAACTAAAGATCTCTGGACTTACATTTTCTACCCGTTGATAATATTCCCTAGGGCATTTTTCTTTCTTTCATTCAAAAACATGTGTTGGACATTTCCCATGTACTGACCTCCTGTAATAGATGCTGTAAGCCTTTAAAAGATGGAACAAATAACTTGGAAAAGCAAAGAGAATGGGCTTTGCAGGCCAACATCACTGAAAGTAACTATGTGATTTTGAGCAAAACTTAATTTCTTCAGCTCTAACATGGTTTAATATGTAGCTTGTTGAAGGGTTGAGAAGATTAGAGGTAACATATGTAAGGGAAGCCCCAGTGGCTCAGTGGTAAAATAATCCGACTGCAGTGCAGGAGATACAGGACACACAGGTCCCTGGGTTGGGAAGATCCGCTGGAGGAGGAATGGCAACCCACTCCAGTATTCTTGCTTGGAAAATCCCATGGACAGAGGAGCGCGGTGGGAGTCCATAGAGTCCTGAAGAGTCAGACATGACTGAGCGCATAAAACATCTAATACATTGCCTGCTGCTGCTGCTGCTAAGTCGCTTCAGTTGTGTCCGACTCTGTGCGACCCCATAGATGGCAGCCCACCAGGCTCCCCCATCCCTGGGATTCTCCAGGCAAGAACACTGGAGTGGGTTGCCATTTCCTTCTCCAATGCTTGAAAGTGAAAAGTGAAAGTGAAGTCACTTAGTTGTGTCCGACCCTCAGCGACCCCATGGACTGCAACCTACCAGGCTCCTCCGTCCATGGGATTTTCCAGGCAGGAGTACTGGAGTGGGGTGCCATTGCCTTCTCCAAATACAATGCCTGGTACAAAGCAAACACTCAATATACGATAGGTGGCACTGTTAATTTCTCTCAATGGAGCACACAGTTTGAGAATAAGTCCATCCAAGTGCCAGCACCACTGCTATGAATGGGGAATGTAAGGAGGATATCCTGTGAGCTTTATTTTATAGGACCTGTATCTTTAGCTGTGGGAATTAAAGTATGAGGAACAAACTTTCCTTGGGAAAGTCTGCCAAGATTTTACAACACTGAGTGTGTTTTTGAAGAATACATAGGAATTTACTAGAAGAGGTGAGGGGATGAGATTTGAGGCAAACATTCCAATATTTGTAAAACATGGAGGTCTAAGAGAGCATGGCCAGTTTAGCTCACAGTAGCATCTCAGTATTATTCTCCTACTCAAAACATTCTTAAACAGTTACTATATTCCCATCAAAACAAGACCTCTTGACATTTGAGACTCCCTAGTTCACCTCCTTGAAAGGATTTCCCACCTCATCTCTATGCAAATTCTTATTCATATTTCACCTATTTGCTGTCTGCCCACAATACCTTGTCCAACCCCCATCTCTAGAATTCACTCACGCACTGTCCCCACCCAGCTGCCCTTCTGCCAACTGATTCTACTCATTTGTCACAGCCTGGTTACATCCTACTTCTCCCCCTCCATTTAGCCAACCACGTTCTTTCTTTCCTCTAAACTCCCAAAGCATTGAGTCAACCAGCCCTCAATCACACCAGCCTCTGCATCCCTTCTTAAATTCAACATGTCCATGTCTTGTTTTTCCATTGAAGTTTTGAGCTCTCAAATACAAGAGTCCCATTTCAAACTTCTTCACGTTCCTTTCAGCAATTTTCAAGGGTCTTATATGATAAATACCTATCAATCTATAACTGTACTTGATAGAGTACAGAATGTGGTCCACTGGAGAAGGGAATGGCAAGCCACTTCAGTATTCTTGCCTTGAGAACCCCATGAACAGTAGGAAAAGGCAAAATGATAGGATACCAAAAGAGGAACTCCTCAGGTCTTTAGGTGCCCAATATGCTACTGGAGATCAGTTGAGAAATAACTCCAGAAAGAATGAAGGGATGGAGCCAAAGCAAAAACAATATACAGTTGAGGATGTGACTGGTGATAGAAGCAAGATCCAATGCTGTAAAGAGCAATACTGCATAGGAATCTGGAATGTCAGGTCCATGAATCAAGGCAAATTGGAAGTGGTCAAACAAGAGATGGCAAGGGTGAACATCGACATTCTAGGAATCAGCGAACTAAAATGGACTGGAATGGGTGAATTTAACTCAGATGACCATTATATCTACTACTGCGGGCAGGAATCCCTCAGAAGAAATGGAGTAGCCATCATGGTCAACAAAAGAGTCCGCAATGCAGTACTTGGATGCAATCTCAAAAACAACAGAATGATCTCTGTTCGTCTCCAAGGCAAACCATTCAATATCACAGTTATCTAGGTCTATGCCCCAACCAGTAACACTGAAGAAACTGAAGTTGAACAGTTTTATGAAGTCCTACAAGACCTTTTAGAACTAACACCCCAAAAAGATGTCCTTTTCATTATAGGGGACTGGAATGCAAAAGTAGGAAGTCAAGAAACACCTGGAGTAACAGGCAAATTTGGCCTTGGAATGCGGAATGAAGCAGGGCAAAGACTAATAGAGTTTTGCCAAGAAAATGCACTGGTCATAGCAAACACCCTCTTCCAACAACACAAGAGAAGACTCTACACATGGACATCACCAGATGGTCAACACCAAAATCAGATTGATTATATTCTTTGCGGCCAAAGATGGAGAAGCTCTATAGAGTCAACAAAAACAAGACCAGGGGCTGACTGTGGATCAGATCATGAACTCCTTATTACCAAATTCAGACTCAAATTGAAGAAAGTAGGGAAAACCGCTAGACCATTCAGGTATGACTTAAATCAAATCCCTTATGATTATACAGTGGAAGTGAGAAATAGATTTAAGGGCCTAGATCTGATAGATAGAGTGCCTGATGAACTATGGAATGAGGTTCGTGACATTGTACAGGAGACAGGGATCAAGACCATCCCCATGGAAAAGAAATGCAAAAAAGCAAAATGGCTGTCTGGGGAGGCCTTACAAATAGCTGTGAAAAGAAAAGAGGTGAAAAGCAAAGGAGAAAAGGAAAGATATAAGCATCTGAATGCAGAGTTCCAAAGAACAGCAAGAAGAGATAAGAAAGCCTTCTTCAGCGATCAATGCAAAGAATTAGAGGAAAACAACAGAATGGGAAAGACTAGAGATCTCTTCAAGAAAATTAGAGAAACCAAGCGAACATTTCATGCAAAGATGGGCTTGATAAAGGACAGAAATGGTATGAACCTAACAGAAGCAGAAGATATTAAGAAGAGATGGCAAGAATACACAGAAGAACTGGACAAAAAGATCTTCATGACCTGGATAATCACGATGGTGTGATCACTCATCTAGAGCCAGACATCCTGGAATGTGAAGTTAGGCGGGCCTTAGAAAGCATCACTATGAACAAAGCTAGTGGAGGTGATGGCATTCCAGTTGAGCTGTTTCAAATCCTGAAAGATGATGCTGTGAAAGTGCTGTGCTCAATATGCCAGCAAATTTGGAAAACTCAGCAGTGGCCACAGGACTGGAAAAGGTCCGTTTTCATTCCAATCCCAAAGAAAGGCAATGCCAAAGAATGCTCAAACTATTGCACAATTGCACTCATCTCACATGCTAGTAAAGTAATGCTCAAAATTCTCTAAGCCAGGCTTCATCAATATTTGAACCGTGAACTCCCTGATGTTCAAGCTGGTTTTAGAAAAGGCAGAGGATCCAGAGATCAAATTGCCAACATCCACTGGATCATCGAAAAAGCAAGAGAGTTCCAGAAAAACATCTATTTCTGCTTTATTGACTATGCCAAAGACTTTGACTGTGTGGATCACAATAAACTGTGGAAAATTCTGAAAGAGATGGGAATATCAGACCACCTGACCTGCTTCTTGAGAAATCTGTATGCAGGTCAGGGAGCAACAGTTAGAACTGGACATGGAACAACAGACTGGTTCCAAATAGGAAAAGGAGTATGTCAAGGCTGTATATTGTCACCCTGCTTATTTAACTTCTATGCAGAGTACATCATGAGAAACACTGGGCTGGAAGAAACACAAGCTGGAATCAAGACTGCTGGGAGAAATATCAATCACCTCAGATATGCAGATGACACCACCCTTATGGAAGAAAGTGAAGAGGAACTATAAAGCCTCTTGATGAAAGTGAAAGAGGAGAGTGAAAAAGTTGGCTTAAAGCTCAACATTCAGAAAACGAAGATCATGGCATCCGGTCTCATCACTTCATGGGAAATGGATGGGGAAACAGTAGAAACAGTGTCAGACTTTATTTTTTTGGACTCCAAAATCACTGCAGATGGTGACTACAGCCATGAAATTAAAAGACGCTTACTCCTTGGAAGAAAAGTTATGACCAACCTAGATAGTATATTCAGAAGCAGAGACATTACTTTGCCAACAAAGGTCTGTCTAGTCAAGGCTATGGTTTTTCCTGTGGTCATGTATGGATGTGAGAGTTGGACTGTGAAGAAGGCTGAGCACTGAATAACTGATGCTTTTGTGTTAGAGAAGACGCTTGAGAGTCCCTTGGACTGCAAGGAGATCCAACCAGTCCATTCTGAAGGAGATCAACCCTGGGATTTCTTTGGAAGGAATGATGCTAAAGCTCCAGTACTTTGGCCACCTCATGCGAAGAGTTGACTCATTGGAAAAGACTCTGATGCTGGGAGGGATTGGGGGCAGGAAGAGAAGGGGACGACAGAGGATGAGATGGCTGTATGGCATCACGGACTCAATGGACATGAGTCTGAGTGAACTCCGGGAGATGGTGATGGACAGGGAGGTCTGGCGTGCTGCGATTAATGGGGTCGCAAAGCGTCAGGCATGACTGAGCAACTGAACTGAACTGTACTTGATTGTCAGTGTGATACAAGTTGATTTCCCTTCGTTATTTGGGAAAAAAATATTTGGGAGAGGAGAATACAGAAGAGGATAAGTTTTATAGAGGTCAGTGGTCTAGACCACCTCCTCCAAAAGGATGACACATGATCTAATCTATCAGAGACATGCAGAGAACTTGGTATGTTGATGTCATTTTAAAACTGCACATAATTTCTGATCTCTCAGAGGTCAGACAGCAAGCTGCACTTTCCTCTCTATGTAAAAACTAGTATAACATATATTCCTTCTACCTCACAACAATTGTGTGAAGATAAAGTGAGAAACACTGTTCCTGGTAAGAGTATTTGGAGGGTAAGGAATTCTCAAGACACATGCGGTGTTCTTATAAGGTGCAAATAATAGCTGAGTTGGTAAAGAATCTGCCTGCAATGCAGGAGACCCCGGTTCAATTCTTGGGTCAGGAAGATCTGCTGGAGAAGGGATAGCCTACCCACTCAAAAGTATTCTTGGGCTTCCCTGGTGACTCAGCTGGTAAAGAATCTGCCTGCAATGTGGAAGACCTGGGTTTGATCCCTGAGTTGGGAAGATCCCCCTGGAGGCGGTAAAGAATACCCACTGCAGTATTCTGACCTGGAGAATTCCATGGACTTTATAGTCCATGGGCTCACAAAGAGTTGGACATGACTGAGTGACTTTCACTTTCACATACCCAAGCAGAAGTCCCTAGTCCAGAGATTGCTCTTTTTCTCCTTCTGGCAGTGACATTATCTCCAGGTAAAAGTGTCTGTTATGTATTTTCCCTACAGAAGAGTCAGGACAATTTGCTGAGACGGAAAGCTTGGTGCTTAGGTAAACTGCAGTGATACAAAGTTCAAGTTTTGGGAGGACATACCTCATTAGATGTGGCAGATGGAAAATTTCCTATAAGTGGTCTCTTCCATTGTAATGAAGCTGTGAGAATCAAATGAGATTAGATGGTAAGACACAGAAAGACCTGAAAGGCGACAGCCTATGGGACCTTACAGAAATTCCACTTGCTTTTGTTCTCACTGAGGGTCTGGAGTCATAGTCTTAGTAGCTGGATGCAGAGCCTTTGTCACCCACAAGCTGCCAGAATCTCCAGCTTCCCAAGCCAAACAATCTTTCCTAACTGAGAACTGGACTTTTCCACTCTCAAGTCCACTCAGTGGAGGACGTGTGCATGTTCAGTTGCTAAGCCGTATCCAGCTCTTTGCGACCCCCATGGATGTAGCCTACCAGGCCCCTCTGTCCAGGGGATTCCCCAGACAAGAATACTGGCGTGGGTTGCCATTTCTTCCTCCAGGGCACCCAATGGAAGATAGATTCATATAAATGTTTGTATGAAGCTCCTTCAGGCTAGTGCCTGAAGGGCAGTTGGGAGCGGAAACTTGCTCACCACCCTGCTCTTGTGCACTTCTCTCTCCAAGAGGTGGTTAGAGGGCAGAGATCTGCTCCCGGAAGGATTTCTGCCCAAATTTCTCGCTTCCTAACAGAGACGCCAGTGTCATCAAAGACCTCTAGATAGTGAAGTCAGAGGCCTGCCTTCTGTGTCCATTGCTGTATCTCCAGGGCTAGTTTAGTGTCCTGCCAATGGGAAATGCTCAATAAATATTTTGGAAATAAGAATAAAGGAGTAAGTGAAAGCAATGAGTGGATGGAGGGTGCTCTTTGCAAAGTTATCCTGAGCCACCTGAATCCAGAGAAAGCCAGAGAGATGGCCACAAGCAGCAAGAACATGCTGTTGTGATTTTCCTTGGCCTTTTCTCCATCCAGTTCACATCCAGAGATGGGGACTTGGTGTAGCATGGGGATTTGGCTCCTCAGGTCTGGTGTAACTGGGATTCCGTGTTCATTGTGTTACAATAAAATCATTACTGTTTTGTTATTATGACAAAATGACTGGTCCCTGAATAGTCACAAAATCAGTGGCCCTCTAAGGCTGCCAACATTACATGGGTTTGGTCTTCACCCTTTTAATATCATTTGCTGAAACCTTCAACCAGCTACCCTTCAATTCTACTGTTTCCTTCACCTAGACAATTGTAAGGTCAAGAGCAGGTGGCCCACATGTCAAACATCCACAACATCCAGGATACCTAACAAAAAGCCTTATAAGCCTAAGTATTGAAGGCCACTTAAGACAAAACAAAATGCAAAACTCTGACTTTGGTGATTACAGATCAGTAGATGGAGGGCTTCACTACCACTAAATGTTAGGATTGGAACACTTCATATGGCCCAAGATTCTCTAAAACTTCATTTGGAGATGATTATTTTCTGCCTTTTTAACATAGCAAATAATATATTATTGAATTTTCTTCTCATGAGTTTCTTATTAGTCTTTGAAGTTGTTATAAAAATAATCTTCATTTTTTTTCCTTAGAAATATGGCAAAAACTAATATGGACAACTTGGCCATATTGGGATCTGTTCTGAATCACAGCATACTTAGGTCTTGTGGCTGAATTTACGGCCTTCTCATCTTGCTGATACTTTCCAGAACTGCCTATATCCCAAATAATTTCTTTTACTCTAGTGGAAAGTGCTCACTGGAATAGCTGGCTCATTGAAAAAGACCCTGATATTGGGAAAGATTGAAGGCACAAGGAGAGGAGAGTAACAGAGGATGAGATGGTTGGATGTCGTCACCGATTCAACATACATGAACTTGGGCAAACTCTATGAGATGGTGAGGGATACGGAGGCCTGGCGTGCTGCAGTCCCTGGGTTGCAAAGAGTCAGATATGACTTGGTGGCTGAACAACAACAAATGGAAAGTGCTCCTTGCTTCTACAGATTCAGTGATATATGTTCATTTTCATCTCAACAAAACATCCCAGGACCAAACTTCCTTCACAGAATTAAAGCGGTAATTTCTATAAGTAAGATAATCTCCTGAAGGCAAAGTAGGATGATTTCCATCTTTGGAAACTGTTACTTTCTAATCATTGCCTCTTAGTAATTAACATTCACACTACGGCCAAATAATCACGTCATAGTCAAAAGGTCAAGGTCCTTTTATATAAGACAGACTTCATGTCACTTTTTGTGCTTAAAAAAACCCAACTTTATGGTAGCTGGTGGTAGGAGAGACTGGATGTGAGGTCAGGATCTATAAATGCATATAAAGCAATGCTTTGACTCAAGGTCACTGGCCTGAGCTAAGACCACTTAAATTGTAATCAAGGCCACTCATTGAACCATGAGTAATTTTAGGCAAGTTTCCCGGGTGTATGCTGACGTAACCAAAGAACCTCATCTTGCTTGACTGGCATGGAAATCGGCAGTTAGGTTGAAATATTTGAAGGTTGCTGTCTGAAGAAGGTGCTTTTTACCATTTTCTGTCTGTACGAGCTTCTCATTGATTGTCCTTCATTTTCATAAGCACTATTCAGCTACAGATAGAATAATTATTCCCATCTTTCACGGTCAGGGAGACAGTCCCCTTCCAAGTGACACTATGTAATAGAAGATGGACGTTACTCCTCAACCAGAAAAGTCATCAAATTGCTTCCATATCAAGAAAAAATTTAAAAAAAACCCAGAAAATTTCCTTTAAATACAATTGATATTGAAGCTCAAAAAAGAAACTGAGAGACATTTCAATAAATGTATTTGTTTTTAGGTATATGCTTTAGGGATAATCCAAATAAAAGAAAAATTATTTCTTTACTATAGGCAAGAGGTTTGAAAAAGGTATTTTTTAATTTAAAAATTTTTAATTGGAGGATAATTGCTTTACAATGTTGTGCTGTTTTCTGCTGTACAACAACACGAGACAGCTATAAGTACACCTCTCTCCTCTCCCTCTTGAGCCTCACTCCCATACCCCCTACCACCCTCTCTAGGTCACCGCAGAGCACGGACCTGAGCTCCCTGGGCTATACAGCAGCTTGCCAGTAGCTCTCTATTTATAAACAGGAGTCTATATACGTCAATGCTACTCTCTCAACTAGTCCCACCCTCTCCTGAAAGATCTTCTAATGGTAGTTCTTACTGATAAGATAGCCAGTCTATCAGAATATGAGAAACAAGGCAGTGTTCCCTCAGCTACCCTGATTCGCATTGTGAGCTTCATAATCAAAAACATTCATAATACTGAACTAGGAAAAGAATCTCTCACAGCTTTCAGAAAACCTGTAAGCTGTTATTAGCAGAAGGAATGCAGCAACAAGAAGGAAATCAAGAAGTAAGAGTTCCCAAGACGAACCATCTGACAGGTTGAGAAATTCAACTCAGTCCTTAGGTCCAGGGACTCGGGTCTGTGGGAGCCTTGAAAGATCAAGCAACCATAGCTGAGTTTCTGCAAGTTCTTTGCTAGCAGGCGGTGCCGACGTGGAATCTGACTGCCAAAGGATCTTTGGATCTGCCCTGCCTCTGGGAGGACTGCGGAGGGAACGCTGGTCTTGGAGACAATGTACTCCCCTCACACCTGCTCTCAGTTGCCATAAGCTGCTGCCAGCAATGGGCAGAGGAGGAGCCTTCCCAAAGCCACAGGAAGCTTGGATTCCACCTCTAATTTGCAAAGTGCATCTGCTTTACAGACCTGTTAGACAGCGGTTTCATAATTAGAAAAACACGCCTTATATTTTCCTACTCCCTAAACCATAAAGAAAATCTGGCTTTATTTTTAAAACACTAATAATTACATGATGGAGGAAAACCTTAATTTCAGGGGACACGCTCTACTAAGACAAACAATTTGTAAGCAGAGTGACACAATTTCTCCGGTAGTAGGGAAATTCTGTGGTGTGATAAACTGGATTTATAGACATTTGTACCGAATATGCCAAGTTGTTCTACACACTGGATTCATTTGAGATTCTGCAGCCAGTGTGCCTTCAAGAAATCAGGGCAGCTATAGCAGCTGACGCTGTAGAACTTACATTGTTGGGGAGAACTTACTTAGGGGAACTCCTTAATGGGCTAGGAGTAAGAAGACCTGATTCAAATAAAAGTCTTTAAATTATCTTTTGCCAAAATCTTTTACACTGAAATCGGAATTGTAAAGAGAATAATCTTAGTGATTTGTTCCCCATGGCTTGAGGAGTTGCTTTGATGGGCTAATAATGAGAGAAAAAAAAGATGAAAAAGACTCATCAGACACTGTGTTAAATGTGCTACACAAATTATCTCAGGTAATGAGAACAGTAGTTCCATGAAGTGGTTTCTACAACAATACCCATTTTACAGATGAAGCAAAGCACAAACCTCCCAAGGTCACTGAGTTGATAAATTTGAAAACCATACCTTGAGCCTAGACATTTGGTTCTTGAATCTGTAATATTAAATTCAACATTAGATTTTTATCTTAAGGAATTTTTACAGGGATCATAACACTTAGCTTGCTTGCCCTGGGTAAAGAACAATATTAAAAGAATTTATGCTGCACAATCTTTGACCTAAAATCCTTCTATATTATATGGGAATTAAATCTGTGGCCAAAACTAAATATGGATGCATAGTACTCTTGATCCACTGCCAACAGACTAAAATTATTTAGGAGGACAATAAAGGGCATGAAAAATGGTTTTCAAATTGAAACCATGTGAATGAATATATCTGGGGGAAACACAGATGGAAGAAATAAGACAAAAGAAGGATGAAACTAACAGGGTAGGAAAGAAGGGACCTAGGCGCTTTGCTACAAACAAAAGTTTCTTATTTGGGGGTCACTCTTTGCCTTCCTCTAGCCCTTCAGTGTATCTGGATACTCCGCTCAATCTAAATTTTCCAGAATGCTTATTATGGAGCTTCTACAGTTTCCCTCTTGAAAAAGAAATATCCATTTGACTATTGGTTTATAAACCCATGCTGTAGTAACCATGGTCTCTTCTTACCAATAAGGCCAATAACATACTGAAGCCAAATGTCAAACATCTGTATACTTGGGCTTCCCTGGGGTCTCAAATGGTAAAATATCTGCCTACAATGCAGGAGACCTGTGTTCTATTCCTGAATGGGGAAGATCCCCTGGAGGAGGGCACGGCAACCATGCAGTATTCTTGCCTGGAGAATCCCATGGACAGAGGAGCCTGGAGGGCTCTTGGGTCCATAGGGTCACGAAGAGTCAGACATGACTGAAGTGACTAGCACACACACTGTTTCCTAACTTGCTTGTTTTATTTACTGGCAAGTGTTGCTTATGTAAAATATTTCAACCTCTTAACTAAAAAGGGATACATCAGAAAATATGTTGGCTGCTGCTGCTGCTGCTGCTAAGTCGCTTCAGTCGTGTCCGACTCTCTGCGACCCCACAGATAGCAGCCCACCAGGCTCCGCTGTTCCTGGGATTCTCCAGGTAAGAACACTGGAGTGGGTTGCCATTTTCTTCTCCAATGCATGAAAGTGAAAAGTGAGAGTGAAGTCGCTCAGTTGTGTTTGACTCTTAACCCCATGGACTGCAGCCCACCAGGCTTCTTCGCCCATGGGATTTTCCAGGCAAGAATATTGGAGTGGGGTGCCACTGCCTTCTCTGAAATATGTTGGCACTACAAAGTAATTCTTAGGTTTCCAAAAGGATTCACTGATGGTCCACTAAAGATAAGTTTCCAAATGTATTTAAAAGACAACATAATTTATTAAAATTAAATTTACATGTAACTTTTTAGAAAAACACTGTCATTTTATACTTTTCCCCCTTAAGAGAAGGATTCTTTCATTTAACAGCAGGAGCTCTTCTGTTTCTACCCTCACTTTTACAAATGAAAACAGAGCTTTGTTTTTAAGTTTGAAAGAAATTTATTATCTCTTCTTCCTACAGACTTCAGTACCATCAAACATTTAATGAGTGTCATTAAGTAAATAAAACAAAAGACTAGGAAGTAATTATACATTATATTATTACATACAATTACAATTGCTTAAAACCATCACTTTTGTTGTCATGTACTTAAAGTATCTTTTATATTTACTATATTCCAGTTTTCTCTTGATTACCTGTTATGCACATATTTACTTAGTAAAAAAGTAACTGTCATACAATTTACCTTATAAATAAACTGGGTAAATTAATTCATCTTTTAAAAGAAGTATAGAATTCATGCTATAGATGGGGAGGGGGACTTCAGTAAATCCTTTTGGAAAGTGAAGAAGTATTATATATTCAACGGTTGGTAAAATGAATCATATTGCTTTGAAAGTGAAGACTGCTATTATTTTATTTTCTTAAAATAAAGTGTATTTTAAAAGAATAAGGCAAGATGCCTCATTTTCCCATCCCTAAGGAAAAGAAAGCACCTGAGGCCTTGCTTCTAAGCTGCTTTATTTATTCACCCTTTAACAGACAACTCTTAGGTCCACCTCTAGATGCCTTATAACAGTCCACCCTAATGTCAGGAAAATTTATTACCATTTAATATTTCTGATAGCCACAATATCAGTATGTTATTCTTCACTGTTTAAAGCTGAAAATACAATCAGATGAAAAAAAGGTATGAAAAACAGAAATCCAGAGACTACTCATAATTTTAAGCCACTGAACATAATATTCTAAATAGGTCGTTGAAAATTTTGCTTGAGTATCAAAGTCCACATTTTGAGATTTTCATGCTAAACCTAAAATGTATTAAGCACCAGCATGATTCTCAGTGGATAAGGTAAAGAAATTATGAGTAGGTAAACCCTTCAGAACAAAGACATTTAGTTCTGATTATGGGTTAGCATTACACAGCTTAAGATTCCTATAAAAGCACTGTATCTCTGATTTGGTGTGTTTTTATTTTTCATTAACAAGGTAGGCTTTTTGTTTTTAGCCTCCTAAGAAATCACAAAATTTACAAAAGATGGTTAAGATTATTTCAATGCAAAAGATCAAACTCTTTGAGGGATTACTTTGCTTTGCATAGTCACTCCCCTTGGCAGATGGAAAATGAAGTACAGGGAAGTGGCATAACTACTTTTTGGAGGGAGAAGTCTGCAGTAGGGGCAGGGTATGGGACCCAAACTCTCATCTGCTAGTCCACAGCATCATCTTTCTAGGTTTCTGAAATTCCAACAACGTATTTCTTTTTCACTCTTCAACAGCTACTCAGTACTGCCGAACTTTGCTTTACTTTCATACTTGTTGGATTAACCCATTTCTTTTGAGTTTAAAAATGCCTACCTTACTTTAGCATGGACTCCCTCACCTCATATGTATTTTTAGACTAGAAGCTCTATTCTGATTTTTCTTATACTTTTTTTCTTGCCTTTCATCCAATATCCCGTTGCTTTATCAATATGCTCATTGCATATTACCTAAAATAAACAAACAAACAAGCAAACGATGAAAAACAAAACCAAAAATCAACTGACCAAACAAAAATCTCACTATTTTTTTGTCTGGTGTTCAATCCTTCTCCCCTTCTGAGCCTGCCTGCCTCTTCTTCCAAAGCTTGTATCTTCAAACGATGAAACATGAACCTCCTTTTCTACTTCTCTAGCTCAGTGTTCCTGAACTTTATTCCTTGTATCTGGAGTATTTTTACACTGCCCTTCCCTCTCCCCATTTCAAATTTCCAAAGTCACCTATTATCAACCCAAGACTATCCAAAGTCTTTAACTACATTCTCAGTTAGTATCCTATTTATTTGTGCATGTTTAGGTGGCAAGAATACACAGAAGAACTGTACAAAAAAGATCTTCACGACCCAGATAATCACGATGGTGTGATCACTCATCTAGAGCCAGACATCCTGGAATGTGAAGTCAAGTGGGCCTGAAAAGCATCACTACGACAAAGCTAGTGGAGGTGATGGAATTCCAGTTGAGCTATTTCAAATCCTGAAAGATGATGCCGTGAAAGTGCTGCACTCAATATGCTAGCAAATTTGGAAACTCAGCAGTGGTTACAGGACTGGAAAAGGTCCGTTTTCATTCCAAGCCCAAAGAAAGGCAATGCCAAAGAATGCTCAAACTACCGCACAATTGTACTCATCTCACATGCTAGTAAAGTAATGCTCAAAATTCTCCAAGCCAGGCTTCAGCAATACATGAACCGTGAACTCCCTGATGTTCAAGCTGGTTTTAGAAAAGGCAGAGGAACCAGAGATCAAATTGCCAACATCTGCTGGATCATGGAAAAAGCAAGAGAGTTAAAAAAAAAACAGCTATTTCTGCTTTATTGACTATGCCAAAGCCTTTGACTGTGTGGATCACAATAAACTGTGGAAAATTCTGAAAGAGATGGGAATACCAGACCACCTGACCTGCCTCTTGAGAAATCTGTATGCAGGCCAGGAAGCAACAGTTAGAACTGGACATGGAACAACAGACTGGTTTCAAACACAAAAAGGAGTACATCAAGGCTGTATACTGTCACCCTGCTTATTTAACTTCTATGCAGAGTACATCATGAGAAACGCTGGACTGGAAGAAACACAAGCTGGAATCAAGATTGCCAGGAGAAATAGCAATAACCTCAGAAATGCAGATGACACCACCCTTATGGCAGAAAGTGAAGAGGAACTCAAAAGCCTCTTGATGAAAGTGAAAGTGGAGAGTGAAAAAGTTGGCTTAAAGCTCAACATTCAGAAAACAAAGATCATGGCGTCTGGTCCCATCACTTCATGGGAAATAGATGGGGAAACAGTAGAAACAGTGTCAGAGTTTATTTTTTGGGGGCTCCAAAATCACTGCAGATGGTGATTGCAGCCATGAAATTAAAAGACGCTTACTCCTTGGAAGAAAAGTTATGACCAACCTAGATAGCATATTCAAAAGCAAAGACGTTACTTTGCCGACTAAGGTCCGTCTAGTCAAGGCTATGGTTTTTCCTGTGGTCATGTATGGATGTGAGAGTTGGACTGTGAAGAAGGCTGAGCAGTGAATAACTGATGCTTTTGAACTGTGGTGTTAGAGAAGACGCTTGAGAGTCCCTTGGTCTGCAAGGAGATCCAACCAGTCCATTCTAAAGGAGATCAGCCCTGGGTGTTCTTTGGAAGGAATGATGCTAAAGCTGAAGCTCCAGTACTTTGGCCACCTCATGCGAAGAGTTGACTCATTGGAAAAGACTCTGATGCTGGGAGGGATTGGGGACAGGAGGAGAAGGTGACGACAGAGGATGAGATGGCTGGATGGCATCACTGACTTGATTGATGTGAGTCTGAGTGAACTCCAAAAGTGGTGATGGACAGGGAGGCCTGGTGTGCTGCGATTCATGGGGTCGCAAAGAGTCAGACATGACTGAGCGACTGAACTGAACTGATAGGTGATTATAAATGTCTTCAGTGGTTGCTTGCTTTTTCTAAAGAGACTGTAAATTCCTAAAGGTCAAGGTTGGACCCTAAGACCATTTTGATTATATAGTAGGTACTCAAAAAGTGCTATCAAATTATTTCCTGATAGTTTCTCATTCAAACCACCCCTCAATCTGCATATATTTCATGAATCTCTGGGTACAATGAGGACAAGAATGTCTTTATTAATATGTTAAAAAAATAACATCTATTTCCAGTTTGATAACTATGAAAATTTGAAGTGATATTCCAAGATGTTTACAAGAACAGTCAGTGGAAACAGTGTCAGACTTCATTTTTTTTGGGCTCCAAGATCACTGCAGATGGTGACTGCAGCCATGAAATTAAAAGACGCTTACTCCTTGGAAGAAAAGTTATGACCAACCTAGATAGCATATTTAAAAGCAGAGACATTACTTTGTCAACAAATGTCTGTCTAGTCAAGGCTATGATTTTTCCTGTGGTCATGTATGGATGTGAGAGTTGGACTGTGAAGAAAGCTGAGCACCGAAGAATTGATGCTTTTGAACTGTGGTGTTGGAGAAGACTCTTGAGAGTCTCTTGGATTGCAAGGAGATCCAACCAGTCCATTCTGAAGGAGATCAGCCCTGGGAATCTTTGGAGGGAATGATGCTGAAGCTGAAACTCCAGTACTTTGGCCACCTCATGCGAAGAGTTGACTCATTGGAAAAGACTCTGATGCTGGGAGGGATTGGGGGCAGGAGGAGAAGGGGACGACAGAGGATGAGATGGCTGGATGGATCACCGACTTGATGGACATGAGTCTGAGTGAACTCTGGGAGATGGTGATGGACAGGGAGGCCTGGCGAGCTGCGATTCACGGGGTCGCAAACAGTCGGACACGACTGAGCGACTGAACTGAACTGAATATGACAAGACTATGTACAAATTCTACCGGCAACAAAGTACTACTACTATTCTGTGGTTTATAGTCTACATTTACAATAGAAAGAAATGCTAAATTTCAATTAGAGATTAGTAACAAAGTTGTGATTCTTTTCCCTATTCAAATTCCTTGACTCTAAATTCCATGTACAGAATTCATGTTGGTTCATGGACCCAAAGTTAAGAATCCATGGATTATGAAGAAGAGTAACTTTTCATGTTTTTATAACTATTCTCAACTCTGTCACATCTGTCTAGAATAAGTATAAAGTAATTTATTCAATATGAATCTACTACTCTTTTTTCTTTTTTGAGATTTTTCTAAAGACATTTCTTTATTTTCTCAACCTCAGCTACAATCTCACATCCAGAATTATCTGCTGATTCTATGATAATTGACCTTTCAAGCCATTATTTATTTTTACTAGGATCTTTAACACTATTTTAAAACACCAGATGCCGCAGATGAAAACAAATACAAAAAAATAACAATAAGATCATTTATGTGCTAAAGTGCTAGACTGTGGATAAGCCAAGATGGAAGGTTCCTGGCTACACACCAAGTGAACTCAAAAGTGAAGTAGCTCAGTTGTGTCTGACTCTTTGTGACCCATGGACTCTAGCCTACCAGGCTCCTCCGTCCATGGGATTTTCCATGCAAGCATACTGGAGTGGGTTACCATTTCCTTCTCCAGGAGATCTTCCCAACCCAGGGACTGAACCTGGGTCTCCCACATTGTAGGCAGACGCTTTACTGTCTGAGCTACCAGGGAAGTCCATAAAAGGTGAAAGTGGCTCAGTTGTGTCCAACTCTTTATGACCCAGAATCCCCAGGCCAGAATACTGGAATGGGTAGCCTATCCCTTCTCCAGCGGATCTTCCCGACCCAGGAATTGAACTGGGGTCTCCTGCATTGCAGGCAGATTCTTTACCAACTGAGCAACCAGAGAAGCCCACACCAAGAAGTGCCTAAATAATGGCCACTCCTTCCTATGTGTCAGTAGTACAGATATAATTATTACTACTCTTCTTAAACTGCTATAAGTTAGGTCTTCAGAAAGCTATGTGACATCTGTCCCTTTCCTTACTGACTACACATGTATAGTTTCTTAAAATATTTTTCATCTTCAAATTAGTGTTGTTCTCCTTCCCAACAAATCTTAGATAGACTGGGAAGAAAGAAAAAGAGTATTTTTTCCACTGTAGAGTTGCAGATCTGCACTATACCTAAACATTCACTAGATGAAGTATTAATAATTGATATGCCATTAGCTCATCTTTTTCCTTCACAGGTCAACTCTCAGGGGATTATTTTATAAATTGTTTGCTGAAATAGATTTCATATCTTTATTAAAAGACCACTAAGCAGGAATACTTACATATACCAAGGGACAGTTTTATAGTCACCCATATTTCTTTTCCCATTTTGAGGCATGGCATATGATTTCTTAGTCTTCTCACGCTCAGGTTGCAACTGTCTGATACCCCAAACCAGACACAGTTGTTCAGAACCCCCACAGATACCAATCCTCATGGATGCTCATGTCCCTTATATAAAATGGGCCAGCATTTGCATATAACCTATGTATATCCTTCTGTCTACTTTAAATCATCTCTAGTTTACTTATAGTACCTAATACAATGTAAATGCTATGTTAATAGTTGCAAATACAATGTAAATGCTATGTAAATAGTTGCCTGCACATGGCAAATTCGAATCTTGCATTTCGGAACTTTCTGGACATTTTTTTCCAGATATGTTTGATCCACTGTTGGTTGAACCTGTGGATGTAGGAAATGCAGATGCAGAGAGCTGTACAGTGACTATACACTGACTTGGAACCTGTGCAGGGCAGGTCTACTTGGGTCACTGCTTGATCTCCCACAAGTACACAAGGTAGGGCTCCTAACTCATTATTTCTCTGCCCTTCAACAAAACTGAAAATGATCTCTTATAATTACACAGTGTGGGACTCTAGAACCCTCCAGGCCTCAGTAGTCGTTTGGAACTAGAGAACCACAGTTTACTTTCATGCCATCAACTCAGAAAAGTAAGGGATCAGAAGACCACGGGTTTCTGCAGTGCATAGTGCTCCTCTGGGATTCTCTGGTCCATTTACTAACAATGCTGACAATGCAGGACACACGATATCCCCCAGAACTAAAGAAACAGTAGCAAAAAGCTTCCTTAACTACCTATTACCAAGGGAAGCGGTGAAACGAAGACATGCTATTAATTTTGAACTAAAATCAACTAGTTCATTGAAATGCCTTTATCACTTCAAATGTTTTATGCTCTGTATGTGCTTTCCTACATAACTATTTTTGAAGTGTTGATTAAAGACAGGGGTTTCCTCACTAGTTATAGGAACTGTATCTATCCACATTTAATTAAAAATAAAGCCCATTTCTTTTTCCTGTCAGGTGAAACATTATCTTAACATCTGCTGGAAATTTTGCATTCTTTTCTGAACAGAATATTGAAAATTTGAAAGTTACTATACAGAACCAGGCAAAGATATAAAAAGGGCAAACAATGATTTCAGAAATCAAAGGTTAGGGTAAGACAAGTCTTTAAATAGTGTATGTATTGCTCTGTCCTTTCCAGGATGCATATAAAACTAAACTAGTAGCACAGACAGAGGGCATCATAAACATAGGAAAATTCGAGATAACAGTATTTCTGTTGTATGGACTTCAGGAACACAGCAGAGTCCCGGGCAAATGCCATAGGAACATGAAATCAGCATTGCCTCTCTGCAAATCATTCTTCAGTAAAAGCTACTGGGCATTTTGGGGATCATCCTAATTCAAATTTAGAGCAGACCTTATGAAAACTTCTTGTAAAACAAGATTATGCCATTTCTCAATTTATAAATAAAATTTTTTTTAAGAATAACAGCGCTGGGAAGGGTATAAGGAAAAGGCC
This sequence comes from Ovis canadensis, assembly GCF_042477335.2. Classification (NCBI taxonomy): domain Eukaryota; kingdom Metazoa; phylum Chordata; class Mammalia; order Artiodactyla; family Bovidae; genus Ovis; species Ovis canadensis. Next base: position 57,613,384 of record NC_091262.1, on the reverse strand, counting down.
AATCTAGTATCATGCTGTCAGAAAGTCAATTAGTGCCATCTTTCTTGAGCAGTTGGGCCATACATATGAAAATCCCTTAAGATGCGCTGCTCTTTGCATAGAGAATAGACCTGGCGGTTGCGGTCGGGGAGACGATGAGGGTGAAGGATGAAGTAGGAGTTTGGGGTTAGCAGACGCAAGCTATTACATAGAGAATAGCTAAACAACAAGGTCCTGCTGTATAGCACAGGGAACTATATTCAATATCCTGTGATAAACCATAATGGAAAAGAAAAAAACCCAACAAATAGATACATTGCCCTTTGGACTCAATTTCTGAAGATTCCTCTGGAGAATATAACAAAGGGCACATACATAAAAATTTTGCTGCAGAAATATTTAACAAAATAAATAAAATCTGGATTTCCCTGGTGGTATAGTGGAGGAGAGTCTGCCTGCCAATGCAGGGGACACAGGTTTCACCCCAGGCTTGGGAAGATTCCACATGACACAGAGCAACTAAATCCATGGGCTACAACTACTGAGCCCGCACTCTAGAGGCCAGGAGCCGCAACCACGGAAGCCCACATTCCCTGGAACCTGTGCTCCACAACAAGAGAAGCTCCTGCAACGAGAAGCCCTAGGACTGCGACGAAGCTGCTTGCTGCAACTAGGGAAGATTCTCACGCAATATGGAGCAACCAAAACTAAATACATAAATCATTTAAAAACAGAAATGAAATCTGCAATAGTACAAAATTGGAAATGACTTAAATGCTAAATAATAGGAGCCTGGCTAAGTAAATTATGTCATATCATACAAAGAAACACAAGGCAGTCATTAACAACACTTGGCAAGTATGTTTATCTATACTAAAAAAAAAAAAGCCCATATGATTTTAAATTTTCAAAATGTTACAAAGTAGTAACATATATAAGAGAAATACATGTAAATATCAATCCATACAGAAGTACCTGAAAAGATACAATCAAAATGTTTACAATATATTCTTATAAATGTATGCATTTTCTCTTCTTCCTGTCACTCTTTCCTGTTGAATTTTTGTTGTATGACACTTTTACAATTAAAAAATGTATTTCTAATTAGACTTGTCAGGGTATAAATTAATTACTGCATGCATACACTGTAACACACATTTTTACTTCACTAAAATGAGCATAGTTCCTTTTCACCTCTGAAATATCAGCTGTATTCAACACCTTTGCTAAGACTCGGAAGCGAAGGGGATAACACATTTTTCTTTATTCTGACATGCATTTCCATTAATTACATGCTTTCTCTTGTGTTCATCAACAGTAAACTTCAGGGTAAGTTTTTCCTACCAATTTTAAGCAGTTCTGCATGGCCAATTTTCAGGTCTGTCAAGAAAAGCCAAGACTAATATCCCAGTGTCATGTTTATAGCCATCTGTGTAGAAACAAAATCAGCTTTGGACAGCTTTTATCTTGCTAAGGTTCACATATTTTGATGTGCGGATGAATACTTGGGTTTAGAAGCATCAATGGATTAACATGTTTGGCAAGGGAGGGAGTAGACCTCTTCTTCAAAACTACCTCTTTCAAGAATTGATGGAATGAGCCAGTTTGGAAGAAAATAAAAACAAAACCAACAAACTGAAACAAAGCACAGTAGTTTTAGGCCAGAGCTGGAGCTTAACTAAGTAAGAAAACAGAGTGAGTAGAATTTGTTTTATAGTCATAAGATGATGTCCTCAGTGGTAAAGAAATGAGGCGGCAGGCAGCCACACCTGGTCTATACTTCCCCGGGGGCACGGAGGGTAACCAGCACGGCTGGACGCCTGCAGGCTGGGGTGGACGAGGCGCAAAAGGCTCTCCAGCCAGCATTTAGTGCCCACAGGTCACATTTAGGCCTTCCAAGTACATCTGCCATCTGGCCTCACTTGCTTTCCTTATAATTATTTCCCTTTCCCCTTTCTGCCCTGGAGTCATCTTAAAGGAAAGTATGAAGTATAGGATTAGGTACACAGCAAGCAATGATTTTTTTTTTATATCAAATATATCTGAGATACCAGCTTTTACATCATACCTTTGGCAGTTTCTTCCTTCTGAACAAAGAAGTTGGTTGTTCTGAAATCTATGTCCAAAAAGCTGGCTTCTCTGATCCCTGACTGCCTTGTGTATAAGCCCCTTCAGCATTTACCTGGTTTGTCTGGTGGCCAAATCCTAGAACCTCCTAGATTCTAGAACATTTTACATATACATGGGACTTCCCTGGGGGTCCAGTGGTTAAGACTCTGGACTTCCAGTGTAGGGGACATAGGTTTGATCCCTGGTCAGGGAACTTAGGGCTTCTCTTGTGGCTCAGCTGGTAAAGAATCTGCCTGCAATGTGGGAAACCCAGGTTCGATCCTTGGGTTGGGAAGATCCCCCGGAGAAGGGAAAGGCTACCCACTCCAGTATTCTGGCCTAGAGAATAACATGGATTGTATATTCCATGGGGTTGCAAAGAGTTGGACATGACTGAGTGACTTTCACTTAGCAGGGAACTAAGATCTCACACGCCATGGGGCACAGCTCAAGAAATAAAAATAATAAAATAAATATATAAAAATTATTGTCAATTACAGCAAGTGGGTTGATAAACATTGTTACTGTAGCTTTAAGACTACTAAATAGAAAAGGTTTAGTATTTTATGGCTGATAATGGGATTTCAGTAAAATGATTGGCTTTCAAAGCACGAAAATAAGACTTCAAATTAATTATGAAAGCCTGAAAGAAAATGGAAGAACCTTGTAGGAGATCCACATGGTAAACCTACAGGATAGCAAACATCCAGATGTTCTGAAACATCTGTATTACTGCGTGAACTTTTCCATTTTTCCCCTCAATGTTTGGTTTCACGCAGACAAAACAAGAGCTGTACTTCCAACTTGGGCAGCTTTCAAAAATTGTCAAGGAAACCATTTCATTACATTGTTTATTTTTGATGCTTCTAAAATGAGGCTGGGCTTCCCAGGTGGCACTAGCGGTAAAGAATCCGACTGCCAATGCAGGAAACGTAAGAGACATGGGTTTGATCCCTGGTTTCGGAAGATCCCCTGGAGGAGGGCAGGGCAACCTACTCCAGTATTCTTGCCTGGAGAATCCCATGGGTAAAGGAGCCTGGTGCGCTACAGTCCATAGGGTCACAAAGAGTTGGACACGATTGAAGCAACAGCATGCACGAACGCAAACTGAGGCTAACTTCCTCATTTTTTTTTATTCCTCACAGTACTACTGAGTAGATGTCTACTACCTATTTGGTTGAATGAGGGGAGAAAAAAGATGACTTCTAATTAAATGCACAACTGAATAGGGAAATTATTTCTGAGTAGGACAATTCCATTATTAGTAATAGCATATCTATGAACTCAGGAGTACATTTATTCTGAATCTTTCATTCTATGCATCCATATTTCATCAATCTTTATCATCTCTCATTATAATATATGGAGAGCCTGGATAATTATTCTTGTGTTACAGGTAAAAATACAGAGGAACTGAGAGATGAAACCTGTCAAGTCACATACTGAGATCTTGTAGATATTCAATTGCCCAGCCCAAATCATCCAATAAAACAAGATGTTTCTCTGATTGAAAAGGTTTATTATTTAAACCCAGAAGATAATTATTTCTATATTTGTTTATTCATTTTGTTATAGGGTCTGAATTACTGAGAGATGTGAATAAGAAGACTTAGTCTCTGAGACACACCCTGGAATTCATTTTCCCCGTAAAACCTGTCCAAACTCCTTCATTTTTCCATCAAAGAGGACAGAGCTCTTTTCCTAGCTGGTATTGGATACTCTGGACTTCCCTGATGGCTCAGTGGTAAAGAATCCGCCTGCAATGCAGGAGATGCAGGTTTAACCCCGGGGTTGGGAAGATCCCCTGGAGAAGGAAATGGCAACCCACTCCAGTATTCTTGCCTGGAGAATCCCATGGACAGAGGAGCCTGGTGGGCTACAGTCCATGGGGCCGCAAGAGTCAGATACGACTGAATGACTGAGTATGCATACATATACTAGACACTCTGGACGAAAGGGAGACGATGGCATCTGAAAACCTGTGTTGGTAGATTCTACCTCATAGGGTTGTTGTGTTAACTGAGGAATCGTGTGTGAAGGGTTTAGGGTAGTTTCTGGCACCTACTATTTGCTCAAAGAGCTATATCGTGCAGTCTTATTGTTCCTAATACTACTGATATTGGATCTGACACATGTTCTAGTCTCTCTAATTGTAAGTTCATTCCCACTTCTTGCTATGTAGACACTGATAATGTATGAACACTCTTCACTATTATAATGAATTATTATTATTATGTGCTGTTTTGCATGAAGAACAACTCTGTTTTGCTCTCTGGTCTCAGCAGATGATGAGTAACCAGCATCCAGTCTGGGTTAGGGTTAGTCTCCTTAAACTGCTCCTGATCCTAGTCATGCTTCCTCTTGGCACAGTAAAGTGAAGGACTGAAATAAATTTCAGAACTAGCCAATCCATTCAAAAACCCTTGATTTCAGGATTATTCATGGGAGCAAAATACTCTATGAAAGCTGGAAGATATACATTCACTCAGGCAGACAACAAATGCTAATTTGGTGCCTATGACATGCCAGGTTTTCGATAGCTCTGTTTAAAAATGTAGGCGAGATCACCGGCCCCCGTGCCACATTCCTGAGTGAGCAGAGGATGGGTGTAGGTGTCCATTTGACTTCCAAAGCAAGACGGAGACAAAGGAAATGTGAATGCAGAACTCCCAAAATAGCAAAGAGATCTTGGGCAGTAGTTTCCTCTAGAAAGACCTAGAAGGAAAAGGCTGACCCAACAGCCTGTCTAAGGCCCAGGAGAATTTCGGACTCCATCAGTTCAGTTCAGTTGCTCAGTCGTGTCTGACTGACTGTGACCCCATGGACTGCAGCATGCCAGGCCTCCCTGTCCATCACCAACTCCCAGAGTTTACTCAAACTCATGTCCCTTGAGTCGGTGATGCCATCCAACCATCCTGCCTTCAGTCTTTCCCAGCATCACGGTCTTTTCTAAGGAGTCAGTTCTTCACATCAGGTGGCCAAAGTACTGGAGTTTCAGCTTCAGCATCATTCCTTCCAATGAATATTCAAGACTGATTTCCTTTAGGATGGACTGGTTGGATCTCCTTGCAGTCCAAGGGACCCTCAAGAGTCTTCTCCAACACCACAGTTCAAAAGCATCAATTCTTCGATGCTCAGCTTTCTTTATAGTCCAACTCTCACACCCATACATGATTACTGGAAAAACCATAGCTTTGACTAGACAGACCTTTGTTGGCATATTTGTCATGCCTTTGTTGGACTCCATGTGGTATGTTTAAAATTGGCACGATGCTGAGAGACACTGCACCTGAGGTCAAAGAAGGGTTGCATGTGGACACAAGGGGCCATTCCACTTGTCATTGGAACCAGGGGAAGGATTTATTTTCCAATTCTCTTTGTACAGGTCCACCCATATGCAGGCCTTCCATTTTAAGCTGTCATAAGGACTCTGGTTCAGGGTCTCCACAAGCATTCTTGTTCAACAATGTAAAAATCTGCCTGCAATGCAGGAGAGCCAGGTTTGATCCCTGGGTTGGGAAGTTCCCCTGGAGAAGGGAATAGCAACCCATTCCAGTATTCTTGCCTGGAAAATCTCATAGACAGAGGAGCCTGGTGGGGTACAGTCCATGGGGTCACAAAGAGTCAGAAATGACTGAGCAACTAACATTTTATCCCCCAAAAGGAGTGAAGCTGTTTGGGGACCGTGTTGTTGGTAGACAGACAGCGTTGGCTGTGGCAGTCAGGACAGAGGGGATATGTCACTTTTTCTCCCTTCCCCTCTCTAGCAGGAGAATGAAGGTCTCAGCACAGGCTGCGGACCCCAAGGAAGGAAGAGGATAGAGAAATAGAGTCAAGAAGGAGAGTCCTGGTTTATCACTCACTGGCTCTGTGACCTGGGTTATTCATGATGTGTAATTTTAGTGTTTGCATTTGTCAAGTGGGTGTAAACCCCTTATACACTGCCTTCCGAGACGACTGTGGCCATCCGCTGAGAGGCGTGGGGAGGTACTCTGAAACCGCTCCATCTCTCTGCCGACTGGGAGGATAAAGCAGATATGAGAAACATACATTCTGCCCTGCAAACCTCAAGAAGCTGAGCAAGAGATTTGGGGAAAATGGACTTATATGTTTTTACCTTGGCCATATGAAGAGACCTGAGTAATTCCCTGGTAGAACTACTTGTAAAAGTAATAGGTATCAAAGAGGTGAGGAAACAGTCAGAGCCCATGTGTGTCATCAGGGAATGGCTTCCCTCTGGCTCTGCTGTAATTTGAGGTGAAGAACACCGCTTCTACAATGTGACTGGGTGTCAGGCTAAATTTGAAGGTACAGACCAAAAGTTTCAGCAGCTACTGTACATTTACACACATTGTGACAGGTAAATCTTTACCTCATGCCTTTGGTCATGCAAATTGAAGGGCTTGGTTTGCCCGACAGTCTTTTTTAAAAGGAAGATTAATATGAAATGTATTTTGCCCAACCCATTCGGCCATCCATTCCCACATTTCTGACAACAGGAAAGATTCAAAACAGGGCTGACCTAAGGCTTAACTTTTCTGCTGAAATTCCTCTGAGTGCTTGCTGTCTGCTCTTTATGTGTATAAATGTGTTACAATGAGGTATGTGGGTGGCTTCAAGTGAAAGGCACCCAGGATCGAAGAGCAGGTGAGAAAGCCTCATCCGGGACAGGAGATGCTAAATGCCGGGTTTTACCCTAGATTTGTATTAGAAGAGGGCATTCTAAAGTAGCCCTTTCTGATCATTGTGTTAACAAAAATACAGGCACATCTGAAACCTGGACTGAGTCCCCACAGGCAGGGATATTTCAATTTTTTGTTTTATTTATTGAGATCTCTCTCTCTCTCTTACTTAATGTACAAAAGCCCAGTTATTGTGCACTGCCACCAAGCTGGAGCTTTTTAAATGATTCAGGGAAGTATAGCTTTCATTTAGGTTTGTGCCCTCCAGTCTGTTTATACTGGTCGATACACTTGTCTGAAAAATATAATGGATTAGCACATCATTCAACAAGCTAGTCAGAAGGCAAGCTCAAGGCGACAGACACCAAAAAGTAAATTACAGTCAGTAGTCGGGCCAGGCCATGCCCAGAGCTAGGAAACATCGTATCAGCACAAAACCTGTATTCTCTGAGAATGGTGGCAGAACGGAAAGGGATGAAAAATTTACACTCAAATATAATAAAACAATCAGCTCTACCAATTCATATGGCACTAAAAACTGTGTGGTTTATGACGGCGGATACAAAGGGAATCTGGCGCTCATGACTGTCCCGCACATTATAACCTCAGCTGGAAACAGACTTGGTGGCATTTGTTTCATTTAATGGGCCCACTTTGCAAGTGGGCATATATCATGCCTTACTTTACACATTCCATTTAAATATTTGAAAAATGCCAGTTGGCCACAGGTTTGTATTCAGAGACGCAAGTGTTGAGGGGTCTCAGGGTTGGGGGAGAGGAGATGAGGAAGTCAGGGTACAGGGTGAAGGGAGGAGAAGAAGGCTAAAAATAACGTTTTTGTTCTTAGCTTTCTCTCTCTTTCTTCCTCCCTCTCCTTATTCCCTTCCTTCCAGTCTCTTTTCTCAAGAGACAAAAAGCAACATTGAGACACATTCTCAAAATCTTGAATTTACATAATCTATATAAATCTATGTAATCCATATCACCTACTTTGACATGAACCAAATTATCATTATGGCAGATATGTCTAGTTATAATTATTAAATAGTTTTCTATTTTACAATTAGTTAACATGAACAATTAGAAATAGGTTGAAAAGGTGTTTTTTTTTTTAACCATAAATTAAACTCCAAACAACAAAACAAATCACTTCCCTTACTAAGAGCTTACTGAAGGACTGTCACATTCTCAGGCATTGTAATTTCACAAAAATATTCCTTTTACCAGTTATGTACTAACTGTATGGAGAGACTCAGAGAAGGCAATGGCACCCCACTCCAGTACTCTTGCCTGGAAAATCCCATGGACAGAGGAGCCTTGTTGGCTGGAGTCCATGGGGTCGCTAGGAGTCGGACACGACTGAGCAACTTCCCTTTCACTTTTCACTTTCATGCATTGGAGAAGGAAATGGCAACCCACTCCAGTGTTCTTGTCTGGAGAATCCCAGGGACAGGGGAGCCTGTTGGGCTGCCGTCTCTGGGGTTGCATAGAGTCGGATACGACTGAAGCGATTTAGCAGCAGCAGCAGCAGTATGGAGAGACAGATGAGCAGAAAAGGAATGTGGGCATCCCAGTATTTAGCAGAACTGTTTAAGACAACTAGAAAACCTGCAAATGCAAAGACAGACCTGCAAAATCTTCCATCATATGAAGTGCTTATATGTGATTTAAGAGGAACAGAAAAGGAAGCAAAGATGGGATTTCAAGGTTAAAAGTATTACAGGAACTATTTTCTCCACTTGTTTCCCTCTCTATATGGATTATCAGATGTTAATAGGGGAACCAATGAATACAATTTCTGAAATTTAGACTCGGCAGTCTTTGTAGTAGACTCGATCGTATAGCAACAGTAGAAAGATCACAGGCAGCAGACCTCATTCAGATGACTAACAAGGTACATCAAATGGAACTATTTAATTATACTGGGCCTTGCCCTATGGTTGAAGCCACTGCTCCCCCTAGAATGTCCTTTTGTCTCTGCCATCAGGTTTGGCAGGAAAGGGACTTACCCTGGCCTTAGCCTGTAACTGGTATTTCCATCTTTGATCTTGCCTTAACCTTGGTATCACTGCTATACTGTATCTGTCAGTTGCACCTCTATGTGGATGAACCTGCACCCCTATGTGGATGAACCAATTCTGATCAATCCCAGCAAAAGTAGCTATATTATTGTCTTCAGGTCACTCCTCTAGAAATTCCTTCAAAACTTATTTCTCCCCTTCTCCACTTCCATATTCAGAGTACACTTCTCAACTTCTCTCTAGCAGAACAGTTAGAGATAATCCTATTTATTTCCCAGGTTCATACCCTTTATACTAAGCTTACCCTATTCAGACCTGGGTCCAAAGATTTTCCCTATCTAGAATCTTCAATGTATCTTTCTCTGCATGCAACTTACCAACTTAACGTTAACGTCATCTGAAGCTCCAATACTTAGGTCACCTGATGCAAAGAGCTGACTCATTGGAAAAGACTCTGATGCTGAAAGACGGAAGGCAGGAGGAAAAGGGGATGACAGAGGATGAGATGCTTGGATGGTATCACCAATTCAATGGACATGGGTTTGAGCAAACTCTGGGAGATGGTGAAGGCAGAGAAACCTGGCATGCTGCAGCGCGGGGGTCAAAAAGAGTTGGACGCGACTGAGCGGCTGAACAACAGCAAACGTAGAAGTGAGACCCATTAAGCCCAGCTCTCCTTCAAACTACTTTTCACCCTCTGCACCTTCTTGCCCTTGAATTTCCTGGCAGAGAGGCTAATACTCACCAAACATATCGGTACCGCTCACTCAACAGCCCACTGCATTTGGCTTCAGGCAAAATGATGCTCCTGATGATACTCAAATCATTGGTCATCTTCTAACTGATGGATGCAATGGCTGTGTTCTGTCCTCGTAATATTTTAACTTTAGGACACTTGATCACATCCTTTTTGAAAAAGCTTTCTTGACTTCTCTAATGGCAGCGTCCATGGTTCTCCTAGAGGAGGAGCCTCTCCAGGTTGCTTTCTGATCATTTGTGTTTCATCTTATATGCTTTCGTCTCATCCTTGACCCCCCAGTAAACTGAGATCTTCTCAGCAGCCCCCACTTCCTCCTTCTTGAACTGCAAATTCAAGATGCTCAGTGATCTCATCTGCCTCCTTCAGGCCCTGGTACAATCTATATGCTAACCACCTCCCTACCTGTAATTCTGAACCCAACCTCTCCCTTGAGCTCTGGAGCCTGTTCAATGATGTCCCACAAGTTTCTCAAATGTCTTACATCTAGATTGGAACTAAGTTGTAAAAATGCATTTCCTCTTTGTTTTCCACTACATTCGATCAGTCATCAAGGCACTTATCTTACCCAAAAGAGGCTTCTCAAAACCATCCCCCCTTCTCTTTATTTCCACTGATGTGTTCTATTATAATTCTCTTTAAAAAGTCTCTTTTCTAAGCTATCTACTACCTTTTAACTGTAAGACTGCCATCTATTCAGTATCTTCCAAAATTTTTTTGCCAGAATATTTTTTTTTCGTGAAGCACAGATCTACTGTTTCCCTTTTCCCTTTAAAACTTTTGATGCTTTCCCAGGGTCTAGAAGAGAAAGTCCTTTTCTTTGCTTCCTCTAGCATTCTTTATGATCAGTCCAGTCCTAACTCTCCAGACTCACCTCTTGCCATAAGAAATGACCTTGTAGATATGCCTCCCTTTGCCTGGAATATCACCTTTTCCTTTTCCAGATGGGAAATGCCCATGAACACCTGAACCAAACACTGTTTCTTTAGTAAATCCTTTGTAAACTTCTCTAGGCAACTAGCTACCCACATTCTCTATTCCTGTGGTTTATAGTGCATCTCTTTATTGGAATATGTGACATTCATTATTTATTGAAATATCTGAGGCCTATAATGCATAGGTCACTGTAGCTTGGTTACCATGTCTATGGAACTGGGTCATTGAGGATAGGAACTATGCCTTAGTTATTAATAGCTTCAGTTTATTTTAATTTGGACATGTGGGTCACTCAGTATTAGTTGAATGCTGGTATGCATGAATATATATATCAAATGTGAAGGAAATATCATAGTACTCTGAGTTTAGACCCTTATATTTATTACTGGGCTCTGCTACTGAACTTTGGAGTATTTCTAATAATGTTGAATATCAGAGTTTTTGAATATATCTAGGTAACTTTACTGATGCTTTCAGAAGTTCATTTATAGACACTAGCATTGTGAGAATAACTGTTTTATGGTTCTGAGCAGGATGGTTAATTGCTCCAAATCTCAGCTTCTCTTCATCCATAAACCTTGAATAATTCTACTTGTTAAGTACTACAACTTCCCAGAGGCAGCTAGCAATAATAATAATAGTTAACATCAAACACTTCAGAGTAAATTGGGATAGGTTTAAATGCTAGTCCTGTCACTTTCTAGCTGTAATGCTTTGGGCAAGTTATTTAACCTCACTGAGCCTCAGTTTTCATATCTATAAAATGGGAATGGTAATTGCACCTAATGATTGGTAGGATTATAAACTTTAATGGTGGTGAAGTGCTAAGAACCATGCCTGGCACAAAGTAGGGGCTTAATAAAATGTAGTTATAATTCTGGTTCACTGTGAGGCTATATACATGAATAAAAAAAGGTCCAGAGGGACAGGAATATGTCACAAAGAAGGCATCAAGAGCACACAAATCAATCATATATATATTAATACCACATAATAGTTTAAGACTCTACACAAATTTTTAGCGTATTTGCACTTTTTACATTCTTAGACACCCTACATCTGGGCTATGTAATAAATATGAATTGATTATGTTTAAATGTCTAGAGTCAATAAAATCTGAATCTGTTCTAAAAAATGAAACATGCGTGTAGAAGAGAAAGTCAGTCTGTCCTTTGCATCAGCCCAGAATGAAAGGGTAACAGTGAGGTATCTGGGAGAACTACAGTTATTGACATCACTGACCTATAAACATATCCCCTTCAGCATGATATACAGCACTTCAGTACCCTTGTTTTTATATAATTGCTATTACCAAAGCCTTTCAATTTCAAGTGCTCAAACGAGAGCAATTCATATTTCAGATAATCTGCCAACGAGGAAAACTAATTTCAAAATATTTGATCATAAAAGTTGTCCTCAGCTTCTACAGAGATAATTTAGTCAAATAATATCAGATAATCTGAAAGCAGTCTTAGCAGGAAATTGCTCGGGACTCCATCTAAGCAGCTTCCATTTGCACTTATATAAATGTACTGAAAGTGTAGGAGACTTTGACAGCCTGCCATATGTGATTTCATTCCATAGCCTACCTACTTTACCATCAAAAGTTATATCCTTTGAAGCATTGCCAGAATTACTTTACCCCAGTAGATATGCTAGATGTGCCCTTTAAAAGCCATATCATTTCTTTTCTACTCTGACTAGTTCAGGGTAGCATCTGCTCAACTAAATTCCTTTGAAGGTTAAAAATAAAATAGCCTGCTTCTTCTGCTGGGCTCCCCTCCCCCACCCCCTACCCTTGTGCTGAGGATAAAACGCCCAGTGCTGAATGAATTTCAGAGAGTACTTTTTTTTTTTTTTTTAAAGAAGAAGGAGCCTGAGAAATTGCCCCTCTGCTTCACACTTAAGGAAAATTAAGATCCAGGCTTTTCGAAGGTCGCTTGCCTGGTCAGAAGCAGAGACAAGACCAGAACCAGGTTTCCAGGACCTTAGTCCAGAGGGCCTTCTCCTACTTCTCCAAAGGCAGAAATGTCTAATAGATAAAAGGCAGGCCACACCAGGAACCAGGGCTTCCTTGGTGGCTCAGAGGTAAAGAATCCACCTGTCATGTGGGAGACCCGGGTTTGATCCCTAACTGCGGAAGTTTCCTGGAGAAGGGGGTGGCAAACCACACTCCACTATTCCTGCCTGGAGAATCCCTGTGGTCAGAGGAGCCTGGTGGGCTACAGTCCATATGGCCACAAACAGTCAGATATGATTGAAGCGACTTAGCACGCAAGCCAGAAACCAACAATGGCAAACACGACCAATGGCGTGTCTTAATGTTATAAACAGAAAGCGAATGCTGGGATTTCACCTCCAGGAGAACGTTTGCTTTTCAGAAACAGTCCTGCTTGGCATTCCTTCTCAGAGCTGCTGACAGTTGCAGTCAGTTATTACACTGTTGTGACTTGGAAGCTTATGCCCCTAAACAGATCAAAATTAGTAACATCATGATTCAGGATTGTCTATTTTCCCCTCAGCTTGCTAATCTATGCCTCTTTTATAATTATTTTAAAAGGCACTATCTGATTTCCTGAGCACCGCCCCAGGTGTTCTCAGCGATAATGAATGGATAAACATATCATCTAGTGTCATGGAGCAGTTGTGACATTTTAGAAATATCTTCCGTTCAACTCTTCTAATTTCGATGTATGTTAACATCCAAAGTTGCAGGGTTTTTTACTAAAGAGCTGAATGAGTCCCAGTCAATGTATGATTTACTTGTCTGCTCAGCTGAAAAGGTTTGGAGAGGTAGTGAAACAGCACGGTCCTTTCTTGCTCTTCGCAAACTCTGGGATGTCAATTCTAATCAACGAACTGGAAAAATTATGTTTTTTTCTTTTTATAATTTCAAGGAATCGGTTCCCACTCTCACCTCTTATTTTCCTCAAATTTGCGTCTTCTGTCCTAAGGGAACGTGTGAAAGTGAAAGTGAAGTCGCTCAGTCTTGTCTGACTCTTTGCCACCCCATGGACTGTAGCCTACCACGTTCCTCTGTCCATAGGATTTTCCAGGCAAACATACTGGAATGGGTTGCCATTTCCATCTCCAGGAGATCTTTCCGACACAGATATGCAGACAGAACATCAAAGGCACGCCTAACTTCCACTGCAAGTGCTTTGACATGACCCTGGACAACTAGAATGAACAGCATGACCAGGTTGCAAAAGACACTCCCCTTACAGTTGGCAACTGAGGCAAGGAGATCCCCATGCTTACCAGGAACAGTGAGCTCTGCTTGCCCCTAAAAAGATGTCTGCCAATAGAATCTCATGTTCCACACAGTCATTTCTGATTGATTTGACAACAGAATACCTCTGAACACTTTTTGTGCCTCTCTCCCACTCCAGTACTCTTGCCTGGGAAATCCCATGGACCGAGGAGCCTGGTGGGCTGCAGCCCATGGGGTCGCGAAGAGTCGGACACGACTGAGCGACTTCCCTTTCACTTTTCACTTTCATGCATTGGAGAAGGAAATGGCAACCCACTCCAGTATTCTTGCCTGGAGAATCCCAGGGATAGGGGAGCCTGGTGGGCTGCCATCTATGTGGTCACACAGAGTCGGACACGACTGAAGTGACTTAGCAGCAGCAGCAGCCCCTTCCTTCAGCAGCAGCACCCCCTTCCTTCACTGCCCCCTCTACTTTGATTCATCAAGTAGACAATGGTTTTCTTCATAGATACTTAAAAGTAAGAGTGGAACTCACCACTTAAAGGAACACTTTGTAACACAAGTAATCTTTATATAGTCATTTTGTGATTTGGCTAGCCTCAACATTTCTTAAGACAAAGCCAACCTGGACATTTCATAGGAAAGGACCAGATCCTAACTAATCCTACAATGCTGGCTTTCTGGAAACATTCCTCGCTATCCCTGCTATATATAGCCAAGCACATTTTATGCAATTTTAAGCTCCTAAGAGTATCAAGCTTAACAATTAGGGGCTTCAGTTAATCAGACCTAAGCAGCTAATAAAGTACAATAGTAACAAACATCTGAAAGTCAAGACAGACTATAGAATTATACTAAAACTTGTGAAACCATCCCTTATGTATCTGCTTCTTAAAGCCTTGGCTTTTTCCTCATTGGGAGGTGATTTTCTATTGTTTTCTTGGCAAAGCATTATAAAAGGGATTACCTGTGGTTAAAAGTAAGGTTCCTATTGGGGACAGAGGCCAAAAGGAAGGCAAGTGCTTGATACAAAACTTGCTTCTATAAAACCTAGGAAAAAAGCTAAATGCAATATATGATTCTTTACCTGATATCCAAATGCTGTTACTGACAAACTTCTGAGGTCTACCAAAATGCTACACTTGGCACATAGGTGATCTCTGTCACCTCTGCCAAGGGCCTGTTGTTGTTTATTTGCTAAGTTGTGTCCAACCCTTTGGGACCCATGGGCTGCAGCCCACCAGGCGCCTCTGTCCATGGGATTCTCCAGGCAGGAATACTGGAGTGGGTTGCCATGCCCTCCTTCAGGTGATCTTCCCAACCCAGGGACTGAACTCAGGTCTTCCACATTGCAGGTGGGTTCTTTACTGACTGAGCCACCAGGCAAGCCCAAGAATACTGGAGTGGATAGCCAATCCCTTCTCCAGGGGGTCTTTCCCACCCAGGAATTGAACCAGGGTTTCCTGCATTGCAGGAGGATTCTTTACCAGCTGAGCTACCAGGGAAGCCCCTCCAGGGGCCCTGCCTTGCCCTAAAAACTGCCAATCTCAAGCCACTTTTTTCTTTCCCAGGGAAAACTTCTTTGTGCGTACATTCTTTTGCTTTCAAAAAAAGTCTGCATAGATATTGAAAGTAATAGATTTAATCTGCCAGTACATTAAAAATTAACAGCATCAGAGGAAGTTTTTGTCTTATTATTGAATGTGGTTAAGTTTGCAGTTATAGGAGGCTGAAAGGGGGAGGAGATACCCAAAGGAAAACCTGGTTTGCTCTTTCAGTGAATCATTTTGGAAGTTATTTATATCTGTAGATAAAAGTACAGTAGGCATAAAAACCAAATCAGAAAGAAACCAATTTTATACATTTATCTACATATAAAGGCATGTGAACAGACATCTATTTATATGAATACACATCTAAAGATGCTCTGAATCATTGGAACAACTGCTATCAGTCTCTTTAAAAATGACTCTTTAGGAAAGAGATTACGTCTCTGGACTGTCATCCAAAGGGGGCAGAGGGAGTAAAAAGGATAAAAAGCCACATGGCATTTGTTGTCTTAAGTCAGCACCGGTTTTCAGGTTATCAGCCTGGTTCTAGAACTCATGCAAAATCCTAATTGATTTCCTTATTATATTCCAAGTGAAATGATCACTGAAATTGTTGCCATGTTACTCTTGTTATGAAAACCATGCCTTCTTATGTAAGAGCTAAAACCCAATATAGATTGAACGTGTGTGTGTAGAAATGAAATTTGGATTTCGCACGAATTTAACGATTTTATGACCTTCTTCCCAGGAGGTCAAGTTATTTCTAATTCTTCATATGAGCAGTTTGCCCTCACTCATCACTCTCCTAGGGACCAGGCTAACTGAGGAAGGCTTAGGTTTAGAGGCATTATTTTGCATATATTGCCTGTATAAGCACCACATTATAGACAGAAATTATCTTTACTTTCCAACTTTGCATAATAAAATAAGCCATTAAATTAATACCATATAGAAAATACTGCTTGTCAGGCAAAGAAATGTACACTGCTCTCCAGAAAACTGGGGACATTACATTGCCAATGCCTGCATGAATAATACATGGATTAATTCAGAAAAACACCGTTTCATTATTTAAAGATGAATAAATTACGGACTTAGAATGATGACTAAATTTTCTTCTCCATTTTACTTTTGTTTAGTGCTCTACTTTAAAAATAAATATGAAAAAAACCCACTTTATCCACACAAAGAAAGCAAGCTAGTGTCTCAAAAAGTATTTTTTTTCCTGACTTTAGATTTCTTGATCCCATAAAATGAAGATGCTACACTTTCTTTTTTTTCTCTTGATCATACTAACTCCAGAAATTAAGAAGCAACGTAAAAGGTCTTCAAATTATACATTTGAAAACAGCGAGTCTATCTTTTATTGTTTTGTGATTCTGTGATTCAGCCTAACTAGAAAAGCCCTTTTTGCATAGTGACAATCTGTGTTTTACCCTCAATGCCTGGTAAAAAACATGTTCAAAGGCATAAGTAAAAAGAAGATAATTCTCATGTATGATGATGCAAATTTCATTTTCTTTCGGGGATTTTGGTTTACTCTGAAGGCCGGTTAAAAATCAGTCCCATTTGGGAACTGATGAAAGCATGGAAGAGAGAAAGCCATGCACCAGTAATAAGGAATTAATTTGGAGTTAAAATAAGTAAAACATTCCCATGCAGTGCATTTAGGCTGAGCATAAAGTGACAGCCAGCAGATTATTCCACCGATTTCTAATGCTGGAAATTCGGATGGCATTTACTAGCATAACCTTTCAACTCTGCGCACATCAATAGAGGCCGACAGTGGCTTGAAATATGATTCCTTGCAGATAGCATATCCTCATTCATCTGACTGTGCTGCTCTGTGCTCCATTGCACAAACAGCGTCTCACCCACTTCTGAGAGGACACTAATAAAAAAGGCATCAATTTTCAGCTCTAGTACTACTGTGATCTCTTTATATGTTCGACATCCAACATTAAATTAAAATGCTGTTATAAATCCTACTTTCTGAATCTGGAATGAGTGTTGGGTTTTTGTCGCATGAGACTGCAGCAAATCTTGTCAAAAGCAAGGAAGCACGTCTTGTTCGCTCAGAATTAATGTTGTGGATGAAAGAAGGAGGTAAAAGGGGTGGAATCGGGTGAACTGAGGGTGTCAGAGCCGGTAGGGACTGGAGCTTCAGGGTGCGAACCCTGGACAGGGTTTTTGCTGCTTTCAAGAAAGCAGAACCGTGATGATTAGGGACAAGCTGCGGTGGCAGGAAGATAACTGATAATAAACAGAAAGGCGCACACATCCACATCCATATATACCAATAGAAATATTTTAAACATAAAGAAATCATCAGTTATCCCTCTCGGCAGAAAAATATTTTCCAAACACCGCTGGTCCTGAGGAAGCCTCGTGGGTTCTATCAGATTTCTTCCACAGGCGCTGCCATGCCAGTTCAAAGCCCAAGAGCCCACAGTGACGTACTCTTGGGGCCTTATGTCAATATTACATCATTTTAAAGTTACAAGAGAAATACTTAGAATTACTGGATGGTGAGGGAACAACATCAGAAACTAAATGGTATGGAGTCAAACAGTTTCAGAAGCTTTCTGTGTAAAGATTGTAGGGGAGAGAAAAAAAAATTCCTTGCAAGTACAAGGCTGAAAGAAACTGGCTGGCTTTTTCCATTTTGCTAAGAACTGCCATATACTATAGAAGAACAGGAGGGAATTTTTCTACCCTTTCTGATAATATGATCCCTGCTAATACAGGTTATCACCTAGAACTCTGTGAACTAAATGGTAATAAGGGTTTCCACAAAGATCTGGTGCGCAGAACTGCTGTGGTCTTCCGCCTGGCTCATTCATAATTATGGATGAAATAAAGAGGCGTGTTTGCCTATTTGGGAGGGTGCAGGGGGGCGGGAGAGGAAAATGGGGAAGAGTGAGCAGTTCAATATCTGGATCGAACAGAGGAACTTTTCCCCCCAAGGATCCTGCCGGGAGGAACCTTGACATGCACAAAGTCAGAACGTAGACAAAGTTGCCCTGGTGAGAACGATAAGGTCGCCCGTGGGATTGCTGAGATTATCTCTGTCAAGCACTCGGACAGCATGCAGTCAAATGATGCATCATGCAGTCATTTTCGGGGGGGAAAATCAATTTCTTCACCAGGTCGCTATTTGCTTTTCAAAGTGCCCTTGTAGGCCTTCACTACCAAGCATTTATCAATTTAAATGTTGTAAATTGATAATGTGCCACTGCGCCTTGTCCTGTTTCTGAATTATTTTGATACTTATATTTTCTCAATAGTCTCTAAACCCTCTGAGCTTCCACATTCAAAAGGGCATTTTTCTTTGTTGCACAAGAAGTGATGAACTTTTTACGATTAGTACAGGAGAAAAATGCAGACTTACTGAGGTTAAAACCCAACAAAAATGACAAAACACAAGCTGTAGAAAATTATGTATCTTTTTTAAAAAAATTAAGATATGCCTACTTGACTTTATTATTATTATTATTTTACTCGACTGACTTTAAAAGGGGGCACCGAGCAATATTTGGAGAGTTGTATTTGTTGATTGAAGGAACACTGGTTGTCCTAGTGTTGCATCAATTTCACACACAGATTGAAAAAGCTAACACTTGGCTCCATTATTATAAGGCCTCTGCTGTATTGAAAGAACACCTGTTTTGCCTTTATAGACTATATTTAGGACATGATGATGCCTAACAAGAGTAATAATGTGTAAGCTAATGTCTTTTTTTCACTTTGCTAAAGAAATATATGTGTAGGTGTATATATATATCTTTTATAAGCATGGAAGTAAGAATATTAACCACATACTAACCTCAAGTTGATTTGCATTGAAAAACACAGAATGGGAGAGTTGAGGCTTACACTTTGGAAAAGCAAAAGAAAGACATGGCGGTTGCAAAGCATCTTTAACCTCCAGTGATTTATTGGCCCTCAGCCAAGTTATCAGGGGAATCTAATTCTTCTTTATTATTCAAATAAACCACATTTGGCACCATGGTTCCCTTTCAGAACAGCTTCACAAATAGACTGAGCTCTGTCATTTATTTGACCTTGTACTTGTGTGCTAGAGCTGTAATTTTATTTGCCATTCTATATAACAAATGCAGAGAAACCTAAAATATGGAGATGAACAACAGGATGGGGAAAGGAGTTTATGGTAAAGATATCTGCATGGCTTTAAAAAAAAGGCAAAACTTTAAATGACCATCTATACCTTTTTACTTTCACCTCCGTTAGCTCTTACTGCTGCAGCCACCCTACCTCTTTCAGAAAGCTGCCTTGAACCAAGCCAATGCATAACCTTGTTTGCAGCTTCCTTCTAGCTAGCTTGCAACGGCACGGAGGTATCTTCTACCAGAATGGGGATGTGGTGAGAAGAAAAAAAATGACTCATCTGCAAGCTAGGCATTGGAGGCCATGGGCAGGTGATAAGAGTATATTTTAAGAGAGGGCTTAGCTGGTTATAGTATATTTCCTTATGATATCACAGTGGAAAAATCTGTTAACTTCCGTCTGCTCTAGGACCCATTATGCTTTAAACAGAATTCTGTTAACTTGAAAACATTTTTCTAGAATAGGTGCATCAGAATCATCATCTTTTAACCCATTTTCAAGATAAAATGTTTTCAGAAGGGTCCGCTTTTACCCTCTGGTTAACTGAGACCCAAGTCCTCTGCCTCTGGCAAATAAAATTTTGACTTTCTCATCAGCATTTAAAAGAAAATGCAGTATTTGAATATGGATTAAGAAAAGCTGATTTAAAAGCACATAAAACATCAAGCTAGTCAATGCCATTGTAAGTACTGGATGTCAGAACACCATTCTCAAAACGATCTGAGGGGAGTAGTATCTTCTGCTTCGTTATGGGATTTGTAATACGTGTGCTCGCATTAGTTTTATGGGTCATTATAGCCTTGTTCTGAATGTGGATTCCAGTGGAAGCAAACTGATATGTCATAATCCACATATTAGCTCCCACAGAAATTGTTTTTGAGGTTTATTTTAATATTTCAGTCACCAAAAGACTTCCTTTTCTTTAAGAAGTGATACTTCCTTATTTGTGATTGTTGGCTATAATTGGCTATATTTCCCTTCTTGCTTTGGTTGCCTGGAAGCTCATAGGTAAATTTGATACTTTATCAGATCATTTATATCCCTTCTTATAAACCTTTATTCTGTTCTCGTACTATGCAGTAACAGATTACTTATGTTTTTCTTTCTTTTCCCTAGACCCTAGTTCTATTTTGCCATTACTTTTTATTGCATATGTTTGTGTAAGCTATTTCTTTTTTGGAAAGAAGAGGGTTTAAATCAACAAATAAATATTTCTATAAACTTTAATTTCCACTCCTATATTGAAGTAGAAATGCTTTTATTTATCATATAAAGTCTCTTTTGGATTCTTTGGTGATTAAGCCCCTTACATGTTGGAAGAGGTTCCATAAAAGTGGGCTACCCATCATTGCTATATTTTCAGTATTAGGGAAATGACTCTGTTTTATTTCTTTGCTTTCACTTTTGCCTATTCCATTTTACGTAGGGAGCAGAATTGTCTTTAGCAGCTCCAGACACCATCACCAGACATAAGAAGTCATTTAATCTCCATGCAAGCCAAACTGCGTAGTGAGTACCTGGGAATCTTTACACCTACTGATGCAAGTCAACAATGCATTTTCTACAACCTGAAACCATATCTTGGTTAAATTAAATGATTATCTCTGGCAAAGTCAAAGGTCTGCTGAAGATGTTTGGACATCATCATAGCATAGATCACTTCATTCCCATCATCAAGATGATATGAAAACACCCTAAAGGCAGTAAGTGGCAAACACACATCCTGGACACCTGGAGTTACCCTCGATGGAGTGGAGACAAACCTGCTCTGGCTGTCTCTATATTCATGCCACACAACTGAGCTTGCTAGAAGTTTCTCTGCTTAGTTCTCTCATGAGCCAAAAAAGAATCCTAATTCTTTCTTGAGAACATAAGCCGTTTTAAAGCCACCATATTTATTTACATGTTCAAAGAAAATAAAACTGAGGAAGATACATCTTGAGAGTTATAAATGCAGACACAGCTATGCTCTAACAAACTGACATGTTCACAATATTCCTCAGCAGTTTCACTGGGTACATATCTGATGATACACACTGTCTTGATTTAATAATACTGCTTAAAAAGGAAAGGAGGGAACATAACTATATAGATTCCTTATCACTGTCAAGAATTTGATGGAAAAATCACGGAGTCAAAGTTGTAGGATATGAACAGAGTGGTATGCATTTAATTAAGGGTGTGTGTGTTTAAAAGATTAAGGATGTACTTAATTGAATAACTTTTAATACACTTTACACTGGATGTCGCCAGTGAGCACTCCACACTCCACAACTGAAAGAGGGCATAGAAAAAACTTGGGAAGGGTTATGTCTCAGGAAACCCAATTACGCTTTTAGGACTGAGAACATTAATTGGATTGGAAAACTTCTCGAAGTTTTAGCATAGAGTTTCCCCCTTATTCTTTGGGCATTTAAAAACACACTACGCTCTTATCAGATTATTTCCATGTTAACCCAGAACTAACTTCTGGAGTTCTAAAGTTGTTTTGAACTCCAAATATGTGCATTGGTATATGCAAAAATCACTTAGGAGTGATCTACCCTTCATCATTTCATAATGCCCTCGAATGAAGACTTCTGGCAACACCACGTTTGTCTAGCTGCACACTGGACTCTTTGCGGTGACACAAAACACAAGCTCCACACAGGGCCACAGCCCACGGTGGCCAGCATCTGCCCCCGGGTGAGCCGAGACACTGACTATTGATGCACACTTACTTTATAACGCATTCCACGCAGAGCTGGGGAAGAACTGTACAGAAGTTGCCAGCTACCAAACCGTGCCTGCATAGCTGTTTTATTCCTATGGAAACCTCAATGATTTGCCTCAGATTATAGGAAAAGATTGACTTAACGTGATAGTAGAGAAGCAGTGGAATCTCTTGCTTTTAAGGAGAAACCAACACAGGGTTAAAGCCAAATTTTTCTTGAACAGATGATATTTCAGATGGCCACACTATTCCAGATGCATCAATTTCCTTGAAAATCCAATCCATATATGTGCATATGCTGTGCTGGCAGGAGGACTGACTGAAATGGCCAAAACCCAAGAGCTAATATTCTTTTGGCCAGAATAATGCAATTATTATTTTCCTAGCTATCAGTCTAAGCATACAGAGCCATCTGTTATGCAAAGCAAACATACACATCTCAATTACAGAAAATGCAGTTGCCTTGACAGAATTTGGATTACACCACTAACCAGGGCTGTAAAACGTGTTTTGAGCTAGTATATTATGGATGCTTTTCAGGAGTTCCCTAATTAGCATTTACCTGCTTAAACTAATTATTCATCCTTCTTCTTCACTGGCTTATTAAACTTTGTTGGATAGCCTGCACAAAATATATGAATCCAGGCATTGCAGAACAATAAACAGTGGCTTTCCCAGGTCTATACAGTGTTAGTATGGTGGCACACCAATTCCAACATTGGTGATTCCCAACACTAGGTCTCAAACAGATTAAGACAAGGCTTCAAGTCTATTAAAAGCCATTAGAAAACCAGAGATTTCCACGAGACACAAGAATACTAATATTGAATTGACAATAGCCCAGTTTCTATCATTTGGTTTGCTCAAGTCCACATAAAATAGAATTGCTAGATACACTACAGCCAATAGCTTGCACATTCTTCAAGCAAGAGTTAATGCCCGCCACCCCACCCCGGGCTTGGATTCTCAAAAGTAAATAATTAAATTTGGCAGTGTTTCTCCTCCTCCCCCAACCCTCCTCAAATGCCAACTATCTCTCTTTATTATTTCCCAATGTCTTTCTTGATTTAGCTATTACCCAGCAAACTCACTAACAGCCAAAATGTTCCAGCCATGTGCTGCCTCCTTACAGCAGTGCCAACTTTCAGAAGCAATGAGTCTGGGGTGAGTCTTGCCTAAGAGGAGAGAGGCAGATCTCATCTCCATCTTTAGCTCAAAGGAGCAACTGGATGAGAAGTAGATTATCCAAGTTGGCAGATCATCACATACATACAAAATCCCTCCCACGGAACTGCGTTTTTCTTGTGCCAAACCACCAGATGAAAAGGGTCAGCCTCAGCCAATCACCTGTATGGGCACGGATACCCAGATGTTCAGCATTTGAATGGAGAAAACATCTGGATAATTAGTAGAACTGCAAACTTTTCTTCAGGGTATTTTGGCATTCTGTAGTGGCAGCCTGTGTCTGGGAATTGAACAAAAGTCAAATTTTTGTGTTCCAGGGGGACTATCAAGAACGAATGTCTAGGGCTTTCATCCCCTGCCCCCATGTGCCTCCGTCTTTTTTTTTTCCCCCTTTTCGCCTCTGACAGACACGTGTGGGTAATTAAATGGCAAATAACAAAAGATTATCTTATTTTATGAAATCGTGTTTCTGCATAAGGAAGCATTTGCAAAGGCAGCAAAATACCTACTTGCAGGAACTGTTCCTCCCCACAACACATTTTAATGGTCTCTTTCAGCATTTCTTGACTCCCTGTCATTGTGTCAGCTCCCAGGACAGTGCAGGGTCCTCCATAAACATCCAGTAATAGGACACAAGGGAAGCACTATTAGTGTGTCCCTTTCCTACTGAGCACAGAGGTTTCAAAGTTCAAAACAACCAAGGGAAGAAACTTCGTTTGTTCTCAATAAATTAATAATGATCCTTAGGGGGTAGGGACGGGGGAATCAAGTTTTGAGCACAAGTTGATGCCAAATGTTCTGAACTGACACGCAGCTTTCTCAATGACGTGGTGAGCAGAGTCAGGGAGAGCCATTAAAAAATAAACTGGATAATTCACTCCAAATATAATATATGTTGAAGAAGGAGGACAGGCATGAGGCTGAAGGAGCCTTCACAATTGCTGTCAAGAATCTAAAATGGTTTTACTTACTTGTGAGAGGCCTAGGTAGATGGAGACTGTTTCAGAGATGTACAAAAATTTTCCTTCTTGATTTAGTGCAAATACAAAGCCATCCAGGGACTGCAGGAAAAAGAAAAAAAGGTTAGTAAGTATATGTGATGGAGATTTCGTTAATAAGACATCTAATACAAAGCAACACATAACCAAATTTAAGATCACTTTTCCTTCATGTTTAACATAAGTCTAAGATCTTTAACTACCACATTATACATGAACAAATAAAAGGTCTGAATTAAGATCACAAGCTAGCTTTCCCTTATTTCAGGCACTTCCATATGTCTGTCATTTAATCAAGATGCACTGCATTTATGTATAAAATCAGGCCATGTTGACTTTCTGAGATGTTGCCTTTATGTTTTTGGATTCAGTAGTTACTGAGATTAAATCAGCACAGTTATTAAATAGCTGAACAGGAATGAAAACTGTAATGGAACAAGAGGCAAAAAGAGTTCCTATATAAAAAACAAGTAAAATCACCACTTATGCTCCCATGGACGTCAATAATTTGCTAATTAATAAAGGATTATTCTCTTCTCAATCCCAGTGCCTATTGTATTAGAACAAATAGGAAAAGTCAATATATTATGGATAAATGTTTACAGGCTGAAGCTTCATAAATTGTAATCCTTTTTTTTTTTTGCAAAACTCTGTATTAAAGCTTTATTGCAATAGATCTAGTTTCTATTACAACTCCTGAGATGGAAAGAAAAGAAGAAAGCGGGGAGAAAAGAAGAATACTGCATATTATCTGCAGCTCCTGAAATGTTAGCCTACTTTTCAAATAGAGGACTGCATTTTCAGTTTGATGAATGGTGTAAATCATCATGGACTCCCAACGGAAAGATATCACTCAAATTGAGAATAAATTTGTTTCAAATTCTTGCAATCCAAGTGCATTTTATATGTTCCATCATCCTCGCATCTTGCGTTTTGTTTTATTTATGTTTAATCAAGTGGGTTGCACAAGCACTGCTTGTGTAGGAAAAGAAGTTTTAAAGATTAGTGATATTTACAAAGGCTGTGAGTTCCTCATTGGGAACAAGGTATGTGGCGAACATTAAACTAATGATGTAATTTTTAAATACAGAAAGGTGGAAGAAGCATGTAAAATTCAGGTAGAAAAACACATGGCCTTAAATCTCAGCGATAATTTCAGTCTCTTAAAATACTGAACTTTTTTGGAATTTTATATGTATATATTGAATATATGTATATAAATATGTGTATGTATCATTATGGGAATATGTGTGTGTGTATGAAATTTGATTCCATGCTTCCTGATTCCTTTTCACAGCCCCACTGATCAGAAACTATGAGAAGTACCCAACCTCCTCCTCTGAAAACAACTGGGTGAAAATAAGTGGGTTCTGAAAACAAAAATTCGATTCAGAAGTCACATTGTACTGTACCACATAAAAGCAAATTACATAATAGACAAGATTCTGGTCAAGACAATAATAATAGCTCACATTTATTATATACTAAGTGGGTTGCATTGTCTCTTTTAATTTTTACAAGTAGCATTTGAAGTAATTATGTTATTATCCACATTTTACATACAAGGAAATTGAGGCTTAGTGAAGTTAGCCAACATGCCTGACCTTAGTAAATGATGAAGCTAGGATTCAAACTCAGATCGTCGGATTCAATTACTACACTGCCTTGCCTTCCACTAAAAATAAAGATTTTCTACTTGATACAAGGACATTAATGAAAAGATAAATTGGACAGCATTTCTGAAATTAACATATTTGTATTGAGGCAGCCTATAACTTCTTAAAAATCATTCCTTGTTTTTGAATGATTTGTTCCAATGATAGAATCCTACCATTTGGAGATGAATGGGGAGTGGAATGACAAAAAGAATTCATAAGTCACTTCCCAAGAGGTCACCTTTGCTCTGTTATATCTCCCTGGAAGCATCTAGGGGACAGAAAACAAAACAACGTCTAAGAGAACTGGACTCCTGATCTTTGACAAAACGGTCAAGCCTTCTCAAGCCTTGCAAGAGCCAAACTTTCAATCTTCCAGTGTAATACAGTGGAAGCTTACTTTGACCCAAAAGGGCAAAAATGGAGAAGTTTCCTTTGTAGAAGTTTGGGGAGCATCTCATTTCAACATGTCCTCACCTCAAGCCAGGTGTCTCCTAAGGATGATTCATGAGGATTAGGACTGCCTCTTTTGAACTTATCCAGGAAGAGAAGGGCCTAATTAGGTTTTTTCTATTCAACCTAAGAGCCATGGTCCAGAATATAACCACAGGGAGCTGTGTAAACCATCTTCTCAAACCCTAAAATGCCACTGTCAGATCAGTGGGACACAAAGAGAGACAGGAGATATCTTCTGTGGGAACCAGTGACAATCAAGACTGAATGAGAGCAGAAGAAAGGATTAATGGCACAGAGATGACCCCTTGTAGTCTAAACTCTCACTTTTCAGGTGAGGACAACCTGGCACAGAGAGGTTAAGTGGCTGGGTAAGACCACGGCCAGCTAGTGGTAAAGCCAGGATTAAATACACCACTTCCCACAGTATTAATAAAACATTGATGACACTGTATCATCCCGCTGGGTGTGTGTGTGTGTGCGTGCGTATGTGCGTGTGTGTGTGTGCATGTGTGCACGCATGCGTGCTGAGTTGTGTCTGACTCTCTGCACCCTCTGCACCATATTTTGCTAAGCTCCTCTGTCCGTGGGATTCTCCACGCAAGAATACTGGAGTGGGTTGCCATTTCCTTCTCCAGGGGATCTTCCTGACCCAGGGATCAAACCCACGTCTACTGTGTCTCCTGCATTATCAGGTGGATTCTTTACCCACTAGCACCATCTGGGAAGCCTCATCACCCTAGTAGAATTATCCAACTCCCAAAGAGACTGATTTTCTCTACAGCAGGGAGACATCTTATTTATCTTTAGCCAGCATCTAACAACTGCTCAAATAAGACTTAGGAAATCCAGTTCTACCTCCAAGCCCAAAGCTCTTTCCCTCACATCACACACATTAGAATGACTAAGAGGAAGGGCAGTTCTTTCCTCCAAGAGTTCTGTTTATGGAGCTGTTAGATTAGTTGCAGATTCTGATGCCACAGATGTCTCACATAGTCTGGGCTATCTCCTGACATTCGGAAGATCAGAGTTAGACTGGATCCTTTCATAGTCTTCCAAAACACTCAGTGCTATTCATTTGTCACTGACACACATCCTTTGCTTTCTCACTGAAAGGGATTATGTTTTTTAAAGTAGGTTCCTATCTCAATATACTTGCTAAAATACTAAAGGAGGTTTGAGCACTGTGGCAGGGAAAAGGAGTATCTGGAGGCTAAACATCTGATGCTATTAAGCAGCGGCGATCTAAGAACTGGCCAGTTTTGTTTGGCAAAAACAGAGCCTTCGACACATGTTCCAATTTCCTGGTGAGATTAAAATGAGGCTATGTCTACATGACACAAAGCATCCAGTCAATTCAATTAAAAATAACAGCCAATTTGGTGGGGGGCAAAACAACTAGTCAGATTAGTTGTTTGCCATTACAGAGGTAAACAAAACAGGTTATTCACTCTATTTCTCACTTTCATGCCTATCATCTGAATCAATTCCATCTATAGTATGAGATAAAATCAATAACTCGGGTATAATTATATTTCAAATAAAGAATAGGATATGAAACCCGGTGTCAGCAGGCTGGCAAGGTCCCTCTTCACATGGCCATTACCCTCTGCTTCAGGGTCATCCCTGTCTATAGTTAGTAGTATTTTGCTGCTTAGAAAAGTTTTAAGAGTAGCATCAATATTGGTTTAATGTGGATGTCTTAATTTTAAAGGGTGGGAGGAAGGAGGAAACATTCAATTAGTCTTGGGAACCAGATATTATTAATCTGAAAGTTCAGTGGAAATTTCAAAAATTTTGAATCAAGAAAGCTACTATATAGAGCTGTTTCAATCACTGCAGGCTACCTTTTAATTTTTTTTTTTTTTAACTGCCCACTGTTTTCAACAGGCGCCAATTAAGATTCTGGGGTCAAAGGGTTAATTACATCTTCTTACTCAGTATGTAGAATTTTCTGATTATTAACTAAGGTTGGATTAAGATGAAAAAGAACCAACACAAATGTTAATGCTAGTTCCTCCTTGAGAAGATTTATTACAAAGCCACGCTGAAATCTATCTGCTTTCCTCAAAGCAGATGGAGAACAAAATCTTAGAAGAAACAGTAAAACAGACGTTTTCAAGGCATGCAAGTATCTGATTCATCAAGACAGTTTTCTTACTACTAAAACCAGTTCTTAGCCATCTTGACAGGGCTGATGAGAGATTTCCTTTGTCACATCCCAGTAAGTCTATGAGGTACGCATGCTGCAGAGAGGCTTGGATACACAAGTCAGGAGCCACAGCGTCTCTGAATAATAATGCCTGTAATTATAATTTATATCCCCTGACATCAGAGTAACATATAAAGTGTAAGGCGCAGTTTCTTAACCCCAAAAGCCGAGTGCCTCTAACAGTATTTGTCAAATGATGAGGCTATTTCCTTGCAGGGTATAAAACTAAGTATAGCTTCATGATTGAAGGTATACTAATGTTTAATGCATTGTGCTAAATGGATTTATATTTGTCAAAGTTGTTTTGTGTCTGCTTTCTTTTTTTTATCCCCTGCATATTTCCCTGCAACCAAATTTCAGAGTGAAATCTTACTACAGTGCCCTTACAGAGGCAATTCTCACGTACAAGACTACTCTGAAATGAGTGGTTCTTTCTACAACATTCCAGTGTAGAAGAGGAAAAAAAAAATCACCCCGAACTCTTTCCCTATGACCTATCTCCAGTTAGAGTGAAAAATTACCAGTAGGCTAGGTTATTTTAATGACAGATTATTTTAAACTAAGCCTTCACCATCTGTTCCACCCCCTAATTATGAATGCAAAAAGAACATATTTCACAATTACATCAGTAAAAAAGTAAGATATACGTGATTTAAATGCAAGCATGTGCTTCATGTCCGATGTGCCGTGCATCTGTGATGTTCTTCTACTTCAGGCTTGGTTAACCCACCCGTGATAAAGCATGGTCCTGGACACACTCAGCGTTCCCTCCAAACCCAGGATTTTTCACTGTTCTGACATAATTCTGTTAGGACAAGAGCAGAACATGAATGTGAGCACAAAGCTTGCCAGCCAGTAGAGACTGGCTGTAGCATTTTACAACTCCTACGATGACTTTGCTGTTAACAAGGAGAGGCTGCGTGAGAAAATTACTTCTGCGACCTGAGCAATGGGTGAGCACCGGGTATATGCGAGTCTGCTCTTAAACCATATTTCCATCATCGTGAAAGAGTGAAGAAGCACAAAAGAAGCATGGTCTGGAGACTGAGGACGGGGCTCCACTACTTATCTTTCCACTCTGTTTTGGCAGCAGATGAAAGAGTTAGAAGTGTTTCTTACATTTTTTGGCCTTTGGACACAATAGCACTTTGATCAAGCTCATTAAAGTGCCATGCTGCCCTCTGACTGCACTCAGGAGCTGATACTGGATTGCTCACATACACGCATGCGGACTCCCGGCAACCTCAAGGAGAGCCTGGGATGATGCCCAGAAGCGCCCACAGGTATCTTTTTACTGGGAAGACAAAGCTCCCCAAATTTTGCCTTTGCAATCTGAGTTTTAACCATCAAGTGTTGTGGAAACAAAAGCCTTATTTTTAGAAAGACTCTTAAGTATATTTTCTCGAAGCGGAGAAAAGCACACATCAAAGGTGTGGATTTTTATTTTAACTCTCAGAAATCTCTCTGTGCTTTCTGGCTCCTGCATCTTTTCCTTTGTGCCCCCACCAGCAATGAGTCAATAATGTGAAGGATGATAGAAGAGCTTTATATGATGATCACGTACCCAAAGCCACATGTTCCCCAATCACAACAGCGAACTGGATTAATTTGGTGAAATTTGACTATTTTCCCTCTAAAACAGAACTCCAGAACAACAGACCTTGACACTACAAGACATCTTTCCTAAGAGTTTCCTTAAACACACAAATCCACACATCTTAGGTGAGAAAACACTGCCGAGAGACACAGGCGGCCTCTCTTCAGTTCTTAGAGGAGACGTACCAGAATAAAAGGGGAGATGTTGAGCTAGTGAAATGTTATGACATGAAAAGAACAAAGACATCAGCTTTCTGAGCAAGGAGATCAGGTTTTGCTTCTACTCATTAAAATTCCATTTCATGGAAGCTGTGTATCAAAGTGCTGACCTTTTTTTCTCTGGGATGCTAGTTCAAGCCTTACATTCAGCCTTGAGGGAGGTGGATGTCTTGATTTGAACATCCAGCCAAATGGGCAGCAGGCTCTGCTATAAAGACAGGGTGCGACGTTTGGTGGAGTCACACGTGCGAGTGGTCTCTGAGCCACGGGGGACAACATGCAGACCTCAGATTATCTGTGGCTTGTCCCAGGGGACCGGGACTCTACCTGAGGCTCCTTCTGCCTCAAGGAGAGGATTCCCACTAATTATACTAAGGCACACATTTTCACTGGAACATTAAAACATCACCTATCTGTGCATGTGGTGCATTGTAGTTTACTGAAACATAGGCTCTTCAGAACCCAGGAGGTAATTTCTTATTGTGCATCTTTTTTCTTGAATTCAGAATTCTCTTTCGAATTAAGGGAGGAGTTCCCAGGTCAGCAGGGTAACATAAGCACTCCGTTGTACTGGTGCTGAAAGGTCTAACAATGTCACTCCTTTGCTTTGGCTACACGTGAAGCTTGGTTCCAGGTATTCTTCACATTGTGTTATACAAAAGTGCACACACAAAAAGAGCAGAACCGAATAACTGTTCACTGGGCATCCTGTAGGTCACAGGCGACCCTAGGGAATGGTCATAACACTCTCACATATATGATATACAGCAATATATATCAAATATACTATTATATGGGCTTCCCTGGTGGCTAAGACAGGAAAGAATCCACCGGCAATGCAGGAGACTGGGTTCGATCCCTGGGTCAGGAAGATAGATGCCCTGAATAAGGGAATGGCTACCCACTCCAGTATTCTTGCCTGGGAAATCCCATGGACAGAAGAGCCTGGTGGGCTACTGTTCATGGGGTTTCAAAAAGTCGGACATCATTAAGCACACACACACACACTATTGTAAATCATATATATTATCATAGCATATTAGGAAAAAAAGTGTTAGTCACTCAGTTGTGTCTTTGCGACCCCGTGGACTGTAGCCCGCCTGGCTCTTCTGTCCATGGAATTATCTAGGCAAGGATACTGAAATGGGATGCTGTTTCCTTCTCCAGGTAGTCTTCCCAACCCGGGGATAGAACCTGGGTCTCCTGCATTGCAGGCAGATTCTTTACCATCTGAGCCACTAGATGCTTTAAACAATGCTCAGTTTCCTCAAATATTCACATTAGAGGAGAGGGAATGGAAGGAAACTAACACTTGTTAGGGAAATTATTTAGAACAAATTTTGAGCTGGGCATTATTTAATCCTATATTACAGATAAGGAAACAAGTTCTCAGGGAAATCAAGTGCACGGCCCAATGTCACACAAGAAAATGTGGTAGGTGTAAGAAGAAAGGAACGTTCTTTTCCTCCTGCCGCTGGGATACCTGCTGGGGATTTTACTTGTTTCACACCCATCACAGTTGCTAGGAGTCTATGCCTCCTCCAGCATTTCTTTCCACATAAGTGATTGCCATGTCTCTACTGCTTCAGTGCTAGGCATTCAGAAAACACCTGTCGAGGGCTTCCTACGCACCAGGCCTGTACTAGCTGAACAAAGAGCGACTCAAGAGTTACTTTCTTAAACAAAATTCATCTGTGGGATCCAAGATGAAGAAAATGAGAAAAGTGGGAAATTAACTTTATAAAACAAAAAGTCACAAGGCAAAGTGGCTTAGGACACTCTCCATACATGGTGGGGACTCTTGTCTGATATTACCAAGCTTCACACCTCTAATATCCTGTTTATGGGTTGCAAAAGACATGGATTGATGGAATTTGCATTTTTAAAGCTTTGCTGAGATGTAATTGACACATGAAATTGCAAAATATTTAAAGCATGTACAGTGATAATTGGATATACATATACATTGTAAAAGGATTCCTCTTACCCGGTTAATTTACATAACCAATAGCTCACATGTTTATCTTCCTAGAATTTGTAAATGTCCAATCAAGAGAAAATCAGTCTTGGATATTCATTGGAAGGACTGATGCTGAAGCTCCAATACTTTGGCCAACTGATGTGAAGAACTGACTCATTGGAAAAGACCCTGATGCTAGGAAAGACTGAAGGCAGGAGAAGGGGACAACAGAGGATGAGATGGTTGGATAACATCACCGACTCAATGGACGTGAGCTTGAGCAAGCTCTGGGAGTTGGTGTTGGACAGGGAAGCCTGTTGTGCTGCAGTTCATGGGGTCGCAAAGAGTTGGACATGACTGAGTGACTGAACTGAACAAACTAGAGACTATAGACCTCAAGGAAATTTTCATGTCTTAGAGGAAGAGGCTAATGCCTAGAAATAAAGAAGGGACCCCAGTTAATCAATAATTGCTAGAACTACACTGCCTAACAGGCAACTGCCAGGATGGGACTTGAGAACACACAGTAGCAAGTCATGGAGCATGCCAGCACACTCACCCCATTTCTGGTTCCAAAGTTTCCATTTAGACTAAGAATTTTTTCCTTTCTCTCTCTGGTTATATATATACATACTATTTTACATAGAAGTTAGTGTGAAAATAAGATTGACTTTATAGAAATTTATTTTCTAGTCATGTTTGCTTAAAAGATACATCCTTGAAGGTGGAAGGTAGACTCATATTGGTGTTTCTGTTACGGCTGATTATGACATGAACTGGACTGTTTATTGGACAGTGGGTAACTTTAAAGAACAGGATTTTCAAAATAAAAAACAAAAGCTTTGTACATGTATTCTTTTAGGTAAGGAGTTTGTGTCAGAGGTAGTAACAAAGATTGAAGAAACCTATAATGAACTGAGCATATTAAAAGACCCATTTAGAGACCTCAGATATTAAGCTGTTGCATTCACAATGAGTTTCATTTTAGGAAACATTTATTGATCTCTCTAAGGAAAGGGTATTAAAAAATTTGTAATGAAAAGAGCTTAACTGTGACAAATATGATCACCATGGATTGATTGGATTACATGCCCCCTCCCAAATTCAGTCACATGTTGAAGCCCTAAATTCCAATATGACCATATTTGGGGACTGAGGTTTTTTAAAAGAGGTAATTAAGGTTAAATGAGGTCATATGGGTCCTAATCTGATAGGTCTGGTAGTCTTATAAGAGAGAGAGAACAGTCCCCATAGGCATGCACCTAGAAAAGGCCCTGAGTGCACACAGTGAGAAGGCAGCCACCTGCAAGTCAGGAGTAGAGTCCTCACCAGAATCCAACCATGTTAGCACCTTGATCTTCGACCTTTAGATTCCAGAACCACGAGAAAATAAATTTCTGTTGTCTAAGCCACCCACTCTATGGTATTTGGTTATGGGAACCTGAACTAAGATAGTAATTTAGACATTCGGGGAAAATGGTTGGGCCCTGAACGTCTTCAGTGTTAATTTCAGGAAATCACTATAACTAGAGTCTCTGCTCTTTATTTCATATATCACTCATGTAATTAATAATTAATTTTTACTAGATCCACATAAATCCATAAATATGATGGACTGCTAATGGTAGCATTTAGTCCCAGAAATTGACAATGCTTATTAGGATTGTTTTTGAAATCTTTTCAAGTAATTGCACCTATTCCGTATCTTCTATTTATAACATTGATACATTTATATTGGTTTTCCATACATTTCAAATGCTTAGAGGGCTACATGACTTCATTGCCTTAGCTCCATAGAAGGTAGAGATGCACATTTATGGGAAAATCAATTACTCTGATAGAATTAGAAACCTGGTCCTGAATGATCTTGGGATAAACAGTTTGGTGTACCACCTGCTACAGCTTTCAGCTGCTTTGCCGACCTTCTCTTTTCATTTCACAGCTGACCGCTGGGTCTGGGTGAGAAAGACCCACCTACATGCTTGTCCACAGAGCTCTCATCCTATTCAGAGGTCTAAGGAAATGCTGCTGCATTTAACACATGCCTACTTAACACACATCAAGCAAAAGGGGCTGTGGATTTTTGTTGTTTGCTAACATATTTGCATATCTCCAAAGCATAACAATTAATGTCATATGAAATCTCCTTCAGAAAATCTCTAGATGATATCCTTCAAAGCAGAACAACTGAGTGTGAGATTTGCCAGCACCAAATTTGCTAGGTGTGCATTCAGCAACAGACCAAATTTATAATATTAAAAGCAGTGGTACTTGGCTACATATCTTGGCTTCTACTGTGGTCCAGTTCAGAAACAGGATGAAAGGACTGGGCTGGAGTGTGAAGTTTTTGGTGCTTGTAATAAAGAAGAAAATTAAATTCTGGCATTTTCCTCTGACTTTCCAAAGTGAAATTTTTTTTCATATGAAGACTGAGATTGGAGTTTTCTTCCTCTTTCTAATCTCCTTCAATGACAATCCTGACTAGAAGAGAATTCAGTGCCATCACTGAAGAGTAACTGGCTAATTTATTACTTGAATTTCCAGGATCAAAAGATGCTTTACCCAAGATCTCAGTGAGATTTAATAGGCATCGTGGGACTGAAGTTGTCTGTAGAGAAGTATAGCTAATGGAAATGCAAAGAGAAAACCTAAAGTGACTAGCTTGAATGTGAAATCAGACATGGTACAGTGATTTGAAGAAGGTGAAGGATGAAACTGTGGAAACGACCGGGCTTACCATCTCACACCATTCTGACCCACCTCGGAGGCAGCAAAAAGAACAGACCCAACTATTTTCTTGTTTTCACTATTAGATAAGTCAAATAATCACTGTGAGTTTTTTCCTTTAAAATGCAAGCCCAACTTTGTCTAAAAAAATATTCAAAAGGTATGATTCTGTTTTGTCTTGAAGCTTTTACTAGTGTATTCATCATGAGTGTTAAAGAGAAAATTAGATGAAATACATGAATTGTCAATAAATGGTCAAATTTTTCAGGAAAATAACTGTTCTATAAATTTGAGAGGCCTAGACACTTGGCTATCCTGATAGCTCTGCTGCTGCTGCTGCTAAGTTGCTTCAGTTGTGTCCGACTCTGTGCGATCCCATAGACAGCAGCCCACCAGGCTCCCCTGTCCCTGGGATTCCCCAGGCAAGAACATTGGAGTGGGTTGCCACTTCCTTCTCTAATGCATGAAAGTGAAAAGTGAAAGTGAAGTTGCTCAGTCGTGTCCGACTCTTTGCGACCCCATGGACTGCAGCCTACCAGGTTCTTCTGTCCATGGGATTTTCCAGGCAAGAGTACTGGAATGGGGTCCCATTGCCTTCTCCCCTGACAGCTCTAAAGGTGCTCAAATATGCTCTTATAGTTACCAAACAGGGACGGATTACTGCATAAAAATGCATATATATATATATATATATATATATATAAATGTGCCCCATATAAATTTCCCAGGGCAAAAGGAATTGCAAGAAGTTTTGGCCCAGACAATATTTTCCTTCTTCACCAACCCTCACCCCACCCCACCCCATTCTGGAATGCTATCATCACCCAGGATCATCCCCTTCTTAGGTTGCTTAGTGAAGTTCGAGGCCAGTAACTGACATCCTAGGCACCTGTCAAAGATAGGCAGACTTTGCTGGTCTGCTTTTTCCTAAGCAGCACACAGCAACAGCCTGCTAGGCAGGTCTAAGTGACTGTGGATCTTGTCTTGGGCTATTTGCCATGGGTGGCTACAGAACACCACTTATCTACTTTAGCTGTAGAGGCTGTATCAACTCACGCACCTGAGGAATCACTGGAAAAAGTATTTTCGGTGACTCAGGGCCATGTGCTTTACTGAAGTTATATAACAGCCATAATGTTATACATCCTGCAGGGATTCACTGCAACAATAACCTACGTTATGCATGATCTAGTCAAAGGCACTGATGTGCCAATTTGCAGCAATTCCAAAAGAAATTTGCAGTTGGCCATATTGATAATTCATTCACTAGAAACCTTGAATCAATAATCTCAGTCTAATTCTAATGTGCACAATGATCCATTTACTCACATTTTTGACTTAAATAGCTAAAGATAGGTTAGAACAAAAATAATTTGAAAATGCATATATTCCACCATTCAATGCATTTGATGAATGACAGTCTACCTCTCAATGACTATTGGACTTATTAAAATTCTATTTAGTCTACAGAATTTATAGTGGCTACAGCCATACAGCCCTATAATACCTTCAGCCACAACTGTCACCTCCTACGTAGTCTTTCTCAACCTTCTACGTCAAAGGCACCTAAAGCGCCAACAACAGTGCAGCAAGTGTATCCATTAAATTCCAAGTCTGATTTCTCACTTGGCCCTCTGCCTGGTTTCTTTTCAGGCTGGGCATGTGAACAAGTATTATTTTCATTACTAGGATGCTATTTTTCTTAGCTGTCTAGGATCCTAAGACTATTATATGAGCCAGTTTTCAGTTAGGACATCTCTACATGTATCTACCACACCCCACCACATAAGCTTGCAGAAATAACTTTTAATGAAAAACTTCCTAACAATTTAAGAAAGAAAAATGAATCCTCATTACAACTCTTCCTTAAACATAACTTAGAGCGTAAGTAAGCACCAGTCTCCAGTAGCCTGAAAAAAAGTGAGGCTGTAAAAAGTTACCTGGCATTACCCTGGAAAACAGTGTTCAGGTTTGGGATTAATGACTTTGAATCCACTTCTACTTTTTATTTCAGCTCCCTTTACAGTTCTTCCTTTTTTCTCTTATTTCCCTTTATTTATCTATTCACCTTTTATCTTTTGGTTTGCATTCTGCATTCATCATTTAGTGCAAGAGATGCTGATGGTCACGGGGATGGTGACCTATATGTACCATGCTTCTTGGCAACTGTTCCCAGTGATCC
Organism: Ovis canadensis; assembly: GCF_042477335.2. Lineage (NCBI taxonomy): Eukaryota > Metazoa > Chordata > Mammalia > Artiodactyla > Bovidae > Ovis > Ovis canadensis. The sequence goes on along the minus strand of NC_091262.1, from coordinate 57,576,108 downwards.
TGTTCTGACTGTGCTTATACGTGAAACTCCCCTGGGCAGTGAAACAACTATGGAAACATTTATATATCAGACTCATGGAAGAATAGTGATTACTGACAAACTGTGAAACCAAGAATGGCTCTAAATTTGCATAGGCTGGTGGAAATTTTATGTGATTGAATAGTGGGAATAGATTCTTTCTGTCTCCAGTGAGATTTGTTCACTTTAGCCTTGACCTTTTCCAACAAGTGAGATTTGTTTTATTGTCTTGCTTGGGGGCTTCTCCTTCGTAATAGGATGACCTACTTTAATTTCCACTTTAACGCTTCACGGTGTAGAGAGTGAGTTCCCCTAAAGTACTGAGCCCCTAAAGCCTCAAATTGGCCTCTGTATCCTAATGGAAGACTTTTATCCCAAAGCAAATAAAAAATATATTAAGGGTTTCACAAACACAACCTTAAGCCTTTATCATTTTCTGTATGTTGCTTCTATTCTCGTTATAAGCGATCACACTTGCTTAAGACATTTGTTGCGCCTCTCCACCAGAGTTTCATCCCTTTCTTGGTTCTTTTCTGCCAAAGCAGGCATGAAAGTGTATAGCCCACATTATTTTGCCATTTCCTAAGAAGCACACAGACATGGCCTAATGGATATGGCCTAAAAGCATATAGGCATGACCTACTAGGCAGGACTAACGTCCTTTATGTCAGTGTGGGTCTCCACAGTTATCAACATCCCGAATCCCACTTGAGCTAGTGAGACCAAGACAGTGTAACAGTAAATGACTAACACTATCATCAATATTCCATAATGAAACAGTGAGCCCAGCTCTCTTCCATAATCTCAGCAAGCTATGAGTAACACACCCTCATAGGCAATGAACAAAAGAAATTCAACTCATTTCTAAAATGCAATTCTTCCTTATATTGGGCTTTCTTAATGCACTGGACTATGTTATCTCAATTAAAATTTTCAATAATGTGACATGACATGAAACTTTCATTTTGAGCAGGATAAAAATCCTTATCCCCAAAGGTTTGCTACAAAGAGTAAAATCTATGGGTTTTGCTGCAAATCATTTACGTTTGCTTCTGTAAGGCTGAAATACTTTGGTATCCAAGGATGCACTCTAGAGAATGGTGGATATAGCAAGCTATCCAGCAACTTTTTGAAGGAAATACATTACTAAGACCCTCTTTTGATGTATTAGAAGGGATGAATAAATGATACAAGAGAACATATAGCCTTACACCCTCAGATGCCATCTGTCTTGGCACATGTGGGCTGAAGTCTTAGGACCCTTCCCACCACTTTTCTGTTCAGTTGAGTTGACATAGTAAGCAGCTAAAGTGGTTTAAAGAGAACAGATCCTTTTACATCTCTCTCTAGGGTCTCACCAGGGTCCTCACTGAAAAAGCAATATGGGTGTCATCCAAGTCCCAGGAAAGGCATCAGAAAGGAGGTGAGGGTTTCTGAGCCAGAGGGGTGTTAAGAGGTGTGAATGAGGAGACTTTCAGAGTTAGAGGACTTAATAGGAATGCCCCAAAGAAGATGGCTGGTGAAGGAAGAAGAGATGTTTCACACAGATGCACTCTTTCTGAGCCCAGGGCACCTAGATCACTGCTAAGGAGCACATTCCATAGATTTCACCAGGGAGGGACCTGCTTAAGTTCTAGAAAAATGCCCAGTGAGGGGGCTCTCATGTCAAGACCATAGCTCATGACTTAAAGACCTGGCACTATGGAGAAGCCTCTCTTAATCTCATCTCCCAGTTGCCCTCAACATGAGAGGCATGGCTCTGTCAGAACATTCCTGGTCAGGTCCAAAGGGACTCTTAGATTGAGGTTAATGGTAGAGAAGATGGGACAGTTATAGCCATGTCTCCTCAATTCCCTCTAGGAAGCTAAACAGCCTGCGTGGCCACAGCTGAAAAGGTTTTACATCCAAGCTTGAAATGAACATACTCCAAAGTCTTTAAGAAGCATCATGGTACAATAGAAGAGAACACATGAGCTCTGCAATTAAGCAGATCTGAGTGGGAACTCTGAACTTGCAACTTCATTCTCACATGAAAATATTAAGAACAATATCTGCACATTATTTATTCTACTCAGTAGAGGCGTGAGTGGAGAAGACAATTGCACCCCACTCCAGTACTCTTGCCTGGAAAATCCCATGGATGGAGAAGCCTGGTAGGCTGCAGTCCATGGGGTTGCGAAGAGTTGGGCATGACTGAACGACTTCACTTTCAGTTTTCACTTTCATGCATTGGAGAAGGAAATGGCAACCCACTCTGGTGTTCTTGCCTGGAGAATCCCAGGGACGGGGGAGCCTGGTGGGCTGCCATCTATGGGGTCACACAGAGTCGGACACAACTGAAGTGACTTAGCAGCAGCAGCAGCAGTAGCAGAGGTGTGAAGATGATTAGAGTTAAGTGTGTGAAAGTGCTATCATACAATAGGCAGTTAATAAACGGTGCCCACAGTGGTTATTATTTGACTTCGGATGCTGATATAGAAAGTATCTGCTAATAAGAGTGGTTTTTACCTGACATAAAGAGAAATGCACACTTGGAAAAAGAGGGCTAATATACTAAAGGCAGGAAAACTAAATAAGTTAGACAAGCAAGAAGAGCAAGTATCCATGGCTGAAGTAAGATTCGATCCTGGTTGTAAACATTCTTCTATAGAGCTTCAATAATGTAATTTGGGGACAGGATATTTGTAAAGGAGAAAGACTGTTATAGAAGTTATCAGAAAGAAACACATTAAGGAAATATTGAGTGAGGGACTTGCATAAGATTGTAATGTCAAAAAGAAGATTAGAAATAAAAAAATGTAAAAACAGGAAAAAATAATTTTACTTTAATACACATGGTCATTTAAAAATGAGAGCTATTAAGGATAGATCTGTGTGTGTGTGTATGTGTGATATTATATATACACCATGTTGATTGAAGCATTCTCTCTTTTGGACCCTAGGATAAGAACTTTACATTAACTAACCCAGTTCAGTTCTCACTTCCTAACTCTGATGTACAAGCACTGCTCAGAGATACTGTGAGTTCAGTTCCAGACTGCCCCAATGAAGTGAATATTGAAATAACCTGAGTCACAAAATTTTTGGTTGCAAATAAAAGTTATGTTTATACTATACTATAGACTGTTGAGTGTGCAATAGCTTTATGTCTTTAAAATATATATATCTTCACTAAAAATATTGTGAAAAAATGCTAACCATTATCTAAACCTTTAGCCATTCATAATCTTTTTGCTGGAGGAAGGTCTTGCCTTGATGTTGATGGCTGATCATGGTGGTGGTTGCTGAAGGCTGGGGTGATGGTGGCAATTTCTTAAAATAAAAGAAAGTCTGCCATATGGATTGACTCTTTATTTCATGAGTTATTTCTCTGTAGCATGTAATGCCATTTGATAGTATTTTACCCATCATAGAACTTCAACATTAGAGTTAATTCTCTTAAAATCTATTGTTGCTTAATCAACTAAATTTAGGTAATATTTTAAATCCCTTGTTATTTCAACAATCTTCACAGCTTCTTCAGCAGGAGTGGATTCCATGTCAAGAAACGACTTTCTTTGCTCATCCATAAGAAGAAGCTCATTAGATGAAATTTTATCATGAGATTGCAACAATTCAGTCACATCTGTAGGCTTCACTTCAAATTCTAATTCTCATACTATTTCCAACCACATCTGCAGTTATTTCCTCCACTGAAATCTTAAACCCTCAAAGTCATCCATAAGAGCTGGAATCAACTTTTTTCCAAACTCCTGTTAACATTGCTATCTTGACCTCTTCTCGTGAACCACAAATATTCTTAATGGCTTTTCCAGGTTTTCAATGCCTTTGCCCAGATCCATCAGAGGAATCACTATGTATGGCATCTATAGCCTTAGAGAACATATTTACGTACCAGCACTTGAAAGTTGAAATGGTCCCTTGATCTATGGGCTGCAGAATGCACATTATGTTAGCAGGCATGAAAACAACATGCCTCTTGTTGCACATCTCCATTAGAGTTCATGGGTGACCAGGTTCACTGTCAATGAGCAGTGAAATTTTGAAAGGAATCTTTTTTTCTCAGCAGTAGGCTTCAACAGGGGCTTCCTAGGTAGCACTAGTGGTAAAGAACTCGCCTGCCAATGCAGGAGACATAAGAGATGCGGGTTCAGTCCCTGGGTTGAGGAGATTTCCTGGAGGAGGACACAGCAACCTACTCCAGTATTCTTGCCTGGAGAATCCCATGGACAGAGGAATCTGGTGGGCTACAGTATGTAGGGTTGGAAAGAGTCAGACATGACTGAAGCAACTTCGCACACACGCAGGTTTGAACAGTGGGCTTAAAACATTCTTTAAATCATGTTGTAAACAGATGTATTGTCATTCAGGGTGTGTTGTTGCATTTACAAAGCACACGCAGAGTACATTTGGCATAATGCTTAAGGACCCTATGATTTTCATGATGGTAAATGAGCACTGGCGTTAATACCAGCTGCACTAGTCCCTAACAAGAGAGTCAGCCTGTCTTTGAAGCTTTGAAACCAGGCTTTGACTTCTCTTCTTTAGCTATGAAAGTTCTACGTAGCATCTTCTTTCAATAGAATGTTGTTTTATCTACACTGAAAATTTGTTGTTAAGTGTATCCATCTTCATTTATGATCTTAGCTAGACTTTCTGGACAACTTGGTGTAGCATCTACATCGACACTTGCTGCTTTACCGTTGGTTTTTATTTCATGTAGATGGCTTGATTTCTTAAGCCTCATGAACCAACCATGGTTAGCATCAAATTCATCTTCTGTAGCTTCCTCACCTCCCTCAGCCTTCAAAGAAATGAAAAGAGTTAAGGACTTGCTCTAGATTAGACTTTGGCTTAAGGGGATGTTGTGGTTGGTTTGTCTCTCCAGGCCACTGACACTGTCTCCAGATCAGCAATCAGGCTCTTTTGCTTTTCTTATCATTCATGGGTTCACTGTAGTGGCACTTTGTTTTCCTTCAAGAACTTTTGCTTTTCATTCACACCTTGACAAACTGTTCAGCACAAGAGGCCTAGCTTTCAGCCTGTCTTGGCTTACAACATGCCTTATTTGCTAAGCTTCATCATTTCTAGTTTTTGGTTTAAAATGAGAGCTATGTGACTCTTCCTTTCACTTGAACACTTAAGAGGCAATTGTAGGGTTATTAACTGGCCTAATTCCAATATTGTGTCTTAGGGAATACGGAGGCCTGAGGAGAGGGGAAGAGATGAAGAATGGTGGCTGGTAGAGTAGTCAGACACTAGAGAAGGAAATGACAACCCACTCTAGTTTCATTGCCTGGGAAATCCCATGGACAGAGGAGCCTGGAGGGCTACAGTCTGCAGGGTCACAAAAGAGTCAGACACAGCTCAGCGACTAAACAACAGTCAGAATACACACAAAATTTATCAATTACATTTGCCATCTTATATGGGCACAGTTCTTGGTGCCTGACAACAATTACAATACTAACATGGAAGATCACTGATCACAGATCATCGTAATAAATAGAATGATAAAGTGTGACATGTTGCAAGAATTATCAAAATTTGACACAAAGACACCAAGTGAGCAAATACAGTTGGAAAAATGGCACCAGTAGACTTGTTAGATGAAGAGTTGACAGAAATGTCTGATTTGTAAAAAAGCACAGTATCTTTAAAGTGCAAATATAGCAAAGCACAATAAAATAACTTATGCCTGTATACTCTCTCATTATCCCTGTTTGAGATGAGGAAACTGCAATTATTTAGTTAGCAAGTGGGAGCTGTATGACAGGAACACAAATGCGGCCTGTGTTCTATATATTGACTCTGTGGACTTCAGTTCAGTTCAGTCACTCAGTCATGTCCGACTCTTTGCAACCCCATGGACTTTAGCATGCCAGGCTTCCCTGTCCATCACCAACTCCCAGAGTTTGCTCAAACTCATGTCCATCAAGTCGGTGATGCCATCCAACCATCTCATCTTCTGTCATCCCCTTCTCCTCCTGTCTTCAATCTTTCCCAGCCTCAGGGTCTTTTCCAGTGAGTCAGTTCTTCACATCAGGTGGCCAAAGTATTGGAGTTTCAGCTTCAGCATCAGTCCTTCCAGTGAATACTCAGGACTGATTTCCTTCAGGATGGACTGGTTTTAACTCCTTGCTGTCCAAGGGACTCTCAAGAGTCTTCTCCAACACCACAGTTCAAAAGCATCAATTCTTTGATGCTCAGCTTTCTTTACGGTCCAACTCTCACATCCACACATGATTACTGGAAAAAACCATAGCTTTGATTAGATGGACCTTTGTCAGCAAAGTAATGTCTTTGCATTTTAGTATGCTGGCTAGGTTGGTCATAGCTTTTATTCCAAGGAGTAAGCATCTTTTAATTTCATGGCTGCAGTCACCATCTGCAGTGATTTTGGAGCCCAAGAAAAGAAAGTCTGTCACTGTTTCCACTGTTTCCCCATCTATTTCCCATGAAGCGATGGGACTGGATGCCATGATCTTAGTCTTCTGAATATTGAGCTTTAAGCCAACTCTTTCACTCTGCTCTTTCACTTTCATCAAGAGGCTCTTCAGTTCCTCTTCACTTTCTGCCATAAGGGTGGTGTCATCTGCATATCTGAGGTTATTGATATTTCTCCCAGCAATCTTGATTCCAGCTTGTACTTCATCCATTCCAGCATTTTGCATGATGTACTCTGCATATAATTTATATAGTTTTTTCCAAGTCTGTAGACTTGGACCACATTTTTTCATGGCAGAGATTTTTAACTTTTTGGTAACCAACTGCTACCATTGGCTCTCCTATAGATCTGAGTTCCCAGGGACAGGGGGCAGAGAAATGGTGCTCAGGTTCATGTCCAGAGCAGAATTGGGGCAAAGAGATGGTTGTTATCTTCTCTGATTGTGACCTCAGCCAACAAAAAGAATATAGCAACACTTGACAGTCTGCCAGACATGGGTTAAACCACACTTTGCTAAATCATAATCTACTGGGTAGATCTCATTCCACAGGGGCAATGTTTTACATAGGTTGATTCCTAGGCAACTCTTCCTCTTTTAACCCAAATAGTGCATATGCATTAATATACTGACAATATACAGAAAAGCAACTCTCCTAAAACCAAACAGTATTGGAAATAAAAATCTAATAGTCCCAGGAAAGCAAGTTGTATTCAAATACTCACCTAGGCAAAAGGGTAAGAGACTGACAGAAAAATCTTTTTTTTCCTTTATTTTAATTGGAGGCTAATTACTTTATAATATTGTGGTGGTTTTTGCCATACATTCACAGGAATCAGCCGTGAGTGTGCATGTGTTCCCTCTCCTGACCCTCCCTCCTCCCTCCCCATCCCATCCTTAGGGTCATCCCAGTGCACCAGCCCTGAGCACCCCTGACAGAAAAATCCAAAAGAATTTAAAGCAAGAATGGATAAAGTTCTAGGTATTGAATCAGCGAGGATATTAATAGTAACAGTTTTTATTTGTACGTTACTATTGAATATACTGTTTTATACTAATTCGGGATTGCTTCCACTACTTCCTCTTCAAGTATAACTGGAAGCAGATGGAAGTGGATATGGGCTAGAGAGAAAACTATCTCTAAGCTTCCTCTGATTCTGTGTTCCAGATGAGAACGGAGAAAGAGAGTGTGCAACAAGATAAAGGATGGAGGAAAGCATTTCCCACTGACGTTCTCTGGCGGCAGCATGCTTTACCTGGCGTGCACACTCATCACTGTACAGACAGGAGGGCACGTGGAAGAGGGGCAAGGAAAGAGAATAAAGAATGCCCAAAGTTGAAGTCTTTCATCCATTTGACGATTTTTGCCTGAGTTCTGTTTACCTTCAAGTAACACCCATCCTCTCAGGTATATGAGAGACGTCAAGGCTGCTGGCTACCCCGTGTTCAGCAAGCAGAGGTCACAGTGTCCTAGAGAGTGTCTCCTGCCTTCCAGGGCTGTGCAAAAGGCCAACACTTCCCTCCCATTGTGTGTGTGTGTGTGTGTGTGTGTGTGTGTGCCACCAGTTCTTTTCTATGGGGCAAGTAATCAACTCACTATTTTTATGTTAAATGCCTATCAATGAGAGCCACTGACACTGATTTTTTAAATTCTATCTTTTAAAAAGGTTCTACTGTATAGCACAGGGAAATATATTCAATATCCTGTGATAAACCACAATGGAAGAGAATAGGAAAGTTAATGTACATGTATGTATAACTGGATCACTTTTCTGTACAGAAGATATGAACACAAGATTGTAATCAACTGTATTTTGGGAAATTTTTAAAGAATTCTGCTCTGTTTAGATCTTCAATAAATTCAGTTCTGGGGTTAGATGCTTTACTGAAAGAAGAATTAAGAAAGGGTTCAAAGAAAAGCTGAAAAAACGATTAGATAATTGAAACATAAGACTTTTTATGGAATGGTTAAATGGACGGGATTATTCAGCCTGGAGGAGCCCTGGGGGTGCTGTGAGCTTGGGTGAGGGTCCTCTGCAAAGGCTGGCAGCCAGTCTTTCTGTTTGTGAAGGGCAAATGCAGAATCTGGGTGGGAAAGGAAGCATTCCCTGACACTGTTAGGAACAAAAATGGTGGTTGAGGACATCTGGGCTGCCTCTTGATCGGACATTCTGGAAGGCCAGGTATATATACATTGCCTAGAAGGGTAGCTTAAGAACGACCCAGCCTGAACTTGGGGAGGTTGGGATGGTGGTGAATGAATATGTGTGTGTAACAGCGAGACAGACAGACAAATACTCAATGATGATTCTAGGTTGTGTTCTAAGGTTATCAGGAGAAAGCCATGAAGAGTTTCAGACAACAAAATCGGAACTTGAAACCAAAGTTTCAAAATACACCTCCGCACTCACTTCATCATGACACCAAGCACATGCTTCAGACAAGCATAGTTCAGGGTGAAAGTCAAATGGTAGCACAGTTCAGTGCTACAAAGGGCACTGCCTGCCAGGGCTCTACACTGCCTCAGTGAGATATTCATAATGCTATTACAAAGGAAAAGAAATTAACTGCAGAGGAAAAAAGCTAAACCAGTGCACTCCATTGAGCATGCTGAAATAGACATAGCCACAGGTATCCACGTGGCTGGCAAGAAGGCAGCTACAGCAGACCTGACCTGAACCCAAGAAGTAACTCATGGAGATCTTCAGTCACTCCATGTAAGTACGTGGTGGAGGTTCACACGTGCCAAGTAAGAGACAAGCCCTGGTGTCTGGACAGGGGGCCCTTTCGTTACATTTCACAGGCATTCATTGGGCTCATTCTCATATTATCCTAGAGGTGTTTATTCTTTTCCCCCTTCAGATACGGGGCCACTGGGCTGCTCAACATCCCCTGCACCATGTGAGGGAGGGAGCCAGTACTCACAGTCGTGTGTCCTGTGTGTGGAGCTGAGAAATATGTAACCTGTGGGCAATGATCAGCCATTGCTCAGATAGTTTAATTATCCAACTATTTAAGAACCAGGTCTCTATCCAACCCCAGCTTGTCACAGCATTAACCGCTCTTGCCAATATTACAGCTTTAAGCGGCATTTACTCTGTTGGTGAACACAGCGTGTGGTAAAATGATTTAACATCATGAATAAACACATATGCTTCCTTGGGTCCAAATTTTAGAAGTGACAGACCCATTTTCTGGTCCATGGTTTAATGGACTAGAAAGAAACGAAAAGGTGCATTGTTTACTATGCATGAACAAATCGCTCCATTGCAGCAAGTGAACTTTTTGATATCAAGTACTGCACTTAGAACTGCCATCCCATTGTTAACCTGTGTGCGTGCCCACACACTATTGCACACACTTCTAAACACACCCCAGTGGTATTTCTTTGATGGCCGGAAACATACATAAGTACACAACTGGTTGATAATGGGGGGTCCAATACTAAAAGGTAAAGAAGGAATCCTGAATAGGAAGAAGATAAACACATTCAGCTAGAAGTTAATAAAGTGATGTTACTCTGGACAGCAACAGAGAGAAGCACCAATAGGTCTCTACTGAAAAAAAATAAAAACCAAAACACAGTATGTAACTTGCATGCCTGGCTCCCTTAGCTTGGCAGTGGTGTCCTCTAGCTGGCATGCTGCCCCAGCAGACAGACACGTCATTTTACTTTTTGTCTTGTTCCCATTTTATGTTTACATTTTATTTTCTCATTCCCTTTGCCAAATCCCCCTGCTCCTAGTTTCTAGCTTGGTGTTTACAGAGACCTGTATTAGAATCAGGGAGGTTGAACGGACCCCATTTTTTTTCTCTTCTCTGGTAATGTCCATTCTTTTTTTTTTCCTCTTCCCAGAGAATAGATAAGTTTACCCAGAAAATAAAAAGCTAATACAACATTGTGCTCATCAACAAAAGTATGTCTTGTTGTAGCCAGGAATAAGTTAATAAAACAGGGAAAAGGCTTAGTGGCTTAAAAATAGGCTCCTTGGGGTTATGAAGGAACAATGTTGTTTTTTCTTCCCAGCGTGCAAGGATTTAATTAAGTGATAACAGTCACCTTGGGGTGGCTGCACAAGGCAATAATATCTAGGTGAAGAAAAATGCTGAAGAGAGTTGAGTACAGTCAATTTATCTTCAGAGAAGGCAATAAATGAACAAAGCATAGGTATTGGGCTGATTGTTTTGCAATGTTTCCATTACTGATAAGCATCAAAAAAAAAAGAGAGAGAGAGAGAACAGATTTGTTATTTTCCGTTTCTGAAATGTATTAAATACAGAGAAAGGAAATGAAAAAATTGCTGTGAGGTCACATCCTCACATTCTAATCATAAACAGTTTGGTAATTATTCAAGCTAAACATAGAACAAGGGAATTTTCCTGTTGACACAAAGGATGGGAACACAGCCGAGTCGTGTATTTATAAGCAAACATACAGAACTTGGACATTTCTGTTCTGCCAAAAAGAAGGAAAGAAATTGTAAAGTGGTGAGGGCAGAGTGAGGCTGGGTTGGCAAGCAGTCTCAGAAGCAGCAGACTTGTCGTGCCAAAAGGTCAGATTTGGGGGATTTTTTTGAGAACTTCAGGGGAGTTGCTACAGGAAGCATTATAACCAGGCACAAAGAACATCCTAACAACCAACCAACCAAAGAAAGACAAATGCCAAGACAGTGCCATCATCAGCCCTGCATAATATTCAGAAATAACAATAAGGTTAGGATAAGACCACCGGAAACTCAGACCAGCAGAGAATGTTAATGACAGAAACATAGTATTTGTGCTCAGCGGGAAGGCTGACACAAGGCAAGGTTTGAATCAAGTGAGTGTAAATACTTAGCGGATAAAGCCAACAGGTTACTTTGACTTCTTTGTTATTTTGAGGTATGGGGGTTTGGGGGACTGGTAAAAATATTAGGAAGGTTTCCTTTTTTCTAGAAACAAGAATGACAGCCAGACAAACCCTGCAAGTACCCTGCTTAAGTTTCTCAAGGGTAGATCTCTAAACACCCTGCCAGATTAATTAATTGTAACACTGCCTGTGCTTGAGAGAAGGAAAATGAGGCACTAGGGCTCACTGTACCTTGTCTGAGACCACTCAACCTGTTCGCCTTACAGGTTTGATCCCTAATTCCCACACCCCTTGTCGACTTAATTGCCTTCTTGGAGACCGCATCACCTCCCTCTCGAGTTCAGATTCCTCTCTCTTCAATTTCCGTGGTGATCAAAAAAATCTTGCCCTCGACCCCTGTCTTCCGCTCCCCCCTTCTATGGATCCAAACATCCCCTTCCTTCACTGCAAAGTGGATCCGACAGGGCAGTAGGCTCGGGTCCTCTGGTTCTGGGTGGGTTGGCCCATGCAGACAGCAGTGCAGGGAACATGCAGGAGGAAGCCGGAGACAGCCAGGGGAAGGGAAGGGTCTCTCCAGCACCATCTCTTCCCTCGCCCACGTCTCCCTGAGCACTCATGAACTCCGTTGCCCCCCTCCTTCTGCGGGATACACACAGCTTAAGAGTTGACGAGGTGATGCTTAAGGTTGTCCACATAAGGCAAACAGTAAACAGCTCTTAAGAAAGATAAGATCACTAATGCTTTGTCACAGAAATTATATGAATTGATAGGCCACACTTAAAAATTATCGAGTGTTGGGGTGGGTAACTGAATTTTTCAAGAAAAAAATATAATTTCTCACAATTGTTATGGTGGGTAGTACTAAATTATCTTAAGAATGCATTATAAGGGAATGCTTTGCAACTGATGTTTCTCAAGAAAAGAATTTTATCAAGTACATAACCAGAGGCTGAATTTAGGAGTAATAGGGTTCCATTCTCCTAGGTGTCCCATCTTTTCCAGATAGTTGTCAGTGCTTGCTAAGAATAGAAGTAAAAAAAATTCTCATAGGTCCTATGTCAAGGGCTTAGGTGACAGGTCCCTCTGTGACAGGAGATTTTAATACTAGATGACTGGGGGGTTCCTGTTGACAGCTGTCCAAGACAGAAGACTGGAAGAGCCAAACTGTTTAAGGAATTATTTATTCCTCCATTCCAAAGAGATTTGTAAACTGCTGAGTGCAGGAATGTTGGGGCCTTATATTAGCTTTTGGTTAGGGCCTTCCTGAAGGAGGGCATGGCAACCCACTCTAGTATTCTTGCTTGGAGAATCCCATGGACAGAGGAACCTGGCTGGCTGCAGTCCATAGGGTTGCAGAGAGTCAGACATGACTGAAGTGACTTAGCAGGCATGCATGCACAGGCTAACAACACAACTGAGCAGGGACAGAGAGGCCTGACTCAAGCCATATTCCTCTGAGCAAAGTGAGATTCTCTAGATCCTTTTGATTTTATATTATTTAAATGCGAATATTATTATATTAACATTTGCTGGTGTTATCCTGTGTTTGTAGATTTTAACTATCTGGTCCTTCTGGATCCTGGGGCTGTCACTCTCTCTTGGGCCTAATATCTAGGGACAGTATAGGAAGCACTGAGTAGGATAAAGATGACCAGTTAGCACTGACGACACTACCTAAATACAGGAGTATTTTTGGTTGTTCACACTGACACAAAAAAAGACCAATCTGTTCATTTCCTTCCCACATAGCTCAGTTGGTTAAGAATCCGCCTGCAATGCAAGAGATCCCAGTTCAATTCCTGGGTTGGGAAGATCCCCTGGAGAAGGGATAGGCTACCCACTCCAGTATTCTTGGGCTTCTCTTGTGGCTTAGCTGGTAAAGAATCCACCTGCAATGCGGGAGGCCTGGGTTCAATCCCAGTTGGGAAGATCCCCTAGAGAAGGAAAGGCTACCCACTCCAGTATTCGGGCCTGGAGAATTCCATGGACTGGATAGTCCATGGGGTCACAGAGTTAGACACGACTGAGAGACATTCACTTTCATTCATTTCCTGGTGTTCAAATAAAAACTGGTCTGACAGGCTTATGGCCCATGTCATCACAACCTGAAGTTTGTCATGACCCAGGGAAGGTCACGGGAATACGAGACCACTTGACCTGTCTCTTGAGAAATCTGTATGCAGGTCAGGAGGCAACAGTTAGAACTGGACATGGAACAACAGACTGGTTCCAAATAGGAAAAGGAGTATGTCAAGGCTGTGTATTGTCGCCCTGCTTATTTAACTTATATGCAGAGTACATTATGAGAAACACTGGGCTAGATGAAGCACAAGCTGGAATCAAGATTGCCGGGAGAAATATCAATAACCTCAGATATGCAGATAACACCACCCTTATGGCATAAAGTGAAGAACTAAAGGGCCTCTTGATGAAAGTGAAAGACGAGAGTGAAAAACCTGTCTTAAAGCTCAACAATCAGAAAACTAAGATATGGCATCCGGTCCCACCACTTCAAGGCAAATAGATGGGGAAACAGTGGAAACAGTGACAGACTGTTTTTGGGGGCTCCAAAATCACTGCAGATGGTGACTGCAGCCATGAAATTAAAAGACTTACTCCATGGAAGGAAATTTATGACCAACCTAGACAGCATATTAAAAAGCAGAGACATTACTTTACCAACAAAAGTCCGTCTAGTCAAGGCTATGGTTTTTCCAGTAGTCATGCATGGATGTAAGAGTTGTACTATAAAGAAAGCTGAGCACTGAAGAACTGATGCTTTTGAACTGTGGTGTTGGAGAAGACTCCTGAGTGTCCCTTGGACTGCAAGGAGATCCAACCAGTCCATCCTAAAGGAGATCAGTCCTAAATGTTCATTTTTAGGACTGAGGTTGAAGCTGAAACTCCAATACTTTGGCCACCTGATGCGAAGAGCTGACTCATTGGAAAAGACCCTGATGCTGGGAAAGATTGAAGGTGGGAGGAGAAGGGGACGACAGAGGATTAAATGGTTGGATGGCCTCACCGACTCAATGGACATGAGTTTAGGCAAACTTCGGGAGTAGGTGATGGACAGGGAGGCCTGGTGTGCTGAAGTCCATGGGGTCGCAAAGAGTCAGACACAGCTGAGTGACTGGACTGAATTGCACTGAACGGAGGGAAGCTGAAAGCTTTGCTAAACACCTGGCTGCGGCTAACCAGCCAGCTCAAGACTCCCACTGCTAATGCGGAGCCCCAGCACTGTGCTCTGTGGCTACAGCCTTTGCACACTTAGTGTTTCCACCTATGAGTGCTCTGCTTGGCACAGGCATCTTGATTCACTCTTGAGGTCACTGTTTTTCCTGTCCAATATCAAGTGGGTTCCTCCTCTCTGGACAGCAGTGCCTTCACAGTGGACTTCTGGGAGTGGGTGTAATTGACTGAGGAGTTAGTGACTCCATGAATTACTCTGTCTGACTGAGAAGGATCTGCTCATAGATGGGATCAAAGTTGGGTGTTCCTTTATGCGTCCCTCTCTCAACTGCATTGCTCATTTAGCATCTTCATCATCACCTATGATGCTCTCCCCCAAAGTGAGCCTTTAAAGTAAGACTGATGACCTTACCAGCATATAGATTTAATATTCAAAGAGGCTTCGGTTCACATATAAGGAAACTGCAATTCCAATTAATGCCCATTCATCTATGAACTAGCCATCCTCTTAATTGGCCTATTGAATGTTTATGCCTGTGTTAAAATCTCTATTTACCACCTTACTATTAACAATAATACACCCTAGGAACTTTTGTCTATTTGAACATGTCAAAGTAAAACACTGATATGTTTAGTTTTTATCCTCAAAAGTGAAGTGGCTGGTACATTCTAATGTGCCCTAAATTAGGGCAGCTGCCATCAGCTAAATATACAAATGATTAAACAAAGAACAGAAGTATTAAAGCAGACAAAATCTACTCATTTATTGATGTTAAGCAAGCAGAAGAAATAAATTCCAAGTATTTTAGCCATAGAAGATTAAATTTTCTTCTGGGGTATGGAAACACTGTGTATGTAGAGGGAGAAGATACACACCATCATATTTACTCACTATTTCTATCATATATATTAATTTCCAATTCATGCTCATTATGACCATGTGAAATAGTTCTAGGGCTTTCCTGTATTTTCATAATACAGGAATACCACTGATGTATTAAAGCAGCTTAGGAAAAAAATAGACTGGTAATTGGATAGACAGTCAGGCAAATGTCCATCAATTTCTTTTTCAGATAGATGGATAACTGAATTTTCTAGATACTGTGTTAGCCACACATATGTAATATCTTTTAGCCGAACTTTTAGGTCCATCTTTCGGGTGGAATTCGAAATCACCATTTCATTCTATTGGAAACAATAGAAAAAATTAGGCTCCATCTTTTATTTACTCTGAAATCTTATCTTTTTACCATAACTGAAAGTAGAATTTTAAAAGTGTAACAGCAGGAACCTTCAAAGCACATAAAATACCAATGAGAACCAGTTTCCAAACAGACAGCATCCAAAGTTTGCATTATAGCCTCAGTTTTATCCTTGGCACTTAGCCTTGAATCTTCCATTAGTGCTGATGGGAAGTGCATAGCTAAAGCCCATGCATCAAGGTGAGAAAACAGTCCTTGGTATTAGTTCTGACTCCAGTGTTATAACACAAATCATGATAATATTTCTGTATCTCCACATTTCATTGGGAAAAATACAGTGTAGCACTCTGTGCTCTCCTAAGTTATGACTCCATTCCTCTACTCTTTATGATTATTACCATATTCCATATATAAAATAGACATATTTTAATAATATTTTAAACAAAAGTTTTTAATAAATAATCATTGTAGCAGTGTTGAGCCTATCAATGGAGATCTTTTTTTAAAATTATAAATAGGCATTTAATATTATTATGGTCTCAATAGAGGTGCATCCCGACCCTCACTTTACATGTTTATGAACCGAATCTCTCTCAGGGGATCTTAACATTCCACAACTGCCATGGACCACGATCAAGATCAGGTCAGTCCTGCTCATCTCAGGTCTAATGACGAACTCATTAGCATGACTGGGGCTTAGCTCAGCTGCTTCAAAGAAGCTGTGTAACAGGGCCAAGGTCAGGAGCCTGAGGCCTCAGATGAGCACTTTCACTGTGTTCTGCAGCCAAAGAAGAGTGTTCTGTGTCCCTAACCCTGAGCACTGGCCTCTGAACACGTATTCTCAGTCACAGGGGGAGGACAGGGCAGGGGAGCATGGGTGAGTCCCCAGACTTATTAACTCTGATAGGAAAATAGGCCAAGCTATAGGGCTTCCTGGTGGCTCAGACAGTAAAGAATCTGCCTGCAATGCAGGAGACTTGGGTTCGATCCCTGGGTTGGGAAGATCCTCTGGAGAAGGAAATAGCAACCCCCTCCAGTATTCTTGCCTGGGAAATTCCATGGACGGAGGAGCCTAGCGGGCTAAGGTCCGTGGAGTCACAAAGAATCAGATACGACTAAGCAACTAACACACACATATGCCCTGAAGAAGCAGATTTTTGCAAATGAAAGACAGAATTTTGCTTTAATTAATAGTGGAGAAATTTAATCCTAAGTGGAAAAATTTAAGTGTGTTCCAGGGACCTTTCAATAATGGCAAAATGCAATCTTCTTTCAACGTTAAGAGTAATTCATCTTCATTATAGAAGAATTAGTGTGCAAATAAGCAAAATTAGGGACTACAAATCACCTGTAATCCAGAGATAAATTTTATTAATTTATCTAGACATGTTAATTAATTATTTATTAAATATTTATTAAACAACTATTATGTTGCTTAACTGACCTAGCTTTGAGGGACCAAAGATAGTATGAACCAGACAGAAATAACCTGTTTTTCTTCATGAAATTTAAAGTCTCTACATGTACATTTTTATAAGACACCTTTCTAGTTACTCTGCTCTGTAGACTGATATGGAAGTTATTCAACCAAAAGGTTTGCTGGCCTTATATCTGCTCTGTGTCTCACCTCGTAGCAGTTTCACTCAACTATTCCTTTTACTGCCTCTTATGACACTAAACTTCATATTAATCTTTACTCAAACTTGGAGGCCATCTAGAAAGGCATGTGTCAAAGGATGCTGCACTAGAATTATAGTGAAAAGAGAGATTTCAAAATCATGAAGAGGTCTTTATCCAGATTTTTTTCTGTAAGTGCTAATTTTAATTTCTGTCTGTCTGTGTATATGTGTGTGTGTACATATATATATATATAACCGATAGATATATAGATTATACATGTATGTATGTATATATATCATCTCATATACATAGTTCCCATTATAGAATTTGAATAAATATTTCACTTGGCTTTGCTCACTATACCAAAAAGATTTAGATGGTATCTTTTCATAATGACAAAGCATATGGAATAATGTTTTACTCTGATTTTTAGTTCTTTTCAAAATCTTTCATTGAATCTTGTGAGAAGAATACTAAATGCTATTGTTGTTACTCCTTGCTATGCGCTCATCTTATGACAAGCATTCTGGCTCATGGCTCCAGAAAAGCCACAGTACCTGTTCTGGAAAGAGTTGAGGTGGCTCCACCCAAACGCAGCGGCATGGCAAGGTTCCTCTGCCCGCTGTGCCCATGGGAGTCCCTGCTTAGAGTATGCTCCGGAGTTTACAGCCAAAGTGAAAGAAAGTGAAAGTGAAGTCGCTCAGTCGTGTCCGACTCTTTGCGACCCCATGGACTGTAGCCTACCAGGCTCCTCCATCCATGGGATTCTCCAGGCAAGAGTACTGGAGTGGGGTGCCATTTCCTTCTCCAGGGGATCTTCCCAACCCAGGGATTGAACCAGGGTCTCCTGCATTCCAGGCAGACGCTTTAACCTCTGAGCCACCAGGGAAGCCAAGTACCCACAAAATCCTTAGAGAGTGCACACTACGTGGTCATGGAGGACATTCTGGTCACTTTTGCCTTACTTGTTTATTTTCAGAAAGAAGGAAAAAAGTACTAGATTCCTAGTATAAAGAAATTAAATCACCACTTGGAGGTTTCCAAAAAAGAACTTAAAGATTTCAGCTCTACATATTCAAGAGGCCGGAGACACTTTCTCGGTTATTTTCCCTTGTGGACTTCTTACCTGAAAAGTGATAGGTAAAACCATGGTTGGGAAATACTAGTCCACTCAAAACTGTATTCCGGTCACATTCCTGACTTCTCTGCATATTTCTACAATACCAGCTCCTAGTGATTGTGTTATTAAACAGACTGGCCACAGAAGTCTGACTCCCATTATAAAGAAACACACTGGCTCCAGGACAGTACTCAAACTGGGCCCATTCTGGAGTCAGTTTTTAACTGTTTCTCAAGGTCACTTTGGCTGATGATTCCAGCAGGCCACGGTTTGAATACAGAAAAAGTACTGATATAAGGAATATTTTCTATTGCTTTGTGAAACAGTAAGAACCACACACAGCAGAAATCTGCAAGTGTTCTTACTCATTTGGTTATACTGGTCAATAATAGTTAACAGGCAGGCCATTACTTCTCCCTGCAGATTTTATATTCGATTATGACAGTGAATGTAATGAAATAAATGTTCTCATCATGGTATCTAGCTGAGTGAGGAGATTTGGTAACATTAAGGTAAAGAGTATAGCTGTTTAAAAGAATAATATGCATTATTATATGGGGCAGAATACCATGCAAAATTTACTTAAGAACAAAGAGCTCGTCTCTTAATTCATAGATACCTAGTAGTTTAAAAAGTTCCACATGAAGTCTCACTGAAGGTGAAAACAGAATAATATAAGAGAAGAATGGAACCAATATTTTCACTCTCTTATTGAATTTTAATCTTATTGAGATGGTAGGATCTGAAATATACATATACACTTATACACACACACATGTATATACACATATGTTCATACGTGTGTAGACACATACATATAGCATATATGTATGTGCCTATATATATGTATCAATGTATAGAATAAAATCCTATAATTTGATTTTAAATCTAACAATATGTCTTGGCCAACATTTCACGTCAGTAGATAATATAATGTACTATAATACATCTAACCATTCCCCCATTTGAAGGTGATTTCAAAAGAGTATGGGACAATTATATGAAATACTGCAATGGATTCTTTAAGATTTCTATAATTTAATATTTTAAAAATGGGATTACTTGATTAATTCTAACAGAAGCTGTCAAATTGCCTTTTTTTTTTTTGCCAAATTGTTTACAAGAAGGTATTAGAATTATGCAGTCTCATCAATAGTAAAAGAGAGTGTCACTTCCCCCACATTTCCACCAACGTTTGATATTATCAGTCTTAGACAATCTCAAAAGCAAAAACTTTAAGTGCTTTTCTATGTTTATTTGGTGGCATTCTCATTCATATCCTTCAACTATGTTCTAACAGAACATTGGCCTTCTCCATGAACTGTTGGGCCTCTTTATATAGTTTGGATATTGATGCTTTGTTTCTATGTGTTGAAATATTTTCTATGAGCCTCTGATTTGTCTGTTAACTTTATTTGTGCTCTCTTTCATTATCTATAATTCACATTTTTAAAGTAATCCCCTCTGCAGTCTTTTATGATTCCTGGGTTTCTTTCCTTAGGAAGCCCTTCTCCATCATGAAAAAATAAAAATGTTTTCTTCTATTCATTCTTATGTTTACAGTTGTATTTATTATGTTTAGTTCCTTAACTCTTGAATTAAAGAATTAAGAAACACTGTTTAATGCATTTCTGAGGTTTTGCAAGAAAACATACCCCTTGTACAATTTGATATTTTAAATAACTCAGTATTATTTTTAAAGTCTGTTTTAAAGTGTAAGCATGGGTTTCAAGGACTCTGGACCAACAAAATTGGGGAAGCCGCTTAGACAAGAGAAGGCTACTTCTTTTCCTGAGACAGAATGAGTAAATCTTAGTTTATGACTGTTTTTAGGAGCAAAAGGCTTGCTACACTACAGCAAAAGAAGTTTTCAAAGGGTAGAAACAGAATAATACCACTTCTGTATATTATTCCCAGGGCTGACCATAGTAGAGACTAACAGGATCTATGCAATTACTTTATTTACTTTAGATTTCTGATTACTAAAAATTTGCACAGAAATAGATAACCTCCCGAATTGGAGAGGCCTGAGTTCAAGGCCTGGGTTCAGCCACTTATGAACCCTATGCTGCTAAGTCACTTCAGTCGTGTCCAACTCTGTGCGACCCCAGAGATGGCAGCCCACCAAGCTCCCCCATCCCTGGGATTCTCCAGGCAAGAACAGCGGAGTGGGTGCCATTTCCTTCTCCAATGAATGAAAGTGAAAAGTGAAAGTGAAATCACTCAGTCGTGTCTGACCCTCAGCCACCCCATGGACTACAGCCTACCAGGCTCCTCTGTCCATGGGATTTTCCAGACAAGAGTACTGGAGTGGGGTGCCATTGCCTTCTCCGACTTATGAACCCTATAAACTTGGGCAAGTCCTTTTTTTCCTCTGAACTGGGTCTTTTATTTATGGAACAGAGCCAACACCTGTCCTCACAGGGTTAAATGAAATACCACAGATCAGTCTCCCAGAGCAATCTGCCGCATCCCAAGAATTTGTTTTGTCTCCTATTTATTGACGCTTCCTTCCTCAAACTCATGTCACAGAAGCTCTGGGAGAACCTGAAAGAGGTTGTACATTTTCCTGCAAGGCAGAGAACATTCAACCTGCACTTAATAGAAGAGTTGACTATGGCTGGAACAGAGGCAAGAGAGAGAGACCAAAGGAAAAAGGAATTGAGACTGGGTCAGAGGTTTTCTCGAAAAAGGAAATAAACTTTTTAAAAGATAAAAAGATTGGAAATTCAATAATAGAGTTGACTTATTCTACAATGATTTCTTTTTCATTAGTCCTTTTAGCCTGGAATTTTGATCTGAATTGAATTTTAGTCATGATGTGTATTGGCTATAACTGAGACTCTGAATGACCTTGCCTGAACAAAAGTCGAGAACTGGATACACAGCTGAGATTTTTCTAACACTTGCAAAGATAAATTAAGACAGAGAACACAACAAATGGCCCAGTTAAAACAGGTAAGATACCAGAGTAGCCAATACTTCACTTATAAACACAGCCAAAGGTCACTAGCCATCAGCAAAATGCAAATTAAAACCATGAGATACCACTACATACCTATTAGAAGAAACTAAAATTAAAAAAAAAAAATTACTGACAATCCCAAGTGCTGACAAAGATACTGAGCTACACACACTTTTGGCAGAGACGCAAAATGCTACTGCCGTTCTGGGAAACAGTTTGGTTGTTTCTTAAAAGTTAAATACATGCTTACCATATGACTGTGCGATCCTACTCCTACATATTTACCCTAGACAAATGACAATATATGTTCAAACAAAATCCTGCGCCTGCATGTCTATAACACCTCTATTCATCAATGCCAAAAAATGGGATCGACCCAAATGCCCTTCAGTGGGACAATGTATAAACTGTGGTACAACTATACAATGGAATCTACTTAACAATACAAAGAATGACTTGCTGATATAAATATCAAGTGCATTATGCTATGTGAAAGAAAGCAGTCTCAAAAGGTTACAGACTGTACAATTCCATTTATATGTCATTGTCATGAAGATAGAAATACAGTGAAGGAGAACAAATCAGTGAGTTTGGAGTAAAGGAGGAGTCTGATAAACAGGGAGGGTGTGAGGGCATTTTTTGTGGTGATGGTTACATAAATTTCAACGTGTTAAAACTCATGGAAATGCACACAAAAAGATTGTTTTGCTATATGTTATTTTTTTAATTAAAAAGAATAAAAGTATAACCTATTTTAAGATTCAAACATCCTTCAGTGGGATGGAATGAGTTCTCTTACATATAGAATGGTCCTTCCAACTGTTAATAAAAGGTACCCTTTCTCAAGTGCCTTTACATGTATGAAAGAATAATAATAAAAAAGCAGAAAACACCCTCTTCTGTTTGTGTGTTTACCGAACCAATTTCATCCTCCTCTACTGGTTAGAGCTACCATTCTTCTATACAGAGAATACTCTCTATGCTTTTCGAGCATCCTGCAAGGAACCACGGGCAGTCCTTCACCCCACCCTGACCGCCACCTTATTTGGAGCTGCTAAATGTCAGATCACCAGAAGCTAGCTGGTTACAGAGTCTTTGCTCTTTTAGTAACAGCTCAGTTACTACCATGATACAACCTCTTCTTCCTCCACGCTCCCATTCTCTATTTTCTTTTTTGGAACAAGTTGTCTTTAACCCTTGGACCCAATTTGAAGGCAATGGAAATAATTAAGACTGACATTTCTAGGGTTAAACGTCAAGTAAGAGAAAGAGCTGAAAAAGGAAATTCCCCAGCTTCTTGGTAATGAAAAGCTGAGGGTATACCTTCTGTGGCTGTCTGTGAGATGCTTTCACATCCATGTGTCAAGGGTTTTTCAAACTGACAACTTGCAAATTTGAAATACAAAAATGCCCAAAGCGATATTTTAGTGGCTCAGGGAAACTCTTGTATGGGAAAAAGAATTCTAAAGTGAAACGTCTCTTGAAATCACACAGGGCCTGACCACGATACTCTAATTATGCTAATTGCTTCAATGCCCTTGCTTTATTTATGCTGAGCAGCTAAGATAAATAAAGGAAAATTGCTTTGGATCTAACTGTATTCATATCAGAATGCAAACTAGCCTGTGTTTGTTATGTGATTGCTGATCTGTTTACACTAAATTCTGCAGGTAATTGCAGTTTTGATTGCACATTTATTTCTAGCTGCACAGGTCCCAGGACTAGGTCTGTCTGTTTTTATAATTAAACCGTTTTGTAATATCTAAACTCACTAAAGAGAAAAATGATGCTTTAAGAATTTACATATTTTACGCATTAAATATAATACTTTGGTGAACGGTGACAAAAAGGAAAAAAAAAGTATGTTTACCACTAAAAAAAAAAAAATTGGACAGCATGTTCTGGATTTGAAGAAATTCGAGACATCTGTTCCAAGGCCTGTTCACAGAATGGGACAGATGCCCGGCGCATCCCTATAATCTGTTCTTCAACACATAGTTTTTGAACTTTCAGTCGCAACTTTCATATTAGTTAAATATGTTAATAGAACATGCTGCCACTTGGTGATTCCTAAGACAATAGAATAATATTTTAGACCCAGTGTAACGGCTGTGTTCTCTGTCTCTTGTTCAGAAGCTAAAGCTTCACAGAGCTGACAAGGTCTTTGTTTTCTGTTCTAGACCAATCTTCCCAGGGTGTTCACTGTGGTCCCCGGTCTTAGCTTAGAATTCAATTTTGATTTACAGCTTCCTTTGGATTTCATCCACAGCTAACATTCTTTGAGGAAGACACACACACACACACACACACACACCCACCCACCCACCCACCCAACAGCTAACATTCTTTGAGGAAGAAACACACACACACACACACACACACACACACACCTTTCTCCTATTTAGGATGCCCATGACTCTCACATCACAAATGTGAAGCAATTGATAAGCCACCACTACCAACAGAGGATGGTGTCATCTTTGCAATGCTTCTTCATTCATCACCAAATTCTGAAATAGTAATTCAGTCTGCTTTACTTAATGGAAAAGTTAATATCAGTCTATACAGCCTAGCCCGCAAATCTTAACCTAGGTTTCGCTCATGACAAATCCACTAATATGAGCTTATTTTGTCTAAAATACCCGGAGGCATGTTCTCAATAAATATAGGCTAGTTTTAGTACTCTGAAGATATCTCTGGCCTTCTTCCTTCCTTGGGGAAGATAAAGGAAGTTGGAGAAAATGTTAAGACACTCAAAGCTGCCATGAGAACAATACAATTTTCTTAACATGAACAGAAAATTGTCATGACACCATAGTGGCTGGAGCAAACGGGGAGGATCATGGCCACTGAAGTATCTTCAGAGTCATCCATCATTCCAAAAAAAAAAAGTCTCACTTATATACTGAATTATTCATAATTTCTGGAGAAGGCAATGGCACCCCACTCCAGTACTCTTGCCTGGAAAATCCCATGGACGGAGGAACCTGGTGGGCTGCAGTCCATGGGGTCACACAGAGTCAGACACGACTGAAGCGACTTAGCAGCAGCAGCAGCATTCATAATTTACCCTGTGTAGTTCTGTTGTTGGAAAAGGCAATGGCAACTCACATTGGTACTCTTGCCTGGAAAATCCCATGGACGGAGGAGCCTAGTAGGCTGTAATCCATGGGGTTGTAGAGTCGGACACGACTGAGTGACTTCACTTTCACTTTTCACTTTCATGCACTAGAGAAGGAAATGGCAACCCACTCCAGTGTTCTTGCCTGGAGAATCCCAGGGGCGGGGGAGCCTGGTGGGCTGCTCTCCATGGGGCTGCACCGAGTCGGACACGACTCGACTGAAGTGACGCAGCAGCAGCAGCAGCAGTTGTGTTGTTCCAGGTGGAGATGTGAGGAAACGGGTAGAATGAGAAACCTGAAGTCAGGCAGCTCTGGATTTGAATGTAGGCTGCTTCCTCTCAGCTCTCTGACTTGGAAAAACCTCTAAGAAAAGTTGACTGCCTCTGACCTTCAGATTCTTGGGTGTCCCTACAAGGCTGTTGTGACAATCAATGATGTGACTTGTGGCCACCATTCAGTAAGGCGCATGGCCCTCAATAATTATCAGTTGTTGCTGGATCAGAAGTTTAGAAACTGGACTGGTTTTCCAACGACATCAATCACTACACGGGCTCTATGGTAGTTGTTCATTAAACTGCTATCAGACACATAGCTGTTGTCACCTACTACCTCCCTTGCCAGTCCACTGGGTAAATGTAACTTTCCCACAGCCTGGTCCAGTAGCCGCTAGGAAGAGGCCAGGGTCAGATGCATATTGCCAAGAGAGGTGTGACATTTCTCAGAGGGCTTCCTCTGAACAAGGAGCTTTGCCACTTGGCATCCTCCAAACTTACAGACACATTAGGTCTTCCAGCCCCTCCCCTCTGTTATGTTCCCACGGGTCACAGTCTATCATTGCATTTTTCAACCTCTGCATAATTATTTATTAATGTTCCTATACTTCCCAGAAGACTGTCTGTGCCCTTAAGGCAGGGGTGGTATCTTGTTCTTCTTATTCCCAGAGCGTAGCATAAGGCTTTTCAAATTTCCTTGAAGGGAAAAAATCCTACTGAAGACAACACTTGGGGATCAAAAAAAAAAAAAGAAACTGTTTACTAATGAAAAGCTGGGACAGATTTTAGGGCCAGGAAGTTGGCTTTCCTAATATTTAGGAAAGATGCAGTTTTCTTAGATTCCTTGTGGTTTCTGTATAGCCTCCAATTTTTTTGCCACCTTCTCACAGGTAGATCAGGACCCAGCATCTGCAAGTCCCTTCAGTTCAGTTCAGTCGCTAAGTCGTGTCTGACTCTTTGTGATCCCATGGACTGCAGCATGCCAGGCTTGTCTGTCCATTACCAACTCCAATAGTTTACTCAAACTCCTGTCCATCGCATCGGTGATGCCATCCAACCATCTCATCCTCTGTTGTCCCCTTCTCCCCCCACCCTTCAATCTTTCCCAGCATCAGGGTCTTTTCCAATGAGTCAGTTCTTTGCATCAGGTGGCCAAAGTATTGGAGTTTCAGCTTCACCGTCAGTCCTTCCAATGAATATTGAGGACTGATTTCCTTTAGGATTGACTGGTTTGATCTCTTTGCAGTCCAAGGAACTCTCAAGAGTCTTCTCCAATACCACAGTTCAAAAGCATCAATTCTAAGTCTAAGTCCCTTAGAACCCAGCAATATTTAAAAGGAACCACCAAATACTTGTCAAGCTAGGAAATACAGTCCCACATCCCAAACACAAGTTCTCCTTGGTCCTCTCTACCTGTTTCTTGGAAACCAGTTAATAAATGTATAGGAAGACAGAATTCTGTGGATCCATTCTATTTCATACATAAATCCTGATTTTTCACATGAGACGTGACCATGCATCTGTTATCTCAACACATTTATTCAAATTGTTTTGGTTTCCAGTGACCCATACTGAGCGTGTGCTGTGCGTGTACACATCAACTCAGAGGCAGAGAGAAATGGCACTTTTTCCAGAGGAAATTGATCATGCTGAGTAAAATAACCATACTTCTGAGACAAAGAGGACGTCTAGACTTATTTAGTTACAGGGACCTGCTGGAGGTAGGACATTCACATGCAAATCCCACAGCTGCATGAGGCAGCGGTCTCTTCTATGATAAGAAGCCTGGCTGTTGGTTCAGGCTCTGACTGATGGCACAGGTACGTGGTTGCAGGTTTCAGGTCAGGGCTTGAAAGGGTCATTTGCACACTCTGCCCATGCAGGGGATACAACTCCTAACAGTGACTCAGGCCTTCTTTTATATACCTCAGCTAAAGAAGAGGGGTGGATAAAGAAGAGGAAAGTCATGAATGGGGAAGAGGGGATGCCGCCTAGCAGCTGGCAGCCCACTGAGGTGGCTAAGGAGCCTTGCCTGTATTTCCACATATAACTAAAAAGGCGCTGCTCCACTGAGCATGGGAATTCAAGGAATGGGGGTTCTATCAGTTTCCTAAGGTCAACTATAGCATCTGTTTGTCTTCTGCAGTCCTTACTCTATAGAGTAGGTGCTCAACACTCACTGGATGAGTGGCAGGTCTGGAAGGACCCTGCTTTCATAACAAAAATGAACAAGCATTAGTTAGTCTCAAATGAGTAACTCTGTGGACATAATGTGGACTGAAGGACTGGGGAACCCAATGAGACTACCATCGTCTGGCCTTATCAATGTACCACCTCCGTTACTTCTCTTCATTCCAAACAATTCACCTTGCTCTGCCAAAACTAAATTCTGACCTGGATCCCTTTGGTGAGAGGTACTAAATTACTGAGTCTCTAAAATGAAGCTTTACTTGCATTGCCTCTGCAGGATGCCTTAGTATATACTCAGTACCCACTAGTTTGATTTTTTTTCTCTTAATCTCATTGCCACCTCTCTGTATACTGAACCCTAGGAGAACCTTATTCACTAATTCCCTCCCCATGACTAACAAGATGTTTAATTCACCAATGATTTCTTTCATTACTCTATGGGATCAGCTTGGAAGAACTCAGGACACATGCTAAAACGTCTCTTACAAGAGTTATTGTTACAAGAGTTACAGTTACAGCTGCTGCTTTTGTTTAGTCACTAAGTCCTGTCTGATTCTTTGTGACCCTATGGACTGTAGCCTGCCAGGCTCCTCTATCCATGGGATTTTCCAGGCAAGAATACTGGAATGGGTTGTCATTTCCTCCTCCAAGGATCTTCCTGACCCAGGGATCTAACTCAAGTCTCCTGCCTTAGCAGCAAATTCTTTACCATTGAGCTATCAGGGAAGCCCCATACTGTAGTTACAGCCAGACCTTACTTCAATTACTTTCAAGAAATATGTCCAATAAGTTGGTTTTTCCTTAGAAAAAAGTTGCAGAGTCTGTGACATAAAAGATATTTTATAGGAAAAGGGAAAAAAGGAAAATTTCATAGGGTTTTCTTTTTAGCTGCACAAATAACTTTGGTACATTGCAAGTTTTATCTACTGATAATTCCTGGCCAAGATCATCAGTACCTTCAACTTCAGCTAAAGTACAGATGAAAGAAAATCACTTCTATCTACTACAAGAGTAAGGCAACATGCATCCCAGTTGAATTCTAAAGCTGAACTGTTGGTAGGGTAACCACATGGAAAATTATGTCAAACTGTGCTTATCACTCATCAACAATTATTTTAATCCTTTTAAATCTTTTCAGGTATTTTTCTATTTTTACATTTCACCTTGTGTTTCTCCCTTTATTTTCCCCAAGCCACCTGTCTCTCTGTTTTGTCTTTGTCTCTTCTCATTTCTTTTTGTCACGGTTTGTTTCCCCATTTCCTCTTTTGTGATCTCTCATTTCTCCCTCTCACTATTAGCCTGGTAGCTTAAAAAAAGCACACAAGAGATGATTCTAGGCTTCTGAATCTTACCCCTAACTTCAAGATTACATTAGAAACCTAGGCATGTTTATGTGTTAGTGGTCAATAATTTGGTTAGAGATTTTTTTAGAAACAACCTCCCTCAATTAGTGGGCTTTATATGCCCATTTGTTGTGTTAATTGCTGTCGTGTCTGACTTTCTGCAACCTCACAGACTGTAGCCCACCAGGTTCCTCTGTCCATGGAATTCTCCAGGCAAGAATACTGGAGTGGGTAGCCACTCCCTTCTCCAGGGGATCTTCCAGACCCAAGGATCAAACCAGCGTCTCCTGCATTGCAGGCAGATTCTTTATTATCTGAGCCCCCAGGATAGCCCTTATAATGCTCTATAAATATCTGAAGCTCCTCCCTTCTGGATGAAGATGTCCCTAGATTTCAGAAGGTCATGAATGTGATAGGATAAATTCTTTGGATGATTCAAAAACACATCATACAGAACACAATTCACAGAAAAAAAGGAATCTCAGATTGTACCTTCTCTATAGTGTTTAGCACTATAGGAGATAGGAACTAATTGATACAAACTAAATTGATACAACCTTCTGATTGCAGGAGTATTATTACTGAGAATTCCTAATGCTTACTAAGAGCTACTCTTTTATGTAAAGTAAAAACTTCAAGATATAAATGTAGCGTAGCAATTACGATATGGCACAATGATTCCAAATATTCCTACTTAGGTACATAACTGCTTCCATGCTAAGTTGCAAAAGTATAAAACATCCACGTTCTGGACTCTTGATCACATAATCTTTGTGATTCTCATAATTTTTATAAAAGCTGACTGACTCACTTGAACTTTAAAGACAAAACTAGGATACTGAATCCTTCTTCTCAGAACTTTTCCCCTATATTATGAACAGTAGTATATTTAATGCAATAACAATTATAAATACGTTTTACACAGTATTCAGTGATTCGATAAAAAGAGAGCATTATGGGTTGAACTCTAACCGCCACAAATTCATATATTTAACTCCTAACCACTATCATCTCAGCATATGACTGTATCTGGAAATAGGGTTGTTGCAGATGATGACGTTAGGATGAAGCTATTAGGCTAGGCCATATGACTGGTGTCCCCATGAAAAGGGAAAACTGGGACACAGACCCACACACACCATGGGAATGTCACGGGACCTGTGGCCAAAATGGTGCTTATGTATCTAGAAGCAAAGGGATGCCCATGATTGCTGAAAACCACCAGAAGCTAAGACAGGCACTGGTCAGACTCTTGTTCACCCTTTGAGAGGAACCAAACCCTGTCAAAGCCTTGATCTCAAACTGCTGAAACTAGATCTCAATATCTCTAGACTCTGGAGAGAAGGTAAAATCTCTCTCCAGAACGGAGACAGTACATTTCTGTCCTTTAAGCCACCCAGTATATGATACTAATTAAGGACATTCCTATAAAACTCATATGGACTTCATCTTCCTATCAGTAAAAGAGGAATCATGGTATATCAAGGATAGAACCATGAACTTGGAGTCAGGCAGACTGGGCTTGAACCAGTCATGAAGACTGGTTTTGCCAGTTACTGGCTAATTGAGGCAAGGAATTCTTTGAATGTCATTTTCTTTTATTTTTCTTTTTTTTAATGAAGATCAAGGTACCTATTTTATTAAACTGCTATGACTATTGACGTGTAACCAATTTTGAGTGCCTCCTATATAGAGAGACTTGATATAGGTCCTGGGAAAGGAAGGTGACCAAAACAGATCTGGTCCCTGCCCTCGTGGACTTCAGGAGGAGACAGAAAAACCTATTTACAAACACACACATACACAATCAAAACTTATATTAAGTGCTATAAAGGAAAAGGATAGGGTGCATCTGTAGAAAGTAAGGCGGCCTTCCTTGGAGAGGGTGGCAGCTTCAATGGTATGGAAAGATCAGGCTTTTCAGAAGAAGGGGCATTTAACCTGAGAACTAATAGGTAAGAAGAAAAAAAAAATGAGAAGGTAACATAAATAAAGCTTCCAGCATTTTGTCTGAATTAGAGGATATATTTGATTAAAGGCAGTTAGAGTCATTGTTGGCTATTTTGGGCCTAGTACTAGGATCTGTTTTGTGGGGACATGATAGCATTTGTTACCCTGGTATTCAAAGTCCTCCACAATCTCTTTCTCTTGCTTCAGAGTGTAGGTCTGTTGTGGCCCCAGCCCATGGGGCAGACCCATCATGGATCAATGGCAGGCACTGATCTGCTTTCTCTGTAGGAAGGTTAATTCATTGGTCTCTCTGTGCCCAGCATCTTCTTATAATGTCCCAGATTGCCTCTTTCCTGGCAGCTATGTAATACCAGATCTAAGTCAAATTACTTTCTATTTTCTGTAACTACCCCCATGGTGTTTAGTCCCTATGCCTTGGGTCATGCTGTTTTCTCTTTCTCTCTTCCTTCCCCGCTGTGGTTATCATAATTATACCAGACCATCTAGATCCATTCATGAAGCACTTCTGAGTTTGCACAGGGATCTTCTTCCTCCTCTGAATCACAAAACACAGGATCCACCTTTTTCTTTGTTGGTCTTGACTTGTATTTGTCTTATCTCTCTTACTAGATTATAAATAACTCTGAGCACAGGGTCTTTGGTTATATTATTGCTTGAATATTCTGAGTAGTGTGGCTCAGACTATGGGTGGAATTGAATTGCCACACAGTTTCATGCTTATAACAGACCTTCTAAGAAGGAGGCAAAGTTAAGGAAGACTTATCAGACATAATTAGTAAACACAAGTACTAGATAATTCCATATCACATATGGATATAAAACATTCAGATAAGCTATAAGAAAGGAGGATGTATGAATTACTCTCTCTTTCATTCTTGTACTCAGCAAGCACCATTCATTCATTGTTGATTTCAGCAAGTACAAAACATATACATGTGGGAAAATCACTTTCCATGGCTTTCCTGACATACACAGTCGTGATGATTATAAGCAAAAAGACAGGATGGGATACATAATGTAATTAACAACAACAGCAACAAATGGCTAAGGTCGTATTTTGCTTCAGTTTTGCTACAAAAGGCAATTAACATATTTTTTTCAAATGTGCTTTTCTGGGCCTAAATATCTTTGTCTGGAAATTGGGGGATATCACTTCCTACCTTGATCTTATTTCTAAGAGCTGAAGATGAATTTGCTATGCCCTCCTCAGTGCACGGTATAGTAAAGAGTAGAGGCATTTTTATTATCTTGCTATAATACAGAGAAGGTTGTCTCAAACTCTTCATGCCATGCTGCTATAGTTATTTGGAGAGGAACATTTCTCACCCACAGGGATGCAACTACGTGACTGCATCAAATTGAAGGTGAACCCTGCAATGTGGCTATGGCACTTCAAATAATATAAGCCATTGGAAGAAGAAAAAAAAAAAAAAACTTAAAGACAGGAAATAAGGGTTCCAACCCAGCATTTATAATTACATTTAGTGGTCATCTGCAATATGATGATATTTCATCCCCTGAAATGATATCACATGTCACATAAATTTCTAAAGAAATTCTCCTCTAAATAATTTTGTCTGTCCATTCACTTATGGATTTTTACCACAAGGCTATGTCAAATATGAGCACTTAATTCAGAGCAAACACTCTGTGCGTGTATGTTTTTAAAGGCTTCTAAACCATATTAAATTTTCATTCATATAGGTACACAGAGACACATATTAAATAAACCCTCTACAAGAGTAACCCGGCTAGAAACGCAGCAAGAGATTTCCAAAGGGCCGAATTTATTACAGATTAATCAAATAGGTAAGATGGATCGTAATGGATATTCCAGCCAAAGTAAACCGAGAGGGGAAAAAAAGAAGCACAAGCAGCAAGTCAAGAGCCAAATGTTCCTGTTTTGATTTATTTAGCATTTCTGAGATGTTTCTTCTGTGGGGAACAATATGCAAGGCATTGGAAATTCAGAAGGCACATCTTTTGTGTACCATAAAAATGTGCTGCTAACCTACAATACCCTTATAGAAATACAATTCAATAAGAAACTCAGTTGGGAAGATGTCTCAATAGAACAACATGAAAAAAATGGTCAATACCAGAATGATTTACTTCACTTTTACAAGGGATTCTGATGCCACGAATAGAAATGCCTTTGGAACTTAGAAAACTCAGATAAACAGAGAGCCACATTGATTAATTCTTATACATTTCTAATGTGTCTTTTTTTTTTTTTTTTTTTTTAGCAGATCATCTCTCCAAATCGTCACTTCTATCAAGCCTATCGCTTGAATGGTGTTACAGTGTTCAGCCCTCAGGGCAAAGATAAGTCTTCATCGTTGTCACACGTAGCGCACACATATTCAGCCATATCTTGCTGAATGGGGATACAGGACTTTGTAGAAGCAGGGCCGATTCCCGCAGAATATCCTGAGATACTTATCAAGCTGTTAAAGCAGACATCAGGCTTTTGTCTGCATTGCCCTTGACACATCCTCAAGGAACAGTATCTAGAAATTCTTTGTCTTCTGAAGAACCTTGGACCTCTTAGGTCTAACATAGGTTAAGTGCCCCTACAGATCTCCCTAGAATAGAAAACCACCTGGAAAACTCTTGTCTGGCTTCTCAGAAACAAACAGAATGCAAGTGCTAATTCCTAAGGTCCTGTTATTGGAAGAAAGCGGTAGCAAAAAGAAGAGACTTCTGACAGTTTTGGTTCCTGCACAGGCAAAAGCTGGGATTCCACCCTAAAATGTATCAGATACAACAATAACCTCTAAAAAATCTAACAAGGGTAAAATGTATAAAGGTAAATTACCACATTATCATCCAATTATCATTGCTTGTTTTGTCAAGGGTAAATGACTATCTAGCTGCATCCGGCGTTGGCTTATTGATTCCTCGTGTACAGTGGGGCCAGCCCCCTCCCCAGCAGGGTCCCCATGCTGCCCCTTCCACTCAATAGCCACACCGATGCTGCCCATCTCAGTGCACTTTGCAGGCTGTGTGTAACTCTTCTTGCCCATTCTGGAGGCATTAAGTGAAAATAGATAAATTTTTAGAGATCACTGGACACTGCAAAAGAAATAATTGTGCTGCTTTTATTGCTGAAAATACAGGAAAAAAAAAGATCACTGTGTGTAACCACTGTCATAATTGAAACTTGATTCAATTCACAAATTCGAAAGGGCGCTCATCGCTGCTTCATCTTTCCTGCCCATTTCGTTCTCAACGACCTCATCACACAGAACTTTCCACAAATCTCCTCAGGATAAACATTTCCAGCTTCACTTTTTTTCTTCCCACAGATAAATCACAGTAAATGTGGAATTCTTCTTATTTCATCACAGATTTATAAAAACAAAACAAACCTCCCTCAGCAGATTAAACAAAACCTCCAAACTCAGATGGCAGAGAGGCACGCACAACATCTGAGATTAATGGACCACATTTCATCTCAAAGTGCTTTCTTGGCATAAACAATACATAAGGGTCACCTTATCCACCACTGAAACGCAGCCCCCTCTGAGGCACAGAAACTACATAACCAGGAGAAACACTCATTCATTCTTGAGGGCAAGGGTAGACGACCTTTTTTTTTCCGTAGAGGTAGCTCTGAGTTTCAACCCTGATCCAGTCTCCTCCAGTTCTTCTGCAAGTTGAAGATGGAATCAAATAACTACACCAGAACCCCTCCAGGTTCAGCAGATCAAACCAAATAATTCAATCAGAATGAGGGGGAAGATGCCAGAAGGGGAGACAATAGACTGCTGGTGAGTCCTCAGACCTCACTGGGCTCCACTGCCCTGCTCTTCTCGAGTCTCGATGTGATCAGGGGATGGTAGGAACCCTGAGATAGAGGTGAGAGTGGCTCCTAACTTATAAATGAATTATCTCAAGAAGGTACTTGTTAAGCTCTGTGGTGCAAGGGGGAACAATGGCATCATTTGGATAAAATACAACTGTGCTGCGTGCTTAGTCATGTCTGACTCTTTGCAACCCCATGGACTGTAGCCTGCCAGGCTCCTCTGTCCATGGGGATTCTCCAGGCAAGAATACTGGAGTGGGTTGCCATGCCCTCCCCCAGGGGATCTTCCCAGCCCAAGGATCAAACCCAGGTCTCCCACATTGCAGGCAGATTCTTTACCATCTGAGCCACCAGGAAAGCCCAAAATACAACCGTGTGGGTGTTAGTTATTTTAAAATGTATTGTTTGCTAAAAGGAC
Source organism: Ovis canadensis (assembly GCF_042477335.2). Lineage (NCBI taxonomy): Eukaryota > Metazoa > Chordata > Mammalia > Artiodactyla > Bovidae > Ovis > Ovis canadensis. The sequence goes on along the minus strand of NC_091262.1, from coordinate 57,541,572 downwards.
TGACTTTAGGAACATGGATATATGTTACAGCTGCAAGGAAAATAAAGTATGGAAGACTCAATCCAAGCTACCATTTTTTAGGTCCCGAGTATCTTATGGCCCACTTAATCCACCATCAACCTTACAAAGTGTGTGTTTATACTCTTATTTCCATTTTCCATATGAGTTCCCTGAGGTTGGGAGAGTTTAGTAGTCCTGTGTTACACACCTAGTAAGCGGCAAAGCCTGAACAAATGCCCAGATGGCTCTGCCTTCAAATTCCATGCCAGCTTCACTCTGCCATTCTGCTCTATGGGCACCGCCTAGGGAAGCTGGCAGGACCTGGGTTACTTGCTGGATCTCTGGCAGGTAGACAGCTGAGGCTCAGGTGTAATAAGTACGTGGGCATGGCAGAGACCCAGAAAAAAGACAAGGGAAGCTGGGGAACAGGAAAAGGGAAGAAAGAGAGCCAACAGAACTCCAAGAGAGCCTGAGAGATCAGAGATGGCAGACTGGGAGATCGAGGCTGAGAAGGATCAAAAGGGAAACTGGCACAAAAGGAGAGAGAAATCAAGGCTTGCCAGCTTTGTTGGGGCGAGGGTGGGCAGAGACTTGATGTGAGCTGAGAGAAACAGGCAGGGGTTAGCTGGAGAGATGAGAAGAGGGGAGGAAGGAGAATTTATTCCAGGTGGATGACGTTTTATTTTTAGCGAAGGCATGGTGACACCAAAAATCCTTGACATCTGTATACACCTTGTGGGTGTGAGCGGAAAGGGAAAAGCGATGGGTTGCTGAGTGATGGGTGCCGTGACAGAGTCCTCAGAGCTCTCTGCTTGTCATTCTGGACTGGGAGTGTTGCTTGATCCCAAAGGAACAGCACTACGAGGGCTCAGCAGGTGAGACTCCAGGGTTATCTCTAGGCACACTTATATAAGCACCCTGATTCCAATATCAAATTCAATTATTCACCCTGAAATTGAAAATCCTCTTCACCCTTGCCATCAGACAGGAGGAACCGAATTCCATTCCCCCATGATCTACCTTCCCTCTGGCCGTTTACCTCCAGGGCCTCTGCATCAATTTACGAGCCACCCAGTGGGAAACCTCCCATCACAACAAGTCTCCTTGGTTGACTGAGCGGCCTGCACCCTCTTACCATGTGTATACTGGATATACGGGGCACTTAATTGGGACTTGCTATATCATTTCATGCAAGCAGTCTTCAGCCGTTTCATTTATGACTCCCCAAGTGAGTGATGCCGTCTTTTGCCATCAGTTAGGAATTGTTTCAGCTGGTTTCACTTTACAGTCTGGCACGCAGTGGATGTTCAACAAATGCCTGGGGCAGGCAGGGGGCACCTATATACTGCCTTGGGGCTGAATGTGCTGTGGAGAGCCCAGAACTTGGAATCAGGTTCTTTCCATAACATTACACATTTACTCAGTGCCTACTGTATACCAGGTGCTGTGTTACGTGCTAGAAATGAAAAGATCAATGAAAAGTAGGTAAGTTCTCTGTGTAACAGTTGCTCACAGTAAGGCCCAGGGTGGGAGCTATTTGGGAAAATGTATGAAGACATAATGGTGATTCAGTGTGGAAATATGGTGAGGAACTTGAGCCCTAGGTGTCTTCGGGGCATAATTAAAGCACAAAGAAGGGGTGATGAGCTAAGAGGGCAGGATTTGGAGGCTGTCAGGGAAGTTTGCCTAACTGAAATAATGTCTGAGTTGAACCCACAGAGAAGCTTTACAGATCAGAAAGCAGGGGGAGGGAGAAGGGCAACTGAGGCAGAAACAGCAGCATAAGTAAGGGTCCTTGGGCACAAAACAGCCAGATATCCAAGGGGAGCCCCACCCACAGCTTCCTGGACAGGCAGCTCCCTCCAATTCAGAGCTTCCATAACTCTGGGATGCTGTAAGGGCCTAACAGCATAATTCACCTGAAAGCCAAGTTGTAAACTGTGAAGCACCATGCAAATATAATGCATTTTCAAACTGTTATTTCAGTAGTCTTTTGGTGAATTAGAAGTAGACCACAGGGAATTTCTGGGAATTGAACTCAGCCTGTTTGCTAGAGGTTGTTGACCTCTGCTTCAGGACAAGTAGGGAATAACCCATCAGAAATCCAATTAAGATTAGTAAAATATAATTTCCTGATTTATAAGTTGGCCGATATCATAAACATTAACATGTTTGTGTTTATTCTCCCCAAACCACTGGGGGTTGTCTCCTGCATTGCAGGCAGATTCTTTATCATCTGAGCCACCAGGGAAGTCCTTTCAGTGAGCACAGACGTCGATAAGGAATACCTAATCCAAGAAGCCAAGGCATTTCCTCCAGTGAAGATGTCAGAAGCACTTAATATTTATGCACTACTTCTTTTCTATTCAACATAGTCTACCCGGGTAGATGGCAAACGAAATCATTCCATGCTGGGAGACTGAAACCTGGATACAGAATCCAGAGGGGTAATTCGAGAGAATGAAGAAATTCCCCCTACCTCAGTTTATTTCTGCCTTCTTTATGCTGAAGAAGCCTCAGAAACTAAACAGGGAGGGGGCAATTAGTAAGATTCTATAGTGATTCTTCATAAGCATTCTTAGTTTAATCCTCATTATCACAATCTCTCATGATATTTAACGCAAGAGAGTTACAGAAAAACATCTATTTCTGCTTTATTGACTATACCAAAGTCTTCGACTGTGTGGATTACAATAAACTGTGGAAAATTCTGAAAGAGATGGGAATGCCACACCACCTGACCTGCCTCTTAAGAAACCTATATGCAGGTCAGGAAGCAACAGTTAGAACTGGACATGGAACAACAGACTGGTTCCAAATAGGAAAAGAAGTATGTCAAGGCTGTATATTGTCACCCTGCTTATTCAACTTCTATGCAGAGTACATCATGAGAAACGCTGGGCTGGAAGAAGCACAATCTGGAATCAAGATTGCCGGGAGAAATATCAATAACCTCAGATATGCAGATGACACCACCCTTATGGCAGAAAGTGAAGAGAAACTAAAAGGCCTCTTGATGAGAGTGAAAGAGGAGAGTGAACAGGTTGGCTTAAAGCTCAACATTCAGAAAACGAAGATCATGGCATCCGGTCCCATCACTTCATGGGAAATAGATGGGGAAACAGTGGAAACAGTGTCAGACTTTATTTTGGGGGGCTCCAAAATCACTGCAGATGGTGATTGCAGCCATGAAATTAAAAAACGCTTACTCCTTGGAAGAAAAGTTATGACCAACCTAGAGAGCATATTGAATAGCAGAGGCATTACTTTGCTAACAAAGGTCCGTTTAGTCAAGGCTATGGTTTTTCTAGTGGTCACGTATGGATGTGAGAGTTGGACTGTGAAGAAAGCTGAGTGCCGAAGAATTGATGCTTTTGAACTGTGGTGTTGGAGAAGACTCTTGAGAGTCCCTTGGACTGCAAGGAGATCCAAGCAGTCCATTCTAAAGGACATCAGCCCTGGGATTTCTTTGGAAGGAGTGATGCTGAAGCTGAAGCTCCAGTACTTTGGCCACCTCATGCAAAGAGTTGACTCATTGGAAAAGACTCTGATGCTGGGAGGGATTGGGGGCAGAAGGAGAACGGGAAGACCGAGGATGAGATGGCTGGATGGCATCACAGACTCGATGGATGTGAGTCTGAGTGAACTCCAGGAGACGGTGATGGACAGGAAGGCCTGGCGTGCTGCGATTCATGGGGTCGAAAGAGTCGGACATGACTGAGCGACTGAACTGAACTGAATTGAGTTATCATTAAGGGCTCATTATATACCAGGATGGATTCTAAGGGCTTTGTATATATACCTTTAATACATTTAGGTATATTTAATACACACAATACACACAACACATAATTGTGTATTTAATACACGCAGTAATCTATGAGGTGCTTATTATCATAAGCCCCACTTTAAAAGTAAGGAAATTGAAGTTCAAAGAGGTTTCATAACTTGCCCAAGGACATGCAGCTAGTTAAGTGTTAGATCTAGGATATGAATTGAGGTAATCTGGAGCATCAGTCTCTATATTCAGTCATATTTTCTTCTCCTAGGGGCAAGAACCAAGAAGCTATACTTTGTTCCACAGTGCGTATCTTCACTGGGAGGATGGGACGGATATAGTAAATGGTGGCATTCAGGAAGTGGTTTCACTTATTGAATTCAGTAAGTCATGGCAGAATGAAAGCTGATCAAGTAAAGTATACATCTTTCCTTTTCACATCTTTTTAAATCAATCCTTTGAAACTCTTTGAAAGGAAAGAGGAAATATTTAACAATAAGATTTTCTTATTCTCCTAATATCAATCTCACTCTAAGCATAGTACCAAAGGAAAGCTAAATACACAGGCTCTGGAGATGAAAGACTTGAGTCAAATCCCAGTGTTGCTACTAACTGTGATGATGAGCTGTGCAATCTTGAATAATGGTGCTTGACCTCAGTCTTCTTATCTGTAAAATGGGCTTGATAAATACCTACTTAGCAGACCCAGCAGAAGTGCCATGTGGAGTTCTGTGTGTATGTACATGTATATTTTATCATGCTTCATAAATAGTGTTAAGCTTACTATTATTATTCAGCTTTTTTGTATGTAGCACACAGTTATGCATCTATGTCAGTTACTAAATAAGAACATTCTTAATGTGCTAGACCAGTGTTTAGGGGCATATAAATAAAGTATAAAGCTGTTTAAAAACAGAGAGAGATAAAAGGACGGTACAAGTATTAAGGAGGACAGGAGGCAATCCATGGAGAGCAATAAATCCAGAGAAAGTTTCCAAATGATGGACTTATAAACAATGGTGTCCAGGGCAGTTGAATGATTAAGAACAAAAGAACAAAACAAAAAGTATGACAGTGTATTCCTTGAGTTGGAAGAATGGTCTAATGCAGGGATCAGCCAACTCTTTCTGTAAAAGGATAGAAAGAAAACATTTAAGGTTCAATAAATAATTTATCTTATCTATCCAACCACTCAATTCCACTATTGTGACATAAAAGCAGCAAGTAAAAACTCCAATGAATAGGCATGGCTGCATTCCAATAAACCATGTTTGCAAAAACAAGAAGCAGGCTGGGTTTGGCTGGAGAGGCCTGTAGGTTAGTGACCCTGATCTAACTGAAGGCTCATTAATAACGGCTATCAATAAGAGTTTTAGTACCAAGGTCTGGGAATGATTTCGAAAATATAACATGAAATATATACATGCATATATATGTTTGCATAAATATTTGCTCATTGAAAATAATCCTTATAGTGATGTCACTGATTAATTTTCATTCCATATATTTTCCCAGCTGAAAGGGAATGAGATAAAGCTGTAGCCAGAGTATTGAGAACTGTATGAAGCCCTGGATTCACACTGGGGATATGTGATGGGCCTGACAGTTGCCATTTTATCTGTGTGTGTCTGTACACATGTGCAGAAACATACATGTTACAGCTAAAAAATAATACAACAATAACTGATCTGATGGAACCAAAACTAAACTAAAAATAAAGGACTCTGGGTCTTTGTCACTGATTCACGGTATAATCTTGGGCAAGTCATGATCTCTGAACCTCAATTTCTTCTGTATAAAATGGAATTGAACTAAACAGGAAGTTCCTTTTAGCCCTCAACATCTCTGGTTCTAAAATACTGTGCAAAAGGACATAACTGCTGGGCACTTAATATACGCTACAGTATTTCTTACAGATGATTTAGGAAACCGAATTGAGTCAGCTATAACTGTCATGATTTTAATTGGATTAAAAATGACTTTAATGGGTAATTTATCCAGTACTTTATAATAATCATATAATTAAATAATCACAGGTATATCAGTTCACTCTGATAGGTTCTCATGATAGAGTTACAAGTTTTCAGTACAAGGTACAATGAGTTTTTTCATCATTTGACAGAGTTCTCTTCTGCGATATAATTTCTTTATTTCATGTAACATTTTTAAAGTTAATTTGTGAAATTTTGTGAACTTCCTTGATGAGATTAGGTAAGATCAATTATTTTCAACTCCTCGGGAGATTCTGTATCCTAATCGATTTATGCTTTTTAAGGGGAGAATATTCACTGAAGGACACGACATAACCAATTTCAGCATCAAAGTATTCTCAGTAAATTTCATGTTTTCAAATCAATCTAATTGTGAAGCAGGTATGACCCTTATTTATGACTCAGATAACCTCCCTTGGCAGAGAGTCTGGAAGCTTGAAGAGTGCACTGTTGATCTGCTTGAGAGGGACCAGAGGTTGGATCTGCAGACAGAGAGGTGAGGGACAAGGAGCCCTGTCCACATGCAGCTCCGTTGACAAGGCACTATTCCTTCTACTGGAGGTTACCTCTGCACACTTTCCTGCTGACCTGAAGCCCCTTGTTAATTCAATTCTGAGCATCTCCTGAGTAGAAGCAGACAATAATGCAGACACGGACAAAACTGGGCTGCAACTGTGTGCCTGAACCACCAGTCAGCAGGGATTATACTGAGACCAGCACACTCATTCCACTCGTGACCTAATCATATCTCAAATTGCCCCCCTGCGGATATGAATTTATTAGAGTGAAGAATTCTTAAACAATTACTCTTGCCTGGGACCCATGTGTTTCAGCAAGTTTGGGCAAGTTGGATTTCCCCTCCAACTGGTGCCAACCACCCACTCCTCCCGAATCCTTCTTATTTTCCGCTGTGGGGGGAAAAACATTTACTGTGGCTAGTGAAAAGAATGTGTGACTTTTCATAGCAAGTCCAGTAAAAATCAAAAACCTGAGCATTTTGTCAGTCAACGCGGCAGCAAAGGCGAGGAGACAAGAAGGAAAGAACCACTTGTCCATTCAGCTCCAATCTGCACTCTACTCTTCATTCATAAGAATATAATCCTCCCTCCTCCCTTGGAAAGCAGTAGAATTTAGAGAAAATAGGACATGTTGGAGTGATACGAAGACCTAGTTTTTTGATATTGGCTTTACTACTTCTTAACTGTGTGAACGTGGGCAGGTTACTTGACCTCCCTAAGCTGCAGTTCTTCATTTGCAGAGTGAGGATAATGATAGCATTAATAGCATATGTAATTATAGTAGCAATGCCTATTGTAGTCATAGGGCAGTTGTGACAATTGAGAGAACAGATCATGCCAAGGGCTAAGTACAGTGCCTGGCACATAAGTACTTAAATAACAACACCTTATATGATGATGTTGTTGTTGTGTCTGATCACCTTACAAAACCCTCATATGCTGGCAAGCAGGATACCACAGATAGTTCAGTGTGTAGCATTTGCTTGATATTCATTAGAATTTGAACAATCTTAATGTCTCGTGAGGGATTCCTAGGTGACACAGTGGTAAAGAATTTGCCCGGCAATGCAAGAGACATGGGTTCAATCCCTGGATTGGGAAGATTCTCTGGAGAAGGAAATGGCAACCCACTGGAGTCTTCTTGCCTGGGAAATTCCATGGACAGAGGAGCCTGGAGGGCTACAGTCCACATGATTGCAAAAGAGCCAGGCATGAGTTAGTGACTAAACAACAACAACGTCTCATGATCTTAGCTCATGAATACTGATTTGAAAAAATATTTATCAATTTCATGTTAAACTCAATGACAAGTATAAGTACCTAGTCTAGGCAATACATGGCTGGACATGCTCTATGACACTTTCACCAGTAGGTGAAGGGGACCCATTTTCTTGCTTTCGAAGCTCTACCAGCCACGCAACAGAAAGGCAGTCGAGCTAGGCAGGCTATCTCTCTGCCCATTTCATACTCTTACTCAGTTTTGTCCAACTCTCTGCGACCCCATGGACGGTAGCCCTCCAGGTTCCTCTGCCCATGGAATTCTCCAGGTCAGAATACTGGAGTGGGTAGCTGTTCCCTTCTCCAGGGGATCTTCCCAAAGCAGGGATCAAACCCAGATCTCCCGCATTGCAGGCAGACTCTTTACTGTCTGAGACCTGAGGGAAGCCCCTTAATTCAAGCTAAAACTTCTTTGTGCTGGAGCTGCTGCTGCTGCTAAGTCGCTTCAGTCGTGTCCGACTCTGTGTGACCCCATAGACAGCAGCCCTGCCAGGCTCCTCTGTCCACAGGATTTTCCAGGCAAGAATACTGGAGTGGGTTGCCATTTCCTTCTCCAATGCATGCATGCATGCTAAGTTGCTTCAGTCGTGTCCGACTCTGTGCAACCCCATGGAGAGCAGCCCACCAGGCTCCTCTGTCCACAGGATTCTCCAGGCAAGAATACTGGAGTGGGTTGCCATTGCCTTCTCCATTGTGCTGGAGAGAGAATACCAAAATTACAAACACAGTGAAGTAACAACTTCCTTTTCATAGCCACCTACCTTGAAATTAATTTTCAAAACCTTCTAAACTTGGAAACAGCATTTCAAAAATATATGGTCATGAAAAGAGCACGGGATTTTTCTCTTCTGGAGAATAATGACACTAAACTTGATGTACTTTAAGGCTGGTGACATTTTTGTAATTCTATAGGAATATCTAAATCTCTATGTAAATAGATTCACACATATGAGAAATGAATCCCTGGTCTACTACAGAAAGTGCAGGCTGTTTGTTTCTGACCTTGTCCCAGAAGAAACCAGACATAAGTTCTCCTACAGAGAGAGAAATACTCCTCTGCATACACAGAGACACACCGGAATGCAAACCCCACATCAAAATGCTGGTAGAGTTCATAACTCAAATTTCTTTATCCTGTAGCTGCTCAGGGACCCCATTAAATTGTTTTCCACAAATGCCATGAGGTTTGAGCCATTTGTTATAACATTTGAGTCATTTATAAGATATTTTGATCCGACAAATCTGGAAGTAGCTGTCTAAAGTAAAATACATGACAAATGGCAGCTTCATCTTGCTTCAGATCAAAGCGGGGAACATTGTGGATTCCTGCAAAACTTTTCGAGGGTGTTGAATGGGTTTCCTCACTTCTGTGTGCTGGCAGGAAGACAGCACTCTGTGTCCTAGACTACTCTGACCTCCCTGAAAAAAAGATGCTCTACACATTTGAGCTTGTAGTTACAAGCTCATGCAGCCAACCAGTTTGGATCAAAGATGAAAAATTAGCATGGTGGGAAAGACGGCACAGATAAAGAAGTACAAGTTAACATGGAAAAGAAGACCAAAAGGTTCAGCCTAGGTTTGCGTTAAGCTCGTATTGCTGACTTCCTACAGAAGCATTTTCTGCCACAGCTGAAATGAGGGAGGGTAATAGAAGCATGGCAGACGTGTTAAAATTCATCTCTAATAGAGTGGTGCTACTCAACTCATGCTGGATGGACCAGAGACCAGAGAACAAACAGGGAGCTTCACCAGCCACATGCCAGACTTACAGGAATCCAGATTTCTCCACGTGTGCCCCAGTGTGAGGGTTCTATCAAGCCCCCCAGGTGATTCTGATACATGCTAAAGCTTGGGAGCACTGAAGTAGAATATGACAAAAACAAAAACATTTGCTAGCACAGTAAACACACTATAGGCCAAAAAACTTCTTCTTTTTATATAAGAACAAGCTCTCCTGCTATGAAATCATGCTCCCATCTCTTCCACCCTTCTTCGGGTCAGGTGCTTCATTGATTTCCTCCAGGGTTCTCAGCAAGGTTCACTGGCTACCAGTGGGTAGGACTGTGTTCATTTTAATCATGTCTTTAGTCACCACTTTTTAAAATGAGGAACTGGTGGGCATCATCTACCTACCGAAGATGACACAACAGCATGCCAAAGAATCATGCCTCAAATATCACCAAACACACTTTTCAAAGTAGAGACTTTCATAGTATTTTATGTCATTTGGTCTTCTTTAGAAATGTGTCCTTTCTCATATTGATTAAATTGCAATTTTTCTAAAACAGCTTGTAATTGAATTATCCAGTGAGACATGCCGAAAGGGATCAAAAGTGATGGGAATAAAAATAGGAAGTTGTATAATTTATAATACAAATGATTTGTTGCTGAGGTTTTAATCAAATCAAACAGAGCAATAAAATAACAGGTGATTGAATTACACGGCGAGATAATGCATTGGCTTTAAAGACCCTGATGCTTCTTGGTGAAGTCTGTTGAACTCACAAACTGTGCCATCTGCATCTCCCCCTGAAGACATGACTCTTGGAGGGTTCCTCCTACTCAGGGACCCTAAACGCTGTGCTGAATACTTTCTTCTTGAAGAAAAACAACACTCACAAAATAAAGGAAATATACATTCAGCACCAGCATTAAAATAACACAACAACCCTCATTTACCACCTAAGGAAGGGCTCAATAACAGCTCAAAGCTCATTACCCCCTCTACCTACATTTAAGTAATCACTGACAAACAGGAGGGAAAAAAAAGAGCACTGAACATATTGGGGATACCCAGGTGGCACTACTGCTGCTGCTATTGCTACTGCTAAGTCGCTTCAGTCGTGTCCGACTCTGTGCGACCCCATAGACGGCAGCCCACCAGGCTCCCCCGTCCCTGGGATTCTCCAGGCAAGAGCACTGGAGTGGGTTGCCATTTCCTTCTCCAATGCATGAAAGTGAAAATGAAAGTGAAGTCGCTCAGTCGTGTCCGACTAGTAGCGACCCCATGGACTGCAACCTACCAGGCTCCTCCATCCATGGGAATTTTCAGGCAAGAGTACTGGAGTGGGGTGCCATTGCCTTCTCCACCCAGGTGGCACTAGGGGTAAAGAACATGCCTGCCAGTACAGAAGGCATAAGAGATGTGTGTTTGATCCTTTGGTGGGGAAGATCCCTTGGAGGAGGGCATGGCAACTGACTCTAGTATTCTTACCTGGAGAATTCCATGGACAGAGAAGCCTGGTGGGCTATAGTCCATGGGGTCACACAGAGTCAGACGTGACTGAAGCCACTTAACACACAGCACACGCATTCAACGTATTGGTAAAGATGAACATATAAACGGTCAATCAGCTGCTTGAAAGGCCACCTTTTGCCTTATAATTTTCCAAAGATCTCGTTAACACTACAACAAGCCCACATCATGCGCATGTTCTCCTTGAGGGTGTGTGGGGGGTAGTGGTCATTGCCCAGGAAGCCCAGGTTATAAAAAGAGTCAATCTAAGAGTGTTGTACACACTAAACCCCCAAAGCTTAAAATCTCCCAATGTGCAGAAAATGCAAATTCCTCTTTTCTCACTCAGAAACAGACAAGAACATTAGCACATGGCCCATGTATCATTTCGAGGAAATGAATTCCTTATGACATAATGTTGTTAGTTATGGCTTATAGGGATCTCATGTTCCCTTCAAAGGTATTGTTGATACCTTGGCAAAGCTGGTTCCAAACTGGAAGTGATTTAATGTGTTGCTCTGGGGAGAAGGAGCAAACTTTTGGTTACTGAACTTTCCAGACAACCTTTGAATCATAGTGGTGATTGTGAAAGCATCGGTGAGAAATAGAAGCCTTGGATTCTTTTCCTGAGGTCTGGTTTTGATGGATGTGGAGGCCCCTAAAGGGTGGTAGAAGCAAGGTTTAAGCAAACACGTTTTAGGGCACAGATTTTGAAAATTGAGTACCACTGTCCCACCTGCTGTGCTTCATTTCAGAATCCACAGCCATCATTAGCAGGGAACAAACTGCTTTTCCAACCACACATCCCATCGTACTGCAGCAGCTCCCGCTGGAAATTGCAAAACGCTTATGGAAGAGCATGTCCTGAGAGCTCTCTCTCTCTGTCAGACCCTTCTGATTTTTCTTATCCTGGGGTGTGTTGGGGCAGCGGAAAGAAAAAGTGTGTGCACACATAGGTTCAGGCTATAAAAGCTTCGGAGACGCTATACAGCAGAAAATAACACAACACTGTCAAGCAACTATACTCCAATAAAATATAAAATCAACAGGATCTTAAAAAAAAATGCTTTGGAGAGCAGACTTGAGATCTGAAGCTATGTTTTCCATTTAAAAATGAAGTACAGTGCCAACTCAGGAATCACAACAAACCTTTCTTTACATTGCATCTGGCACAGAAGAGACTCTAATGAAAGTCAAGAGCACAGACAGGCTTCAGCCCCATCTCATTGACTCAGGGCATCCCGAGGACCCAAGTATAGTCCTGTCGTCATGGCATGGCTAAGCAAGGTCCCCAGCATCCGTTCTGTGATCTTGCCAGAGGACTGAGGACCAGCAGCGTGATCTCTCACTCCTTTTTTCCGAGCACCTAGTAAATTCAGTGAGGCCCAGATGAATCCCCACCTCCTCTTCCAGGTTTCCTCCTCCCAGACTGAGCAGAATCTCTACCTGCAGTCAAACCTCAGACCACAAAACTCCCACAAATAAGCATTTACGTATACAGCCATTTGGAACACGAAGGGACTGAAAGAGAGAGCTTAAGAGGACAATGGGGTTAAAAGGAAGATCCAGGTCTAAGTTCTGTCTGCCTCCAACCTGCTGCTGATTGAGCTTTAGGACCAGCCATGTCAGGCCCCTGGGCGCTCAGCTGTTTCATTTGTAAAACGGGGTGAGGGTGAGGAAGCACAAGAGTGAGCCAACTGTCTACCCGAGTCCCTTGTAGTTCTGAGATTCTCTTCTTTCTGTCCTTGTTTACTCTCTGGGGAAATCAAGATGGAAGGGGGAAGGGCAATATAGGATAGAGGATTAAAAAAAGGGGGATTACTATGGGATTATATGACATCATGTCTGTGAAATGTTTGAAAATTGTAAAGCACTATAGAATTTAAAGACTCTTTCATCCAAAAAAGAAGCTTAAAAAGTAACTAAATAAACACAAAGAAGCCACTAACCTAAGATGATTTGCCAAGAGAGAGAAAAAGGTAACACGTGATCAAGAATCAATATTAACAATACAAATAATAATGCCAATAACACCACACCCCTTCACACTTCTGAATCCTTCTACGTACATAAAGGACATAGTCTCAGTTTAAAAAGATAAGGGCAAATAACATTTTAAGGTTTGATTGAGCTAAACTACACTTTTCCTGGAATGACAAACAGCCCACCAGCTTCCCAATCAGTAAAATCTCTCAGGACACCACCCGGCCACATATAGAGGTTACAGTCAGAGACTGCAGGGCAGTGAAGGCTCCCGTGGTTGGCCAAGGGGGTCAGTGCCTGTGAGGCGAATGATGCAGCCTTGGCAGAAACATGGCTGTGGTTTTAGATGCCCTGCTCACCAAGTCCTCTGACCCCACCTGGATGGGAACATCTCCTTCTCTCAGCTGTGCCACAGTTAAGGGAAGCCAAGGAAATCCTGTGGGTCAAGAAAACAATCACACTCACCTTAAAAAAAGGCATATCCGCTCTCATCCGGGCAGTAAGAGTGTCACATTGCCCTCCTATCTGTGACTTTAAGCAGCCTGTTTCCTGATCCTTCAGAGGATCCTGGGAGATCGTGACCAGCCAGTCAGTTCTGTGGCTGCTGTGTGTGTACGGCTTCCTGGACGTTGAGAAGTTGCCCTGGGGTTATTTGCACTTTTCAGTGAAAGGGAAGGATGTTTTCTGGAGGCTTGTGGATTTCACATGGTGTGAAACAATAGCATGTTGAACTAACTGGGCTTCATCTGGCCAGCCCTCCTCAGACTCATCTCCTCTTCCTGAGTATAACCCTATGGCCCTTTTTAGCCATCACTTCACTCATTCCCAGTTCTGGGGGTGGGGTGGGGGGGGGGGCGGATTAAATCCAGGACTTGCCTCTGTAGGCACTTGGTAATGCAGCCGGAAATGATGATTTGTCACGTAATTATAAGGACAGCTATGGTTTTATTCTGAATTAAATAGCAAGCCCTCTGTGTGCAGCTGGCTCCTTTGCCCAAACAAACTGCTTGTAAATTTTATTCTGCTCCTTTGACTGCAAAGGTTTCTCTGCTGGTTTTGCTGTAACATGGGAAAGCGGGAAACCTTAGGGGAGGCTGCTCCTTCCTGGAGGAACAATAACAATATTATACTCTGTGGAGACTAGGGGGTTAGATGAAACCATAGCAAATCTTTCCATAGAGAGCTGAGTGCTCCCACTGGAAGAGCCCCTGGACGGCAGCTTCGGCCTCTCAGAATCCTGATGGAGGTTGAGGCATAGAGAGAGGTTTCATCTTTAAAATGAGGGAGACCCTGACATATACACAGACAATGGGAACTAATTATAGCTCATAATCAAAAGAGTGTGCATGTGTACACCACAAACAACTAAAGAGAAAGGGCCGCCTCAAAAAATCCAGATTCAAAACTGGAAGCCAAAACGAACAGCAGTCACAGAAAGTCTTGAAGGAAATCTTGATATTTGCTAGACAAAGTCAGCGAGAAAATTTTGCAAAAGAGAACGGCATGATTGGAACTCTGTAAAATTGGAAAGAAATTCCATGCTCCACGCTTGAAGTATATTCCAGAATGGGGGAAGATAGGCTAAAATTGAATTAGAATTCCATTTGAAGATGGACAATTACAAAGACTCTTACTACTGCTTCTATAATAAAAAATAATAATACTTCATCCATACTTAGGAAGAAAACACACTGCAAGCAGTTCAGGGAACAGAGTAAGGGGAGGGGGTGGCCGTCTTAAGAATCAAAATGACTAAACATATTAACCAGGTTTCACTGGCCAGAAATGAACAGACAGAAAATGCTCAAGGTCTATTTATACTATTTCAATGCTCAGTTGTTTTAATTCCCACACAAGATGGCAGTCTAAGGTATTTCTTTATATTTGATCATAAACAGATATTACTAGAAATGTAAAGGAAAACAAACAGCAGCAAATTCTATGACAAGACATTTTTCCTCTACTCATTTCTCTCCAGTAACCAAAGCATTGCACTCTGACCTTATATTCTCCCTTTGGGCTAACATCCCTGATGTCCCAGAAATATTCTTACACGTTCAGGCATGGGATTGGGTAGGAATGCAACATGCTCATTCAAATTCCACAAAACGAATATTACAGTCCCTAACAGACATTATTAGGTCCACAATAGTTCATCGGCTGAGGTGGAGATGGCTCTTTAATTTCTTAGAGAGCTAAAAATTTCGTTTTTCTGTTTGAGTTTACTGTGGATATCCTTTAGCCTGATGAGACTATAAAAGCTACAGGTTAGGTTCAGAATGTTCAATGGTGATCCCAATTGGGAAAATTCAAAATTGAATGGGAGGAACTTTTCAAAGTCAGCAACACAGAAAATATAAACTTCTGGTATGTGAAATAAAGGAAAATTGAGAACATAACAGGTTCTACTGCAAGTATAGGAATAGGATGGAAATTGTCTCCCTACATAGCAACCCTGTAATAAGATAACTAAATATGTTTCTTCCCCTCATGACAAGATAGTCAATAAATATAGGATGATGGTTATAATAAAGGGTTAACTGGCTTATAGCCTGTGGCTTTCAAATGCCTACCATACACTGATACTGTACATAAAGACAGCCTTTAATCATAATGATACAAAGCCTGTAGACATGCTTTATTTAGTAGAAATAGTTGGAATGGGAAATGTTCAGACTATAATGTTATAACCAGCATGTTGTTTGTTAATATTTATTAGAGAATAGCTACAAAAAAGCCCCTAAACAATCATACATTTAATTGAGAAACGAAAGAAAGGAGTCTGCCTTTTAGTCCTTCCATTTAATCACTTATACAGCGTCTTTCATTTATGTATAGGACTGCAGACTGCGTAAGGTCATACTAGGTGTGTATATATACACACACACACACACACACACATACTTCCCAGGAACACACACACACACTTCTATGTAAAGGTATCTCCTGCTTCAAAACAGTTAGCACTGTTTCATCCAACAGACAAACATTTACTGAATACCTACAACGTGTCCATGCCAGGTTGTGTTGTAGGATCAGGGAAACAGAGCAATAAACATTACAGGCAAAATCCCTGTTCTTGCAAAGCTTGTTCTGGGCTTGGAGAGACAGACGGTAGATAAGCACACAGCCTTTCAGGCAATAAGGGTGATGATGGAAAACAAAACAGAGTAAGGAGGAGGACAGGAGGTGCAGGGCAGCAAGGCAAGGGGTAGGGGCTGCTCTTTATACTGGGTGCACAGGGAAGGCTTCTTCTAAGATGCCGTTTGATCAAAGGGTTCAAAGAAGAAAAAGCCCATTGATTTGAGGGTGGAGGAAGCACTTTGACAGAGAGAACGGTCATGTAGAAGTCCTGAAAAAGGGCCAGCTTGGCACGTTTGCACAGCAAGGAGGTCACTGAGCCAGAGAAGGTGGACGAGGAGAAGGGGTGGGCAATGAAGTCGAAGAGGTAGCCCAGGCAGGGGTGTGAGAGATCATGCAAAAAGAACCGTGGAGGCCACTGGGCATTGGGGTATTTGAATGCACCGTCTATTGTGTTCAGTTGGGTGTCTCTGACAGTAAGTGTATACATTTTCTAATTTGGAAATACCTGTTCTTTCTTCCTGTTTTGAATTTAAAAAAATAAATACACTAGACAACTCTAGGTGATTTGAGTATGGCTCAGTTATTTTTAATTTACTTTGTGTTATCTTAATTTTTAACCCACCCTCTGAAACTCCACCTGTGTGACAAGGGAGTGCAGATGGGCTCCTGAGGGATATGGAAATTAATCCCAGTTTTGCTGAAAGGCCTTTTAATAACTCACAAGTTATTTTGCCTCATGTGAATTTCTAGCAAGTAGGCTTTCTTCAAAACTTTCTGAGAAGCATGTCTGTAGGGTATCAAAACAGAAATTGCTAAAGTTGGAATGAAGAAGCTAGTCTTTTTTTTTTTTTTCCTACAGAGTGTATAACTTTTCTCCACTTTTCGCCATTAAATATTCAACCACCACCAACCTACTATGTGGCTATAATATTTATACTGTTACCAAGTTTAATGATAAGTTATAGTCTTAAATGTTAAAATATAGTCTCCAGAGTCAATAATTTACTGGTTGATATGTGTTTCTGATATTAACAAACTTTTCATCAAAAGTACTAGGAATGAGCTGATCATGCTACCTGTATAGACGCTTATACATAGTTAACTGTTTATATTGAAAGCAAATATTTGTCTAAAGTTTATCTTTATTTTGGAGAGAAACAAATTATTGGCTTGTTTCTCCATACGTTCTCTCCTTCGCTTGGCACATTTTCTTCTACCACTGTTTCCACCTAATTTCAAACTACCCCTAAAATTGTCAGCTTCTTCTAAGTGTGGGTTATTGAGTGTTTCTTCCCACAGGACCCCATGGCACGTTGGTCTTCTGCTATTCTAATACTAACTGTGATTGCTCATTTACTTGTCACTAGCTCCCCCGAAGGCTGTAAGCACCACTACTGCAGGAGTTGTCATTATTTCCCTGAAGACCAGAAAAGTTGCCAACACACAGTAGGTGCGGAATAAATATTTGCTTAAATCAGCACGTCGGGAGGCAACTCTGAATATGAAAATACATGAATTCCTAGAATCCTCAAGTCTAACAATTTAATTCATTTAATTCTACTGCAAAAGGGCTATTACCCTTTAAAATGGACAGCCAATTTAAAATGCTACATAGGGACTGTTAGAGAATTTCCATCCCATATGCCAAGGAAGCTAAGTAAACCAGTTTGTTCTGCATATGATTAGAAATATAAAAGTCTTGGGAATCACATTTCTTAAAGCTTATGCCAGCTTTTATTGTTGGTAGTTTTGTAAATGCATTACATATTCTATGGTATTTGTGAAGTCTTCAAAGCACATGCAACATAAAAATCTCCTGCCAAGCACAATAACACACAACATAAGGAGAAAAAAAAAGGCCTGGCAATGTAAATCAGTCCACAGAGGAATTCAAGATGGTAGCCTGCTCAATCATGCTGTATATAATTGGGCTTTCATTTATGATCAAGCATGGGACTCAAGATCCACTGGTAGCTTTCTCTTCCCAAAATGACTAGACCCAGGGTATTAGCACACTACTAAGCTTTTTCACACTTTCTGGATGGGACTTTTTTGAAGCAATGTTTGAGACCCTATATGATGTAGGTACTAGCCATTACAGCTTTGGACTGAGATTTATTTTTGCAACCCCAGAATAGTAGATGACATAACTTCTAAATAAAATCGTTGTGCACGGGACCTTACCAAAATTATTTTAGATATCCTTTCTACCAACCAGCTTATAGCAGAGCAGTTGTCCTTTCCTATTGAGCCATGAATGTTTTCTTGTACATGAATATAAATTCTCCCTCTAAAGAGAGAAAATGAAAGGTAAAGAAAAAGGATAAACAAAGTAGAATAAGAAAGAGATTTAATTAAGAGTTATTCCCTCTTTCAGCTTTCCCTTCATCTTTTCTGACAGGGGTCATATTTTTCCCACATGTCAAATCATATTTTCCATCAGCCTCTTTAGAACATGATTTTTTTCCCCCAAGAATCACATTTTTAATTAGGTTCAGTTTTATATGTATATATAGGAGGCGGGACAGGAAGCCAGCCTTGTCTAAGCACAGTGAAGGTGATGATTAATGAAGATTTAAGGAAAGAGGCTTGGAGATGGTATTGCCATGAAGAGAGGGGTTACAGAAGACAATATATATAATTGGACATAAGCCTCTGTCCCTTGCTATGACCCCTTATAAGAAAAAGAAACAACACAACATGGCCTGTAGAAGCTCTGTGTCAATGGGTTACATTAAACACATCAGAGGCATGGAATCCAAAGGTACCATTCTAGCTTACCATTAGGGTCTTATTATTTCCTTCTGAACATGCCCCATGTGTTTTTCAAATATTATCTTTATCTCTGTAAATAGTTCTATGGCATGAACATTATTATCACAGCTATATAAGAGTAACTATCTTATCTCTCAGTAAGTGGCTTAACTGGCATGGAAACTAAAACCATTTACAGTATTTGTGGCTAATTGGCTAATATTATCGTATTACATAGCGTGTATTAGCAGGTATCACGGTAATTGTTTATGTCATATAGTCCAGTCAATGCCTTACTAATGTCTTTAAGGGGACAGAGAATATGTTTTCTGGTTTTTGCATTAACATTTTTTTCTGCCATCATTTTGTGTATATTCTTGGTTATATTCTGAAAACTGTGGAATGTTTACAAAAAATTAATCTTGACAGAACTTAATGCACATTACTTGGTGAAGTGATTGATTGTTTGAACGATAGCTCATGAAGAAGATGGTGACAAAGAATATAAGCAGTGTAGCTGCCTTGTGAGTAGCTAAGTTTGGAGTATGTTAGACCCTTCTGTGACCCTTTAAAGTTTCCATAATTCCTGGATGAAATGTTATTACTTCAATCAAGATCCCAAATTTGTGGATCGATCATTGTACAGAAGACAGATTGGTAAGAAGCACAAGAAGCTTTTACTAGAGGTGGAGAGGGTGGGCAGAAATTCACACTAAGTTTTTAGGAAAGAATTGAAAGAATAAAAGAGAAGGAAATGGAGATAAAAAGGATTTACCTTATGATATAATGAAGATTTAAGGAAAGAAGCTTGGAGATGGTATCGCCATGAAGAGAGGGGTTACAGAAGACAGCGCTCAAGAGGGACGCAGAACTATTTACTTGGTAGCAGGGATATGAAGGAAGGGAAGGGCCTTTTTTTAGGGAGTTCTCTGGAAAACGAGGACAGGATTTCGCTTCGCAATCATTTTATTTTGGGCAGAGAAAGAAAACATTCAAAATCGAAGATGAAGTAAGACTACTTCAGAAGTGAATAGAGCTATGTTGAGCAGGGGGAGGAAGTCAGGACAGAACAGAGTTCTGCAACAGGGAGGTGGGACAAAAAGCCAGCCTTGTCTAACCACAAGGTTACAGCTGATGATTAGAAACTTACTTACAGGTTTGAATGCCAGGGAGCTAACAGATGCTAAAGATCCTTCACCAGTGAAAAAGGTAAGCAAGAAAACGAGAGGAGAAAGATAAAAGTTAACAAAAAAGAACATGCATTTATGCTAGAGTTGGACAGATAAGAAAGCAAAAAGATGTAAAAAAAAAAAAAGAGAGAGAGAGAGATGTTTCATCACTCTAATATTCCCACTACCCCCAGCTACCAGTTGCCTTTTAGTTAATAGACTTTTTAGTCTATTCTATTTGTGGTATGTTAGAATAAGTGCAAAGATAATTTTTTAATGCTATTATAGATTTGGGAACCTATAAATAATATTTTATTTTCTTATATTACCCTCATGACTTAAAATTAATTTTTGGATGGGGAGTAATTGGAGGAATTAGATGAAATGATCCTACAGCTCATTAGAGGGTTTACTCACTTGGTCCTTTCCCTGAATAGTGATTCACTTGTTATTTAATATGTAAACGTGTTCCAGAGAAACTTACCAGAACAGTTAACTCCTTGATTTGTGACATACACATTTTAGAGACCAGGACACCTAGCGCATGGAAGTCCAAATTAAAAATAAAAAAGTCACTTGCAGATCCGTTAAAGGAGGTCTGCAGAGTGTCTCTACCATGGGCTCCAGCTATGCCTGGGGCTCAGCGATGGCTTCGGATTCTTCACAACCCAGTCACACACCTGGAATCTAGACATGGGAGCTGCCTTCTGAGGCTAAATGAATGTGGATTCCAGAGATGAGACTGATCGGGAACAAGGAACTAGAAATCTGTACGATTCTATTCAAAAATCGTGGTGAGAGGAAAAAGGTGAGAGTGTGACAGGGAGGTTGCCACGTGTTCTTTTGTTGTTGTTGCAAAGGGGAGTGATCCAGATTTAGTAGGACAGATGATTACTTTTTAAGAAAAGGCTACATTTTAAGGAGACTAACAGCCTTGGGTTTCAAATTCACCTTTAATACTATTGCCTCTCACAGACAATAAATCAAGTTATTTACGTATTATGCAAAGTACATATTACCAAGCTGCTGACCTTTCAGGCTGCCACTATAATGAGGGATGCTGTTCCTTTTATTGTTAACTTTAGTCTTCAGATTCATTCTGCTTCACTTTTTGTTTTTCCATGTGAAAAGAAGCTTCATTAAAATGGCCCCTAATAGAGAGGGTGGACATACGGAGTACGTTTAACACAGTCCCTTTAATTTACCTTATTTCTGTAAGAAACTGTTCTTAAGGAGACATAAAATTATATGTTGATATCGTCTATTCATTAACACTAAATATTAGAATCACAAAAATAATTTCTCTCGATGTAAATCAAAGAGAAAGAGAGGCATTTTAAATATAAACATTTAAAAAACTATTCTTAATCTAAAATATTCATCTTCAAAATTATTTCTGTTAGCAGGGAAACATGTTCTAATGCTATGAAATAATCCAGACCATTTTCATTTGTATTTAATATCTTGGGGGCTGAGGGGCCTGTGATAGCCCACTAGCTCTTATACTGGCCTGCTAGTCTTTTCCTTTGCATGACTTACATTTAAATCTAGTTAAGATTAGCACTTAAGTGTGCTTGGAGATCACACTTTACAAACAATACCACTACCACCAAATTCTGCTGTGATTACCCTGCCCCAGAATGGTTTTGTCTCTAAAGGAGTTGAAAAAAGCTGGTGTAAACAAACAGCCAGGTCAGGTAAGAATCATATCTACTGAAATTTGCATAGTTTCCATGAATCAGGCTTTATAACTAATAACTCTGGTAACTCTTTCTTCATAATATAAACAATAACTTGGACTCAGAGAAAACACCCTCAAGACTAAAACTTTCCACTGTTTCCGATCATTTAGGTCACCTTCATATTAAGTAAAAGCTGTAGCTGGTACATCTGAGCCAATGGTTTGGCTACACTGATTAGAGGTGGAGAACAAAGCTAAGGGTCTTCCTTGATCCCTGCATCTTCATCTCAGAGCACAGAAGTCCACTTTGAAAAACGTCCCAGGTAGAAATTCACATAGCTTTATATGTGCAGAGATACTCAAACTTCAAACCCAAACTTCAAACTTGGGATTCTTAAAAATTTTTCCTTCCACCCACCTCCTAGATTTTGAAAATCATCCCTCCTTATGTCTAAAGAAAAGACCCAACTCAGACTCTCTGGATTGGATTGGTTACGTATGGCTCAGTGATTGCGGAGCACCACATTGTTAGATGCCTTCCTCAAACTCCCTTCCTTTGAAGAACAATCATGAAAACATTTGACCTTTTTTGTTTGTGTCCTGTATGTGGAACTATGACCCTGAAGCTACTGTTTTGCAAGAATTCAGGGAGAGAGGGCAGAAACAACAGGGAGACTATAAGAGAACCTCAGGGAACCCTCAATTCCTTTCTGCTCTTCTGTTCAGACTGTGAGACAGAAGCAGAACAGAGTTGGAAGATGGGCAAAGGAGAAAAAGAAACACAGAACATGCATTCTTCTTTCCATGCCTCACTGTGGGAAGGTTGCCAGAGATGAACTGTTGGAAGTAGTGAGAAATGAAGAGCTGTGAGAGAGCAAGAATCAGACAACCATAGCATTGGCCTGTTCGAGTGCCTGGGACACTGTTTAGCCCACAAATATTAATACTGGACAAATGTGCATTGTCGATAACAGATTAAAAGGTCTCTATTTTAACTGGTTAAAACTCCTGCCTCATGGGTAAATGCCATCTTCAAACACAGCAAGAGTCAAACTGAGATGGAAAATGTGCTAACATAACTCCACGTGGCAGCTAGGTACTGGGTTCCTACGGCTTTACCAGACCTTAAGCTGTACTGCTGCTCACAAGCGATCTGGGAATATTCTGCTTTTCCTCCAGTTGGCTGGGTGGGATCATGAAGCTACACCTGTTAAGTGCTATGGGAAAACACAAGTCTAGACTTGTTTTATCCTCCCCCTCTTTATTTGTTTAAAAAACCAGTTATGGTGTGAACTTCACCCTCCAGGATTTGCAGGGCATTTACAAGAGAAAGTTAGTATACTAACTGCTTTCAAATTTTATTTTCTCTTTTTCCTGGGGACCTCTTTATAGAACCAAACCAAGAGAGTCTTAAAAGTCTCTGGGATCTGATTCTGGAAAGGAATCACACCTGGATACAGTGTTCTTTTCAATAATATGTTGTGGGGAAGTTAAATTTCTAGGCAAGTTTTCCGTGTGCGAGTCACTGTCACTTGTTTTAGAGCTTTTCCTACAGGGTTAATGTTCTTAAAAAAAAGTTTTCTGTGTGATTGCACAGTTTCTTTCACCCACTACAGCTACCTCTTTCATCTTCATATCTATTGCTGTATCTATCTATCCACATATATGGCAAATCTGTGTATATATATGATATGTCTTTCATATTAATTTTGACTTTATAAGTAATGTTATTTACTGCAGAAAAATCAAATTATGGAAATAATACCCATGTTTTTAGACAACAGTAACAGCAATACAAATAGCCTTTGTTACATAAGCATGCGTGTAACCCTTGGAGCTTTGCTTCTCTCAGTCCAAGTCTCCCCGAGATAGGCTTCCTACAGGTACACAGGTGTGACCCCAGTCCCATTACAAACTTCTCTGGGTCTCCTCGGGTGAAACATCATTAGTCTAGCTTCATGGCCCGATTCCCAAATTGGAAACCTGTTTTGAGATGCTGGGCTGCAAACACAAGACCTCCTGAGGCAGAAACATCCCAATCAACAAGCTCCGTCATTCCGAAGGGTCTTTATGGAACACTTGGGCCGTGCCTTCATTTCATACACTAACACTGCACACACACTGATGAATGCATATGGCAGAACCAGGCCTTTCTCTACACTTGCAGAATAATGAAGGTATAGAAACGTCATGAATGAAATCCTTGCCCCAATTTTAGAAGCGTCTCTAAGGTTGTTTTGGGAGTGCCCATTCTCCTGGTGCTTGGTATCAAGTGGAGGCCTGTCCTAAGCTCTGGCTCTGGGCTGGGCTGGGGTGGGAGACACATAGGCACAGAGGGTTCTGCCTGACACAATGTAATCTGGAGCCATTACAATGTATTGTATGTAGGACACTACTGTGAAGCTCTTAATATGCAGAATTTTGCATAGTATGAATGCTAATCATTTTTACTATGATGCTATTCATATAATATGTAATACTTGCTAAACAAAATTATGAAACATAATTACTGCTCAGACACAGTTGCTGCTTTCAGTCCTCAAAAACCCAGTCATTTAAAATTGTGTTTTCTTTAAATAAATGGCAACAATCCCCGCTAAAGACTATGTGCCTAGATAATTTCCTTTTCAAAAAAGGAGCCTTTTTATCTTGAGTGAGCGACAAAACATCCTTTATGAAAGGTTTATAACTCAGCCATTTAAATTCGCTTCAGGCTGAAATTTGGCATGCAACTTCTCAGCCTGGGAGCACAGTTTTTATTTTACTAAATTTTAGTGAAATTGGTTTGGCTGGTTTTTAGTCACAGGGAAGCAAAGGGGATAGCTCCTCCCTCTATTTTTAGCTAGATAATGACAGAGTCTTAATTATATACCATCTCTCCACTTGCTTCTCACAGTGGGCTGAGGTAACACCGAGCTCGGTCGAATGAGGTATTTGTGTCTGCATACACACAACATGTGAAGATGACACACACATGGGAAAGATTGGTGAGAAAGTCCCCTTTATTCTGCCTGTTGTTGAACTGAAGAGTGAATCTACGGCTTCAGAGTCACAGAGTGATGCCCTTGTATTGCTCCCCAAGGAGCAACTCATAGACAAGACAATTTCTTCCCTCTGGCGAGAGTATAAATTAGGAGGATGACGAAAAGGATGAAAACCTCTGAGTGCAAACAGAACTTCACCATAATACCGTCCCCTGATTTTCAGATAGTATTTAAAGAGGTTTTACTAGTTCAATCAATTTGTGAGGGGATAGGAGAAAGCAAGTTCAGAAAACAGCACCCAAACAACGTCTGCATTCCCATTTGCCACCAAAATGATGCTGAGAAGTTTCCCAGGATGCGTAAACTGACTTGTCAAGGGAAAGAAAAACAGAGCTGCTTATGGTGTCAGAGCACAAGGCTCATGCGGGAAGGATGTAACTTCCATTGCACAGCTCCTCTCCTCAGATTCACACATGTTAGGAGGGATTTTTAAAACAAACACAGTGCATACTCTGATTGCTGAAACACCATAAATCAAGGTTAAGGGACAGTGTGGGTCTAACAAATATAGTGACAGGTTAAGATCAAGGGATACCTTGACATTCTCCTCAAAAAGGTCAATCTAACTGGTCTGCAATGTAAAAATGAAGAGCCTGCCATCATCGCCATGGCGAAAGGTCAGACACCAGGCAATTGGTGATAGAATTATCAAATTAACCAATCGATGTGTGTGAGTAATAGATGTAAGCAATCCTCTGGGAGGGCCACAGGGCAAATGCCAGCTCATCAATAACATGCTGCTGTGGACAGGAAGCTCCCTGCTACAACCCGTGTCCCTTCCATTACCAAGAGGAGCCAACCCATGTCCAGTGAATCTCCTATTTACATATTACATTCAAAAAGGGATAAAAGGCCGCTGCTTTCCTATTAGTCCTTCTCTGAAATCTCCTATAAAATCTTTGGAATGATTACCATACTGGGGTAGAAAAAAGCACATGCAAATCTCATCTTTGAGTGAGAGAAACATTCACGTCCCCCTAAGTAAAGAAAATGAAGAAACTCGCCCTCTACCTGCTCTTATCAGATTCAGAGCCAGACTCCAGGAGTAAAAACATTTTACCTGTGACAGTTACAGGTATACAAAGCTCATGTTTGATTGTGTGCCACCTTTTGCATTGTTTAAAAAAAATTTTAAAGATGCACCTATTATTACAGCAACATTAAAGTCTTTCAGAGGTATTATCACAGTGGGGGTGATAACAGTTCTCACTACTAATTAGGGATTTACTCTCCATCGATATGTGAGCGTGAGTCCTATTAATGTTAATGGGGTTACACGTCTGTATTGAAGGCAGCATAGATCTCTAAGTGAGTGTGATTATCACCCTCCCTGGGAACATCTCAGAATGTTTGCATAGCACTTTGATTATAGGACTTCCTTGACATAACCCCAAGAAAATCTCAAATTTCCGCCTAGTTGACCCATTTCCAGTAGTTCTGGTAACTAATAGCACATGACTTACATAATTTCAATAAAGCTGGGTGGAAAAAAATTTGGTCAACTTGGATGTTTGGTTTACATATACCGTGTATTTGAATGTGTGCACATCTCAGCAGACATAATTAAACACACACACACTTTTTGAGCCCATTATGGTAATCTATAAATACTGATAATACCTTTGTCTCTTTTGTCTTATAAATTAATATGCTTAGCTATTTACTCCCACAAGCAATGCTTAAGGGTTTAGAAAGAGCAAGGTATTATAAAGTATTATTGCTCCTACCAATAAAAATATGTTTATCATGCCTGTTCTCTGAAGGTGAATTAGAATGACTTGGGATATTTATTTAAAGAAGTTTTAAAATTTTTGCAATTAAGATGTTAGAGCTGCACTAATACAGTGAAGGAAATGGCAACCCACTCCAGTATTCTTACCTGGAAAATTCCACAGATAAAGAAGCCTGGTGGGCTATATAGTCCATGGAGTCATAAAGAGTCAGACACAACTGAGCGACTAAACACCAAATGGCAACAACAAATGTGGTAGCTACATTTGGCTATTTAAATTAATTACAATTAAAGAAGATTTAAAAATCAGTT
Organism: Ovis canadensis; assembly: GCF_042477335.2. Classification (NCBI taxonomy): domain Eukaryota; kingdom Metazoa; phylum Chordata; class Mammalia; order Artiodactyla; family Bovidae; genus Ovis; species Ovis canadensis. The sequence goes on along the minus strand of NC_091262.1, from coordinate 57,515,013 downwards.
TCTCAGCTGCACTCTCCATATTCTTAGTGCTCCACAGCCACACATGGCTAGTGCCTGTCATATTAGACTGTACAAAATAGGACATGTCTATCATCCAGAAAATTCCACCAGACAACACCACCTGGAGATCCCATACTGTCTTGTCCCAAGAAGGTCTCGCGTAGCCTAGACTTGAATCTGGACACCTTGGCTCTACTCTTAATCCCTAACACAATGCTGAGTCTGTTTCTTCTCTATATCCTTCACTAGGCAACGAGAAAAAAAGCAACTTTACATATTCATCTCTTACAAAAATTGCAGCAAGAGGACTGGTTCTGGAAATGTCCAAGAGATGGTTTCTCTCTATGTAGTCATTTTCACCTTCATTGTGGAAGATTGGTTCACGATAACTTTTAACCAGGTCCCCTAATATTTCGTTTCTGGAGTTGCTTGTATCTCACACTTGAAATCACGGCAAGGCTGAGGAATCTATGCTGAGGTTAAAAGATAGAAGAGTAGAACAAAGAGCTGTGGGCTCTGTAGAAGAGCCACGTGAATGCTCAGTGGACAGGGGGTCCACTATGCTGCAGCAGCTCTGACTGGTCCCTCAGAATAAAGATGCTCTAAGGTTGCCAGGTCTGGTAGGGCCACCAGCAGCAGCATCTGAGGCTCTCCTGAGGCTCGACATGAATTCAGGCTCAGCCAGCTGCTGAAAGCAAATAGGGAGGTAAAGAAACATAAACAGACTCTCTCCGATCCAGCGCCGTGCAGGCTGATGGAACGACGGTGTATGTTGCATGCGTGCCGCGGAGCCTCTCTTCCTGCCTTCAAAGGCTACAAGTGCACGTGCCTGCTCTTCCATTTTATCAGTATTAAAAATGACATGACGACCAATGAGGTCGGGTTACAGAAGCTGTAAGTAAGCTGTCACCCTTCCCCAAAACTCCATGGAAATATGGAATATCTAACCGTCTCTGAAAAAGCTCAAGGTTCTAGATTAATGAATGACATTAACAAGGCACTGATGTGAGGAAGTACAACCCACTTACATTGTCACTGTACACTGTTCAATGGATCCCAAAGAAAAATTAACACAGGCAGTGTTAAGAAAGGAAAAAATGCAAATATAACTGGGGTTTAGATGATAATTTCAAATGGCATAAAAATGTTTAGCAATTTTCCAAGTGTCATAAGGTAATTATATAGTAGGATAGAACAGAAAAGCTATGAAAAACTGACCAGGCAAATAATGGGTTCAAAATGTATAGGCAACATGTCTCCATATTTAATATGAGATTATTTACCTGTCCATGAAACAAATATATACAAGCTATGCCACCATCTTCAGTGATGCTCAGGCACAAAATCCATAAGCCCTTATGAGTCTGATGTGGGCTTGCACAAAGACACTGTTTTCCTTAATGGAAAATATTTTAACTTTGTGAATATGGTAAAGCCAAGCCCAAAAGCAACAAAATGCTCACACTATTTCAGTGAAAACAATGCATTTCCAATTAAAACGCCTTCACTGCAACTTTTGGCTACAAGATCCTGAATCCTACCAAGACTTCTTAGATTTGAGCAGATGAAAAATCAATAAAAAGCAGATCAACAATGTTGAGGTATTGAATTGGACCTACATGTTCTGTTTGAATCTCTGACTTATAAAACAGTATTACAAAACAAGCATGTACCACTCAGCAGGAAACCCGACAATCTAATCATCTCCCCCTATTCCGAGCCAGCCAATTTATAATATGTTCTGGAGGTTACTCTTCTTGCACTTGAAACAGCAGCATTCATATCTGCCAACATGAAGCACAAAATACTGCGTTTCAACTAAAACAAAAATTTAATAAGACTTTAAAATGTTTTATTAAAGCACAATTTATCCCTAATCATGTTTATTAAGTATTAAAATACATAAGAGTGCATTTTTTCAAAGTGGGGAGAAAATACTATATTTTATGAGCATGGCTTTTGCTAATGCATTTTTTTTCTCCATTAACACAATATATGATTTTTTTAAACCACATTTTATTGGTTTTTTTAATAAAATATATACTGTTTCCTATACTGACACAGTTTCTACTTTCAGTGAAATCAATATCAGCCTTGGGATTCTATCAAAATTCCTTCTCACACAGGCATATCCCTATATTTAGTACTGTAGTTACTGTTTGATGTGTGTTAGTATGAAGTCTGATGTCATGGAAACAAAAGTCCCTATAAAACAGTCAATCCAAAAGAGAAGAAATTACATGTACATTAGTTGTATTCAGCTTGTCAATTTATTTAAATTCAATTTCACTACAAATTAAACAAATTGAATCCTGGTCCACTTCTTTAATGCACATCAGATACCTATGAAAGGGAAACAAAACAAAACCGTCCCGGACACGAAGTATCACAAGAGTATTTTGAAGTTACATTGCAGTTTCACTGTGACCTTCAAAGCAGATTAAGGGTCTATGGCTATAGCAATCAGGCAGAATGGGTGCAATTTTTAGCTTGCCTGCTTTGTAATACAAGCATCTTTAAAAAGAACAGCAAAATCACCGCCCATATTCACACTTCCTGAGCATGCTGGTGTTTTACACTTTTATACAGACCCTCAATATGGAAAGCGCTTCTTCAACACATATAGTACCAATGGGTGAGAATGTAAATGAAAACGAAAGCACATTCCTCCAGCTCTGCCAGCTCCATGCACACCGACAACTGTGCCAGCGAGACGGCAGGGAACCTCTGTACTTGGCTTTCCAGCCCAGGTGACATCCAATTTATAGACAGAAAAGAGAATACACACTTCCCATCTGTAGGACCAACAGCACTGATTAGTAAAACCCCAAAGTCCTGAGCCACTTCTAGGAAAATGATGAGCCCATTCAGGAAAATGTTATCTATATTTTAAAAATTATTCTGACTGAAGTAGTATCCATTGCCTGATTATTTGCTCATTTGGGGTTGCCTAGGTCTCCAAAGCCAGATTTTGGGGAACCTGCTTGGAACCAAACAGCCGCCCTTTCAGATGAATCTGAAGGCACTTGTACAACATTTTCATGTAAGGTCTATGAAAAATGTGGATGGAAGTAGAGACTTTGAGGCTGTGTATGTTGAGATGGGGGAAGAGACGGCATGAGGAGAGAGACAGAGAGAGAGACAGAATGACAATCTGTGCTTCAGTCACCTGGCTGGGGTTTTCCAAAAGGCTAAGATCCATTAATATTCCAAGCCACACAACAGACACTGCCATGCTGCCAATCTAAGCTCAAGTGGGTGTTAGCAGGAATCCTGAGCACAGATTAAGATCCAGTCACACAATTTGGTTCCTAAGGATATTTGCGTAATGAAACAAGTGCTGGATTTAGAGTAAGGCATCGTGAATCAGGAGTCAAGAGAGCTCTATTATTACCCTTGTGGTGATTTTCCTTCTATTGCAGTCCCCTCTCGAATCCTTCCTGGCTTCCTCTCCCTGTGGCCTCTAGCATTCAAGTCCCTGACAACTCAGCCCCAGACCATGCCACACCACTCACTGCTCTGAACTCTAGACTGGAATATCCACTGCCTTTCTCTGTTGGATGCCTCTAGTCTTCACAAGCTTATATCCCAATGGGTCTCTCTCTCTCTCTCTTTTGGCATCACACAGCTTTGTGGGATCTTAGTTCCTTAAACAGGGATCGAATCACCACCCTCAGCAGTGAAGAAAGCATGTAGTCTTAACCACTGGACCACCAGGGAATTCTCTCAATGGGTCTTTCTTTAAAGCAGATTTTACTTTCAGAGCAATTTAGGTTCACAGCAAAATTGAGAGGAAGGTACAGAGATTTCCCATATGCTTTCTGCCCCTATATGTACTTAGCCCCCCATTGTCAATATCTCTCCCCACAATGGTTGGTAGATTTGTTATAGGTGATGAACCTATACAGACATGTCATAATCACCCAAGGCATAGTTTACATGAGGGCTCACTCTTGGCACTTGCTGTGAGCTTGGACAAATGTAAAATGACACATAGCCAGCATTACAGAATCATACCGAGTATTTCCACTGTCCTAGAAATCTTCTGCGCTCCAACTGTTCATTCCTCCTTCTCCCCTAATCTATAGAGACAGTTATGCCTTTTCCAGAATGTCATATAATTGGAATCATATGCTATTAGCCTTTTCAGATGGGCTTCTTTCACTTAATAATATGCATTTAAGATATCTTCATATCTTTTTACGGCTTTATGGGTCATTGCTTTTTAATGCTGAATAATATTCAATTGTCTGGATGTACCAGTGTTTATCCATTCATCTACTAAAGACCATCTTGGTGCTTACAAGTTTTGTCAACTATAAATAAAGCTGCCATAAACATCTGTGGGAAAGAGTTTGTGTGGATATCATTTTTAACTCACTGAGTAAAGACCAAGGAGTATGGTGGTTGGGTTGTATGGTGAAAGTATGTTTGGTTTCATAAGAAGTTGCAAAGCTATCTTCCATAGAGGCTGCCAGACAGCACTTTGGATTATATACTGCCAAGCTGCCCTCCTTGCCCTCTTCTCCCACATTGTAAGTGGACCCACCCTTTGACCAGCAATTCAAGCTTCAGAGTCTACTTCACCTCTTTCCTTACTCTCTCTGGTAAGTAAATGACCAATAACTTGTATTATTTCTGCTTGTAAAGCACATCTTGAGCCATTTCACTTTTCACCATATTCACTGCCCTAGGCCAGCTTCACATTTCCTCTCAGTAATATCTGCTGGAGCCTCCAAAGTTCTCTCTTTATATTCCCTTGTTTTCCTCTCTACAACCTGTTCTTAGTGGAGACAAAAGAATGGTTTTCTCAAAATATAAATTCGACATCACTAACTGGTTAAAAACACTTTCAGGACTCTCCATTACACTTAACATAAAAGCCGAAGACTTACCTGCCAGTAAGCTCCTTATGATTTGTTTCTTCCTCCAAAATTACCTTGTGCTACCCTCTTGCTTTTTTATTAAACTATAGTCAGACTATCTCCCTTCATTTTCTTAAACTTCTAGAGTCTCTTCACTTAAGGCTATTATTTATACTATTTTTTCTCTTGCAATTCAGTTTCCTTCCCCAGGGGCTTCCTGCCCTTCAGTTCTCCAGGTGAAGGTCACTTTTCCAGGGATGTGACACCTTATCTAAAGAAGGTTTCCCTTTTGAGTCCCTAATATCAGCCCCTTATTAATTTCACAGCATCAAAAGATAGTTTATGAGCTTGGGTGTGTGTGTGTGTGGGTGTGTGTGGGTGTGATCTGCATTTCCTAGAATGTAAGACCACTGAGGGCAGAGACAGTGTGCATCTGTTTGTCACTGAATCCACAGCGTGTAACACGGTGTTCTGTATACAGTGAGACTGCACATGGCATGCTGAACGAATGAATGATCTTGCAACACCATTTCACCCTGCTCAGCAACTTGTTCTCATCTGTCAAAGGCACATATAATCCTAGTCCAGCCACCTTCCCAGGGTGGCTGGCAAAATTGAATGAAAGCGCTTTTTGTAATAGATTAATGATTCTTTTGCATCTAGTGATAGCTACACTGCTCTATTCAAAAGTATCTTTATATCATTCTAGCTCCATTGCCTTTTCTTTTTTCCTTTGAGAGTGATATTTCTTGAGAAAAATGATGTGCATTTTGCATTTTCACTTGCTTTAATCCATTGTATCCTTAAATACTCTAACAACTTTAGATATCCACTGTTCTGCAAGTAGTGACAAAGAAAATCAAACTTTTAATATTGGGGATATATTTCTCACCTTTCACCTCTTTCACTGTCTTGGCGATTCTGAGCCTCTGGATCATCCAGCACTTTCTGCACACCCACCCACCTTGCTGTCTGGCATTCTGTCTCCCAGGCCCACTCATCCTGGAACTCTTCTCTCCCTTCCTCCACACATTGCTCCCTACTGGGGTCTACTTCCTTCTTCTCCTGTGTCCTCATTTTCAGCTCCATCAGCCTGCAGACTACCAACAGTCTCCTCTACACATTTGACATCTGAGTCCTTTTCTCTGCCCTCCTCTTCTCTTCAGGGCCTGTCTCACATCTTAAAATGCCATGGTAGCCCCAACTCTCTGGATGCCCTGGTGATATCTAAATCTTAATGTCCTACACAGTTTACCATCTCACTCTCCAAATCAGGTCTTCCTTCTTACCCTATTATCCCACTTACAGGAAAGTAACCATGGCAACCTACCTCTCCCAGTCATGCCTGGAGCCATCCCTTTCTTCTTCACTCCCTCTGGTCCCTTACCTTTCATGGTCAATTTCCTTGCCATTATTTCCACTTTCTCCCTTCCAGGTCACAGTCTTCCTGTGCTAAGGAATAGCAACAGACTCCTACCTGGGCTTCACGGTAGCTCCTCTGACCCAGGGCTTACAGCACGGCATGTTAATTCTCCTGAAGCCAAGCTTTATCAGATCACTCCTCAAAACTCTTCATGGCCTCCCCACTGCCTCGATTTCATAGTCTCCAAGCTGACCGAAGGCTAATGGACAATGGATTCCTGATCTTTCTTTCACCTGTCTCTCTAATCCTGTCCTCTATACATAACCCTGGGCCTTGCTCAAATGTTACTTCCTAAACATGAATAAGAATCCTATGTCTCTGTTTGGGTTCACATTTTTTCATCCCTGAAATACCCTTCTTTGTTACCCCAGCCAACAAAAGCTCTCCCTTCCAAGTTTCCACAGTCCTTCTGGAAATGCTACCTTCTTCCATTAGGCTGGCTAGCCACCTCAACTAGGTCCAGGTTCTCTCTTCTTTAACACTCAGGGCACTTTGGACCCTTCTTAGTGTATTTTTCTTCTGTTCCTTTGTATACAAATTACTATTCTTTCTCCCAGGCAATTTGACACTCAACTTCATAATCCTTGAAATCATCTGAGGGTGACTTATACATAGTGAATGCTTAGTAAATATCTATTGAATTAAATTCCTTCATTCAATAAATATATACTTGCAGATACAGGAAATACAATATAAAAAACATGTAAATCTCAGTGCTAGTCAGAGGGAGAGAGATGAGGAGAGATGGACAATAAATAACATCAAAATTCAAATAATTATCTACAATATGCTAATAAATGCTCTGAAAAACAAAGAATAAAAAGGGTGACAGGAAACACTGGGGCTAGGGGGTGTTCCTTTGTTTTGGGGTGTTGGGGAAAACCTTTGATGATATGATATTTGAACAGACTTGCACAAAATAAGGGGGCCATATGATATACATCTTTTCAGAAGAAGGAATTTCAGCAAATAGAAACGACAGGTACAAACACCCTGAGTTAGGAGCAAGCTGGGCAGTTTGAAGACACCAGCCCTGATTTGTGGAAAATTCCATAAGAAGGGTTGAGGGAACCGGGTCATGTAGACTCCTAAATATGAAAGACAAATCCAACATGGTTAACTCATGAGTATCATTTTGAAGCCAAAGATATTTAGAAACCAAACTTATTTGAAAGTGAAAGTTGCTCAGTCATGTCCGATCCTTTGTGACCCCCATGGACCATATACTCCACGGAATTCTCCAGGCCAGAATACTGGAGTGGGTAGGTAGCCTTTCCCTTCTTCAGGGGATCTTCCAAACCCAGGGACTGAACCCAGGTCTCCTGCATTGCAGGTGGATTCTTTACAGCTGAGCCACAAGGAAAACTCAAGAATACTGGAATGGGTAGCCTATCCCTTCTCCAGAGGATCTTCCCAACCCAGGAATCAAACCGGGGTCTCCTGCATTGCAGTAGGATTCTTCTTTACCAACTGAGCTATCAGGGAATTTTGTTACATTGCAAAAAGTCCACCTTCAGCTTTATATGGAATTTCAAATACAAAATTACTTAGTACTTATGTTCCCACAAAAGGTTTACTTTGCTAGCTGTAAAATGCAAACTAGATATTCCTTGCTTCTGGTCAAGCTGTTTTCTAAATAAGCTGCAGAAGTGACCACATGAAAAAAGCATAATTCAGAATAGGATATCTTAGATGAAATTCTCAGTTCACTCATATTTTAAGTCTTTTTAAAAATGACTGTAATTTGCTCGAGCAAAGATATTTAAATATTTCCCTCTAGCCACTTGTAAATCTCATTTCTAATCTTGAAGCTTCTGTAATCAACTTCTCAACAGTTTAAATAAAGCCTCCATTTGGGATTAAACTGCTATTGATATACACACTTATTTCTGATTTTATGTGATATATGAGTAAGTATGTCTGAAATGCTTATCAAATAATCATAATTAAAATGTTTAATTTCAGAAAGATGATCCACTCATTTTAACTATTATGTCTGGGGTTTGGTTAAGGGAATGAAGAAATATGAAACAAAAATTTAAGTGGGCAATTACATTACCAGGTAATATATGCTATGCATGCTAAGAAAAAAATCAGCACCCGTATATTTAGAGAAAAAGCAAATTTTTCCTTTAGTTTCCCTGGCCCAGAATTCTGGAAAACTCTGCTGCTATGAACAAATGAAACCTTCTCTTCCTTCCTCAGGTGTAAGACATTTTTCAATGTGTACCAATTATTTTAGACTCCTCCTAGGCGATATTGGGGAGAGTTTGACTTTTCTTCACCTCTTCAAATTTAACCACTGGAATAAACACCTCAAAACACACAGAGGATTCATCTGAGAGCATAAACAAACCAAGCATGAAGTCTCCCAACAGGAGGCCAAAGCGGTTTGGAAAATTGCTGAACAGTATCAGGAAAGTGATATTCTTTGTCTCTATTCTTTTTAGTGAAATGTCTACTGAGTTTGGTCTGGATTGATGAGGTAACTAAAACCTTGCAAGTTTAAAGGTTAGGTGAGGAAAACTTATACTGTAAAAATGGGAATCCAGAAGCCCATCAGAGGAGGGGTCATGTCTGTCGAAACTCTGTTGGGCTTCTGAGAATGCTGGGACAGAAGCGTGCAGATTGCTAGAATGCACTCTGACTGAGCTGACTAGCCAACTTCAACCTCTAGTCAAGCAAGACTACTGGAGAGTTTCAGAACGGAAAACCCGGGAGACAATTATTTTCCCTTCATATTATAGCACAGGCGGGGCAGCTTAGCCAGGTTTAGTGAAACACAGCCTACTGTCACAATCAAATTCAAGCTCCTTCCTATTAGTCCAGCACTGCCTCTCCTTAAATAAGTGGTTTGACGAATTGTTGAAACACTGTCAGATTCAGTGGTCCTTTCATAACATAATCTGTTTTGCAGATCTTTGTGGTAGCTAAGAAAAGAAGGTATCCTTGGGGTTGAGATTGCTCAGTTGCTCAGTTGTGACCAACTCTTTGCAACCCCATGGACTGTAGCCCGCCAGGCTTCTCAGTCCATGGAATTTTACAAGTGAGAATACTGGAGTGGGTTGCCATTTCCTTCTCCAGGGGATCTTCCCAACCTAGGGACTGAACCCAAGCCTCTTGTGCCTCCTGCACTGGCAAGTGGATTCTTAACCACTGCACCACCTGGGAAGCCCCACGGGGTTGAGATTAGCTGAGGAAAAATCAAGAGGAAGCTGAGGCTAGTGGGAGCAAGGGACAGTATGTAAAGTAGCAATTTGGGGACAATGAGAAAATGCTATTCACAATGGGCAGTCATTAAACTTCCTGTCACTTGCACACGACCTGCACGAGAGCAGCAGCCAGTCCATATATACTGCAGTGAGAATGAGAAAAATATGTTCCTTCCTTAAGTAAAAGATGCTCACATTGTTCTATGCTATGCAACTTGGACAAGCATACAGTGAGGACTGGTTGCTCTGCCAGGCGTTGCTTTCCAGAGCCCAGATGAAGCGCCTGTTCTGGTTGCACTCACAAGCATCCTCGCTGCTCTCGTGGTCTCCCTTGCTCATACACACAGTTAGAGCACGGGGGACACAGGCTGTCACCAGTGCTCACACACTCTGATTCCTCAGACACGGCACCCATGTTGAGTTCACAATCTGAACACCCCTAGGAGGCGACCCTCCTTAGGGGTGAAAGGACAGCGCTGAAAACAACCACAAACCCATATGTACTTTAATGCATTTGGATGAATTCTAGCATGCAGAGAACCAAGACTGAGGAAGTTTTGTAAAAATAGCTCAAATTTAGAAATAACTGATCTCTGTTGAACTTTTGCAGAATGAGACAGAATATACCAAGAAAACTGAGCATTTTTAATGTTCAAAAGCACTACCTTTTAAAATGTGTTCATTATGAGGAAAGGAAGGAACTTTCCCGTAGCTCATAAGGTAAAGAATCTGCTTGCAATGAAGGAGACCCTGGTTTGATCCCTGGGTTGGGAAGATCCCCTGGAGAAGGGAATGGCAACCCACTCCAGTGTTCTTGCCTGGAGAATCCCATGGACAGAGGAGCCTGGTGGGCTAGAGTCCATGGGCTCACAAAGAGTGAGTGACTGAGAGACTCAGGCCACTTGAGGAAAGAAAACAAACCTCACTTCCAAATGTTAATATAAAGCATGAGAAATGAAATTCTTCTGTCGGAAAGGGGGAGGTGTGGGCAGCAAATCTAGAAGTCTGAATTTTGCTGAGATGATGTAGATCCCAAGTTTTCAGAAGTTTACTTTAGGCCATGAATATTGGTGGCTATGTTTGTGATGGGATGGGTTCTGAGCAATCTTCCTGGTGATTACTCAAGTGTGGAGCATAAATTATTACCCCAGGCAAGCACCGACTTAAATGAAGTAGTTTCTGAAAGCAGAATGTGATTAAACTATGCATTTCATTCAAACCATCTCCTGTTTAGCCAATCTCGTTGCTGGGGTGTCTCGTGTTCAGGAAGATGGATTCTTGGTGATAATTTGGAATGCTGCAGAATTTTACACAAAGATGAGGCTGAGCACATGTGGAATCCATAAGAGATTCTTATCACTAACCCAGCAAGAAAATGTGGTCTATATGTGAGTGAACTGGGGGGAGTTTGGAATTTATTTTCTGGTTGCACATTTCTATCTACTGACCTCTCCAAAATTTTTATTTACTAGCCCTGTAAAGGAACCAGTTCTCTTCACTGAAATCAGGAGTTTTCATCCTTATAATTTTTTTCTTTTAATAAAGATAGCTCACTCTCCAGATGTACTGGGTTTTCTCCCTCTGTGCTGTAGCAGGGCAGCTATGTCCTGAAGTCTAGGGAGGTCCAGTGTAGTCACAATCCTTCTTGCTTTGATTTGCATCCTGCTGTACAGTTTAACAGTCCCAAGACTGCATTTATTTCTCTCAATTACAGGCATACACCAGGCTGGCAGTTCAGGAAAGATCTCTGGAATGAGGATCTTTTTCATCAGTCTGAAAACTATTTTACTAACGATGTACCCTTCCACTAACGATGGTTGACTGACCAGGAATTCTGACCCAGGGAGAAATTGAAAGGAATCTGGGTGATTTCTTTCAAATCCAAATCCCTCTAAGAATTAGCAATCTCCCCACAGACATTCACAAATGTGAGGAATTAATTCTTATAAATACATTTGTGTGAGGAACCACTATGCCTGTGTTATTATTCGATCCAACCTTGCTGGTTACTTTTATCTTTAGGTCAGGCATTTGCCATTATCCAGTGCTTCCTGGTGCCTTCCCTGGTGGCTCAGACGACAAAGAATCTGCCTGCAATGTAGGAGACCTGGATTCGAACCCTGGGTTGGGAAGATCCCCTGAAGGAGGGCATGGCAGCCCACTCTAGTATTCTTGCCTGGAGAATCCCATGGACAGAGGAGCCTGGCAGCTACAGGTCATGGGGTTGCAAAGAGTTGGAGACGACTGAAAACTAAGAACAGTGCTTCCTGTGAGTCAAATTCTGTAAAACACACTATGTGAAATAAGAATGAAACCAGGACCTCCCCACTCTGTTGAGGTAACGATCCTCAAGGAAGGATCGAATCAGAGGAAGAGAAAGAATCAGAGAAATACAGATTACGGATTATCACTTGTTCACCAAATATTCAGTGATTGCTAACTGTGGGCCCAATACTATCTAGTCTCTGGGACTAGACTACTTGCCAGCGACTCACTCAGTTCCCTTCCTCCCTCCCCATTCTCAGCTACAACCATGCCCTTCCCAGGATAATCCCCATATACAGATCTTCCTGGCTTTTCTGCATAGAATGTGTTGCCTTCCAACATACCATAAGAACCCTTTATTTATTTTATTTAATGTCTAATATCCTTCATCAAGAATAAGTTCCATGAAGGCAGAACTGTCTGTTTTGCTCACTGAGTATTCCTGGTGCCTAGAAACAGGTCCTGGTATGCAGTGAGCATTGTTTAAATGTCTGATGAATGAACAATATACCACGGGATTACCTAGTGGAATTCAAAACACATATAAAGCTGCAGAAACATAAAACCTTTTTAAAGTACTAACTAACAGTGGTGGTGGAAAAGGGTATTTCTGGTGGGAATAATCTGGCAAGCTATCACCATACAGGAGGAAGTCAGCCACAATGGGTTTTCCATAGAGAAGAGGGGCATATTTTGATGACAGGGAAAGATGTTCAAGAGAGTCACTGGGTTCCTATAGTGGCCTGGAGACAGGGAAGCCTCTGAGGAGACCACCAGGTCCCTTCAGCAGTTTCACAGTCCTGTGGCCGCCTCTCTATTGGAGAAGATGCTTAAGTTCCTAGGACATGACTGTTTAACTGAGCCATGATCCCTCATTGTTTCAGTTCAGTTCAGTCTCTCAGTCATGTCTGACTCTTTGTGACCCCATGGACTGCAGCATGCCAGGCTTCCCTGGCTATCACCAACTCCCAGAGCTTGCTCAAACTCATGTTCATCGAGTTGGTGATGCCATCCAACCATCTCATCCTCTGTTGTCCCCTTCTCTTCCTGCCTTCAATCTTTCCCAGCATCAGGGTCTTTTCCAAGGAGTCATGTCTTCACATCAGGTAGCCAAAGTATTGGAGTTTTAGCTTCAGCATCAGTCCTTCCAATGGATATTTTGGACTGATTTCCTCCAGGATTGACTGGTTTGACCTCTTTGCTGTCCAAGGGACTTTCAAGAGTCTTCTCCAACACCACAGTTCAAAAGCATCAGTTCTTCAGTGTTCAGCTTTCTTTATGGTCCAACTCTCCAATCCACACATGACTACTGGAAAAACCATAGATTTGACTAGATAGACCTTTGTTGGCAAAGTAATATCTGCTTTTTAATATGCTATCTAGGTTGGTCATAGCTTTTCTTCCAAGGAGCAAGTGTCTTTTAATTTCATGGCTGCAGTCACCATCTGCAGTGATTTTGGAGCCCCAAAAATAAAGCCTGACATTGTTTCCACTGTTTCCCCATCCATTTCCCATGAAGTGATGGGACCAGATTCCATGATCTTCGTTTTCTGAATGTTGAGCTTTAAGCCAACTTTTTCACTCTCCTCTTTCACTTTCATCAAGAGGCTCTTCAGTTTCTCTTCACTTTCTGCCGTAAGGGTGGTGTCATCTTCATATTTGACCTTATTGATAGTTTTCCCAGCAATCTTGATGCCAGCTTGTGCTTCATCCAGCCCAGCATTTCACATGATATACTCTGCATGCAAGCTAAATAAGCAAGGTGACAATATACAGCCTGACATACTCCTTTGCCAATGTGGAACCAGTCCGTTGTTTCATGTCCGGTTCTAACTGTTGCTTCTTGACCTGTATATAGATTTCTCAGGAGGCAGGTAAGGTGGTATTCCTATCTCTTTCAGAATTTTCCACAGTTCATTGTGATCCACACAGTCAATAAATGAGAAGTAGATGTTTTTCTGGAACTCTCGCTTTTTCGATGATCCAACTGATGCTGGCAATTTGATCTCTGGTTCCTCTGCCTTTTCTAAATCCAGCTTGAGCATCTGGAAGTTCACAGTTCATGTATTCTTGAAGCCTTGCTTGGAGAATTTTGAGCATTATTTTGCTAGCGTGTGAGATTAGTACAACCACACAGTGGTTAAAACATGCTTTGGCATTGCCTTTCTTTGGGATTGGAATGAAAACTGACCTTTTCCAGTCCTGTAGCCACTGCTGAGTTTTCCAAATTTGCTGGCATATTGAGTGCAGCACTTTCACAGCATCATCTTTTAGGATTTGAAATAGCTCAACTGGAATGCCATCACCTCCACTAGCTTTGTTTGTAGTGATGCTTCCTAGGACCCTCCTGACTTTGCATTCCAGGATGTCTGGCTCTAGGTGATTGGTCACACCTAGAGCCAGACATACTGGGACATCCTGTGGTTGTCTGGGTCATTAAGATCTTTTTTTTTGTATAGTTCTTCTGTGTATTCTCACCACCTCTTCGTAGTATCTTCTGCTTCTGTTAGGTCCATACCATTTCTGTCCTTTATTGTGCCCATTTTGCATGAAAAGTTCCCTTGGTATCTCTCATTTTCTTGAAGAGATCTCTAGTCTTTCCCATTCTATTGTTTTCCTCTACTTCTTTGCATTGATATGAGCCATGCCATGTAAAGCCTCATTGTTCACCATTAGGTTAAGTGTCTGCTGTGTTAAGGGCATTTCGTGTGTTGTGCTTGAATCACACTGATTTAGTCTTTAGAAGCTAATGAAAACTCAGGCCCCAGTTCAATTACTAGTTTCTCCACATATTGTGAGAGAGGTCAGCTGACTTTGGTGGTTCTTTTGCTTAAGATAAAAGGTGATAACTCTGCAAATATAGAGCCCCAGTGAAATATTATCCTTGGTTTTCTATCCAAACAAAAGAAAACAACAGGCCCACAGGTGAAGACAAGCCCACCAACACTGATTCAGGCACTTAACAGCCCCAGCACCCTGCAGGGATGACAGCCGCACACTCAGCCTAGCCACTTGCTGATGGGGTCATTTTTCTGCTCGGTTCAGTTCAGCTCAGTCGCTCAGCTGTGTCTGACTCTTTGTGACCCCATGGGCTGCAGCACGCCAGGCCTCCCTGTCCATCACCAACTCCCAGAGTTCTCCTGTTCCTTTGTTTCTAAATTATACCAAAGCCTCATATGGTTTTCAGAGTTGAACAGTCTATTTTAGCCTAGTGAAAGTGAAAGTGTTAGTCGCTCAGTCATGTTCATCTCTTTGTGACCCCATGGACTGTAGCCCACCAGGCTCCTCTGTCCATTGGATTTTCTGAGCAAGAATCCTGGAGTGGGTAGCCATTTCCTTCTCCAGGGGATCTTCCCAATCCAGGGATGGAACCCAGGTCTCCTGCATTGTAAGCAGACTCTTTACTGTCTGAGCCACCAGGGAAGCCCAAACTGGTCATTTATCCACCAACTTTTCTTTGTTAAAATAGAAAAGGAAGACAACCAAGTCAGCAGATCCCGTTAGGGCAAACTCCTATCACATGTTTTCGCCCACCTTCCACACCTAGAAACCAAAGCATGCATTTCTCTCTGTTAACAGCAGTGTCTGTTTTCTTAAAAACTAAGGAAAGCTTGACCACTTTCTTTCAAAATGATCCGTAAAGTCATGAAAATATTTTAATTTAGTTATATAATTGTCACATTTAAATTTTTAAAACTCATCCCAGAACAACTTTTTAGTTCCAACTGAGTCCAAGAAAGAGAAATGGAAAAGAGAGGGAGGAAAATGGCTGAGAAAAAGTTGATGGAGAAAAGGAGAAAAGTAGAAGCAGTACCTGGGCGTTCTGCTCTGATGGGGGAGAGGGGAGAGGAAAGACAGGCACTGATATGGGGGAGGGGGGCAGGGTATCGAGAGGAGAACAGTGAGATGGGACTGAGAATCTGGGGGAGGGGGAGGGTTCTCTGCCCCTGGCGTCTTTAGAAATTATTAATTTTACAGTATGCTGCTGCTGCTGCTGCTAAGTCGCTTCAGTCGTGTCCGACTCTGTGCGACCCCATAGACGGCAGCCCACCAGGCTCCCCCGTCCCTGGGATTCTCCAGGCAAGAATACTGGAGTGGGTTGCCATTTCCTTCTCCAGTGCATGAGAGTGAAAAGTGAAAGGGAAGTCGCTCAGTCGTGTCCAACCCTCAGTGACCCTATGGACTGCAGCCCACCAGGCTCCTCCATCCATGGGATTTTCCAGGCAAGAGTACTGGAGTGGGGTTTCATTGCCGTCTCCGAATTTTACAGTATACCTATTATATACTCCTTTTGTGAAATGCCATCTCAATATCTCCATAAACTCTCTATGGCATAACAGTGTTTGGGCAAAATTTTTCTGAGTTCTACACTTAAAGTAACCAGAGTTGTTATAATCCCATGTTGTTGTTTAGTTGCTAAACTGAGTCTGACTCTTTTGCGGTTGGAGCAATAAAGGCATATTTATGTCTGTTTAGTCAGGGATTTCCCTTAAAATCCATGGAATGAAGACACTTATATGATATGCACAAGCATTTATAAGGCCATTTACTTATTTAAAGATATTGAATATGAATATATATCCTTACATCACATTATTTAAAAATAAAAAAGACCCTACATATTTTCGGAGTAGACTGTATTCATCTTTGGTGAACTAATTTTCTACTTTCACTTTCAACTTTTGAAAATATAGTTGAGGGACCTTCTATTTTTCCGGAACATATTTATGACTTTTATCATTTGACAGGTTGTACCTTTAAAAAAAAAAAAACTTGCTTCTGAGTTCATGAATTTTCCACTATTTTCAAAAGCAGCCTTCAGTTTGTTGTGAAAATCTGCATGTTCATTACACCTTTCTTACGTATATTGGCATCCTGTATTTTTACTACTTCCTTTCTTACCTTTTTATACAGCATCTTATCAATGAACTCATTATTATTTGTTAAAATGTGCCCATGGGAATACAACCTAAACAGGCAGTTTTGTTATCTCTCTTCCCCCACCCCTAACTCAACCTGTCCCTTATTTTTAAATCACTGAAACACTCATCCTGGTGAAATTCTTTTATGCATCTCTGAATGTGGCCCTTTGATCACTGATTCTTTGTTTATTTCCTTCACTGTGATATTTTTTCAGAGATCCTTGCTAAGTGCAAATTAGAACAGGAGTTTCAACCTCCTGCACAATGTTGTAAAATAAATAAATAACAGAATTGTATTTAAATAAACTATTCAAATCCATGTCAGTAAATGATCTAATTAATTACTCCTTTGGGGCTATGTTATATGTTTGCTTTCCTCTTAGAGAGGTGAAGAAAGTGAAAATAAATTTCCAGCTGTTAATGGGGTAAATTCTGTAAATGGATAAGGGTCAAAGAAACCAACTCTAATTTGTGTCACATTTGTTTTTAGGCACTTAATTTACTCTGTTTCTTTAACCCTCTTTGAATGTTCCCTAACATTTCCTACTTGATTTCAAATGAGCAGTACTGATAGACCCCAGCTGAATGTGAGAGGATACTTTCTGACATTTGCAATGAACAGAGACAAGTTGGAGATAGATGTTGCCCCTTACAGTTCAGTGCGAGATGCCAGATTTTAACCAAGTCTGCAGAGATTGGACAAAATCCAATTTGTCATTATTTATTCCTAAGCATTGTGCTTATACTCTGTACTTTTTCATTCTTATTTGCCATTTACCCAATTATATCTATCCTTATTAGACCCCTGCTGAAGGCAGCATTAAGCCAGAGAAGTCCCATAGCTTTGCTTAATCCTATTATCTCTTGATAAACGGGGGCACATGAGGCTCTAGATGGCCAAGTTCAGCATAACTCTCCCCTCTCTTGCTCCCTCCTCCCGGCCTCTCCCTCAAAGAAAAATGCTGCTGCTCATCCTTATGCCTGATGTAATTAAGATCTGGAAATACGCCCATTCTAATCCTTACCCGGTATAAGCATCACTGTCAATGCAGAGAAATGAACTGCAGTTATGATGGAAAGGGCTGACACCTCTGTGACATTTACTGATGTGTTGGGGCCTCACCGACACATTGACACGGTGAGGTTTATGCCTCCAGAGTTTTAAAATGCCTGCCAAAAACTGAGCATGGAACTTGGGGGAAAGAGGGGCAGAGCAGGGAAGACAAGGGGCCACCCTCAGAAGTGAAGCTGTTAAGCTGTGTGTCTGGATGTGCACAGGGACAGCTGAGAGAGAGGGAGGCGGTGGAGAGGAAGCAGGAAGGGGTGAGTGGGATGCGGAGAGAGAGGGCGAGACAGAGAATATGAGAGGGAGAAGGAAGAATGGAGAAAGCATGAATTGCCTTGCAAGTTCAAAAGGAATTCCCTGGAATAGCAATACATTTTGCTTTTTCAGAACTCATCCTAGACTATCATTTGCCTTATGGAAGATTGCCTGAAGGCCTAGGATAGCGGTAGATCACGGAATCCTCACTGAATTTCTGGTTGAGCTGTAGCTGTAAATGTTTATCTGTACATCAGTGAATCACTCAGGCTGTATTAGAAGCAAATAGAAAAATTGGCACAGTGTATTAAAATATATCTTTCAATATAAATACCCAACATGCGACTAACCGTTGAGTGAAAATGAGATCTACTTTATCCTATGGACTTCTCTCAGGCTTTGTGTTGCAATTACCTATGATCCTCTCCCTTCTACTACATGTACTATTTATAACATCAAAAGGGTTTCGTGCTTCTTTTCAAAAGGAATTTATTATCCAAAAGGTTGCATTTGGGAAGGGAGCCAACTGAAGACTCTAGAGATAAAAAGGAAAAAAAAAACCAATTTCATTTATTTAGGAACAAATATGATTCTGATAATGTTGAACATATCTTTCCCATACTACAGATACATATATGTGCCAGAAACTTTCAAACCCCAGCAGTGGTTTACGAATCGAAGAAAATAAATGTGTTCCGAAGTTCCATCCTGTTAAAAGCAAGAAGACATTCTTTTTGTCCCAGAAAGAGGGAACTGGCAAAGAAGGGGATTGCCAGAAGGGTTAAGCACAAGCAGAGTTTCACACACAATTGGAGATCAAGATATATTGATTGGCTCTTGCTAAGATGGAGGGATTGACCGAGGAAAAGTGCCCGTAGAGTCTCAGTGTTCTTTTGACGCTGCCAACTCCTATAAGGACTTTGCTGCAACCTCTAGGGATTGCAAGCTGCACTTTAAAAGCATGGTTTTAGAGCCCTTCTTAACAGCACACAGATGGGAATTCCTTTGGGGGCAACTTGTTTCATTTTATTGTCATCAATAACACTAGTATTAATTATGTGACACAGTGACAGCAGAAAAGAGGTGGATGAACAAGCACCTAAGGGGGACACGCCTTTGACAGCTGGTAGCCTCCCAGTTTGGAGGCTCCCACGGCCTGCTGGTAGAGGGTCAATATGAATAGCAGTGACGCTACTGATGCTACATTAATGATATATAAATATATGCTATATGATGTACTTAATAATACAGAGAGAGATATGTAGTGGCAAAACATCTACGTCTTCTTTACCTTCGTCAGAGCTTTAAGCACAAGCTCAGGCAACATGCATGCCTTTAATACAGAAAAGAATGGTGTACCCCTTATGAACACACATTTGCTGACTTTAGCTGGCGTAACAAAATTAGCTGAAACTAGGACTTCAGCATAAAGAAATATTAAAGAGCATCTTTTTATAATAACACTACACTTTAATTGCATGTTAATTTTCCTTTGCCTTGTATTGTCATGTTATCTGTTATGTCAAATAGAAGTCAGTATTCTTCGGCCAGAACAGACAACAATCAGGACGGCTGCACAACCATGATGGCTCTACCTTCACTGATACCTAGGACCACTGACAAAGTGGTTTCCCTGAAAGGAGACACTTGAATGTGATGGGGGCCAAAGGGTTCAAGATGAATTGAAGACCATGAGATTAAGGCTCAGGCTGAAGACTTCAAACCCGGGCCTCTGCACAAAAACCAGGCATTAAAACGAGATGGGAGCACAAGAGCTACATTTTCCATTTGCCAGTACCCCACTTTCAAACATTTGGCTCTTCTGTATCACTGTTTAAATCTTACTTCATGAGATCATGGGGCTAGCCAAGCTCATTAATAGGAGTCCCCGTTCTCCCCTCAAGCAACTTGCTAAACACACAAAATTCATCAGACCTGGTAGCAGTTCTGCAAACCAGAGTGAACGCAACACAATAGATTTCAGGTGTGATATAAATCAAATTGTACTTCATCTGTCTCAAGGGGTGGGAGACTGGCGGAGTTCTAATCATATACATATTTAAATCTGTAATCAGACTCCTTGGGAGTACAGGCTGCTGTGTTTACCAGGAGCTCATCTTCAAGGTTTCTGGGGACTGGGGATAGTTGGTTGTAAATCCTGTCATTTTGGTGACTTAATATTTTATATTATCATGATATTAGCATAATTGTGACCTCTGCATTGTAGCATTTTATGTGTTTCCAGTGTAACTTTTGATGCTTTACTAAAGTCAACAAAAATTCCCATTATTCCCTCTTTTAGAGCACATTTGGCATGAGGTATTAAGGTTGATTTAATGTTATTAGTGCTTAAAGTGGTGCAAAATCCATGAATATACACATCCATCTCCCAGTTCACCATAATACGGCCATAAAATGCTAGGAGATGGGTGATAAACATTTCCTCTCCTTTTTTTCTCTTTCCCTAATTTTTCCTGCTGGAGGCTCTGCCTCTACCCAGAGGGCATGCGAGTGTTGCCAGTTCCCCCACACAGATCAATCACTAGGGCTTCCACAAGCCCAAATAATAGCCCAACAGGAGAGCTTGGCTCAGCTGCAAGCCTCATTAAAACCATTCTCAAAGTAACAGCAAGGTTTGGGGAGCACTCGACTTGGATCAGACTCTGCATATTTTCCAGGATAATGACCAAAGAAGAGGCATTAGAGGACACAGACCCTTTCATTTGTGATTTTTGGCAAGTTACAAAAAATAGTGAGGCAAAGCTAACTATTTCAAAGGATGGCCAATGGCAAAGTCTTGTTTAAAATTCTTAGGGAAAAATTATTACTATGGTAAAACTACTGAGGCTTGAAGGGCTGCAAGGGGTAAGTGAACTTGGAGGGAGTAAGATGCTCTGATTTGCCAGCTTCTAGATGCAAAATGTTTAATCAGAAGTAGGGACATGTAAATCTGGTATTTACCCTTCCATGTCGGTCCCGAAATGTTCCACAAGCTATTCATGTGACTCTGTGTGTGTGTGGGTGAGAGAGAGAGAGAGAGAGAGAGAGAGAGAGAGAGAGAGAGAGAGAGAGAGAGGGAGGGAGGGAGAGAGGGAGAGAGGGAGAGAGAGAGAGAGGGAGAGAGGGAGAGAGGGAGAGAGGGAGAGAGGGAGAGAGGGAGAGAGGGAGGGAGAGGGAGAGACCCCTAATTCACCACCATAACTCAGGTTTATGAATGGACAGTGAGAGCAAAGTTAACATTGAAATATAGGAATCTCAAGTTGATTTTTCCCATGGATCCTCGTATTATACCCTCTTGGGATGTTTTCAGAGATATTCTGGAAAGATGTGCCTTTACCACAACAATCGAATGTTTCTATAATTAAGGAGAGAGAAACTGAAAAGGTTCCAAGAAGAGCAACCTCTCCCACCCTCTGCAAAAGAGGAAGGGTTGTGAACAGGATCTAGAAAAAAAAGAAGTTAGCATTAACGAGTGCAGGGGGAAATGAAAGGCTCAAGGGTAATTTTATAATTGCTTTAGTGTATATGAAATATTTTTACGTAAAGAGTATTGACAAAATTTTCCATTTCCAAGGAAGACAAAGCAAGATTCGTGCTAATAAAGTAAAAGCAATCCTTTATGTGGGAGATAAAGAAGAAATCCCTGGCTCTAAGTTTTCAAAAAGAAACACTCTTTAAAATAAGCTGCACTTAAAAATGTTATTCTCTGTCAAGCATTGTCACCTCTGAGCAGTTTCCAAAAGTCTGCAGAGGAGGAGAACATGACTAAACCACTGGAAACAATGTGTAGCCAGCGAACTACTGATTGTACGTATGAAGAGGCTCCCGTGTCTCTGAAATAAATGCCTCGCAGGCAATGGGGCCAGGAAGGAAAGTCAAGCAAATAGGCAAGACCAGAATCCTTAAATAATGAAGTTCTGGTATTTCCCCTCACATTTTATATTGACAAAATAGAAACATAACTGTTCCAAAGAAAGACAGATTCGGAATGAGAAAATGAATGAAATACTCATAAATGTTTAAACTGGGTAATACTGAATTGACAATGGAGGGGTATATTTTTTCCGTTAAGTAGTGTTCAAGTATAATCGAAGTTGTGTTAGGATACCGACATTCAGAGATGGAAGATTAATATTTATTTGCTTCTACTTCTTATTCTAATGATAACTCTCTACTTAATTGGCCTAGTTAATTTATGAAATCAAATCTAGATCAGTGAAATTGACAAGTAGTCATTGAGGAAAGGATATTACAGTTTAAAAGCATGAAGGAGAGCTGTATAAATGATATATGTTACACTATTAAGCAAGTCACTATAAAGTGAATTACAATGAGCAAAAAGGGAATGTATTTTACTGTGTCAAAAAATACATTTTTATGCAATGTATAAACTTTATGTTGAATGGTCAATCTCGAGACTCTGGCTTCTCTTTCTGAAAGCCCATACCTATTTTTGGTACAAATTAGTAACATTAAAAAGGAAGTAAAGTGTACATGGGACCAGACACTAAGGAAAACCATTATTGCGTTTTCAGGTCAATTTTAACAGTATTCTTCCACACCTTTTAGAAGTTGTTAGGATACTTCTTAGCTTTCATGGGGGAAAGTATATCCATGGCTACACCATTTAGTTGCTCTCACCTCAAAGTGAGGATGGCTATGGGACTTGTTTGGCGGGCAGAGCAACCAGCTAGGCAGTGGGCATTTTCACTCCAGTCCAAGCCCCCTCTGGTGGCCAAATGCCAGGGTGAAGTGACAACAGGGAGAAACTGCTTCCCTCTCTGTGGGAGGCATGTAGCTTTCTTTCCCCTTCACAAAGGCCCACTTGCATTTCCTCTGACAGTTAGATTTACCTTCACCTCAGACACTCCTAAACTAGGAATACTTCTTCAAAGAAAGAAACTTCAATAAAACATCCAGTAACGGTCCAACGAAAAACAGAGGAACCAAATGATTCTGGATATTTCTTAAACTAATATCAGCTCAAAGATACGTTTAGAAGAGTAAGCATCTTTCAGGTCTTATTCCTAGATTTACACACAAAAAAAGTTAAAATAGGTAAAAGTGTAGCATCTATTTGCTTTGCACACAGTGAGCCCTCAATAGTCACTGAATTAAAGTGACAAAATCAGGTCTATGATTTTCCATGCCAAAAATGCATTACATTTGTTTTCTTCTAATTCTTTTAAATATTTATTACTTGACACATCAATAAATGCATCAAGTATCCAAACACTAGGGAGAAAGTCTGTTATATATTCAGTATCATTATTCTTAAAACTTTAGTGATTATTTAGATCAACTAACTCTGAGCATTCTCCAAAATTCAATCTGAGCACTTCTCTTTATTTTATTTCATGAAAGCTTATCATGTTGGATCAAAACTTTTATGTTGATGACTCAGTATGTCCTGAACTCATTTTATCCTTCCATCTATACTGCTCTTAAAAGATTCATTTACTGTTTGGGGTGGGAATGCATACCAACTTTGGAAGCAATCAGACTCATGTTCAATTCCCCGCTCTCAGCTCACAGCTACATTACCCTGGGTAAACTACTTAATCTCTCTAAGATTCCATTTCCTCATCAATAAAATGGAAACAATAAAAATTCTTCCTTCACTGGCTGATAGTTTCAAATCACTAAAAATATATTAACTACGAGGACCGGCACATAGTAAATGATTAATAAAGGTTATCTCATTTTATTTTAATAAATCATTGATACAACAATTCACCATAGTCATTCAAATAAAAAATTTGGACATAATATATTTCCCTTTCTACTCCTCATCTCTCACATTAGCAAATTTTGGTACTTTAACTTCCTCAATCATTCTCAAATTTATGCCCTTGTCTTCACCCTTCTTTTCTTGTTTTCAGTCATGGTATAAGCCTTCATCCTTTCTTTCCTTACTCATCACTCCACAATGCTAATTCTTTTATGAATAAAAAATAATATATTTACATTATTTAAAAAAAAGAGTCCAGATATGTAAAATATAAGGCGATTGTCTCCTATAATTAAATTTCCCCAGGGAAAAAAATTCAATTTTCTGTGTACTCTTTACATGTTTTCTGTTTGTACACACAGTTTTCTTGATTATTTTTACTGAACATATTGTAATTTTCTTTCCTTATCAGTATAATTTAGATAAACCTCATTACTGCAATTATGTAATATTTCATTTTATAAATTTATGGTCAAATTTTAATCTTTCATTAATTCTTATACAACTTCTTCAAACCCCCTAACAGTTTTCTTTCCTATAGACTTTCTCCCTTCAAATCTGTATTTTATGAAGCAAGCAGAATAATCCATCCAAATTCATTTAATTCTAGTGTTACTGCTTAGAGCCTCTCATTGATTCCCACTGTGCTGGCGGAAGACCATGTTCCCTAAGACGGGGTACACAGTCTTCAGCGGTCTCTTCCCTGGTGACCTCTCTAGCTTCACACCACTTCCTTTCTCTGCTTTAGTCTTTCACTTTGCTGTTCTTTGGATAGTACTATGAGTCACATTATCTCCACTTTCTAATGGCTTCTCTTCTCCTCTTTGTTCTAGAACAGGGGTTAGCAGACTTTTTATAATGAACCATTCTTTGTGGGCCATATGGTCACAACTGTTTAAATTTGCTACTGTAGTTTCAACGCAGCCATAGACAACAGATAAATGAATAAACGTGGCTATGGTTCCAATAAATCTTTATTCAGAAAAACAGGCTAGATCTCACAACTCTTGTTCCAGGCTAGTTTTTCAGCTCAGGGAACAGCCTTCCAGTATGTATGGGTGTGAGTATGTGTGTGCTCAATCGTGTCTGACTCTTTTTGACCCCATGGACTGTAGCCTACCAGGCTCCTCCATCCTTGGGATTTTCCCAGTAAGAATACTCGAGTGGGTTGCCATTTCCTCTTCCAGGGGTTTTTCCTGACTCAGGGATCAAACCCACGTCTCCTGCACTGGCAGGCAGATTCATTACCATTGAACCACCTGGGAAGTCCAGCCCTTCCAGTAAGCCTTCCTTAATACTTCAATTTCCAGCCCTGTTCCCATAAAACTCAGTGCACAGACACATTGCCCTATAGTACTATCAGTGTAAGTGTTTGTTTCTTTCAATAGACTAATAGCTCCTTGAAGGTAGGAACTGTATTTCCTTTATTTTTAATGCCTTCAGCACTTAAATGCATAACACTTAAAAAGTATTCAATAAATATTCATTAAAATAAATAAATGAAGGTCTCAAATTATTTTTTATTAGTACTTCTCTTTCTCTAGAAAACATTCTAGTTACATGATTCCCAGAACATAAAAGCTAATTAAATTCATTAACTTCTTTCCTCCAGCATTTCTTAACCAGGAGTTGCATCAGAATCATCTGGGGGGTGGGTTTAAAACACTGAGGGTACTGAGTCTTCTTAAACAGATTAGGACTCAGAAGGTCTAGGTGAAGCCATGCACCTGAACGTTTCCAGTGCCTACCAGGTGATTCTGATGCACATTTTAGTCAAGATGCTGTCAGAAAGCCATTGTTCCTTTTCTAGTCTCTTAGTTTCAGTCAACCAACCTCCAAGTCCCCCTTACTAATGTGGACAGCCCTTCTCACATCTGGGTCTTCTAAGTATCCTATTGGCCTCTTCAGTATTCAGTCTCCCCATTCCTATGTTTTTCACCCTTTAGAGGGGAAAAAAAAAATGACCTTTCTCAAAGACCTGCAAGCCTGCCTGAGACTTTTATGTCTCCCTTTGAGGATGCTGCAATACTCTTTACTTCTACCTTGCTCCATATTTTAATTTTTGACCATAAATCCTCTGCAAAGGTGAAGCAAACACACATTTTTCCCCAAAGGAAGTTAGATTTAGGTTCACCACTCTTTGATCAAGTTTAAACCTTTTACTCTTTTTAAATGGTTTCCATCTCTATTCCATCTGTACATTTTACTATAAGCTTTTGAAAATCCTCTTGGAAAGTAAAATAAGACAGTCATATTAATGATAAATACCTCCATCTTTTTTTTTCCCCTATATAATCCAGCCCTCAACCTATCCTAGATATACACACACAGCCACAATTTCTTTCTTAGAGGTTTCTCTGGGTACGAGACAACTCCACCTGTCAGTTGCTCAGCACAAAAGTCTCATAATTATCCCCATAAGCCAGCAAATTCTATGAGCCTGACTTTCACTTAAGTAGAATTTTGCCACCTCTACAGCTACCACTTGGCCCAGGTAACCACCATCTCTAGCCTAGAAGAGTATAATACAATAGCTTTCTTGTCTTCCTACTTTTACCCTATTGTATTAAAAAAAAAAAGCTGGAGATATTTCTTTTTAAAAATAATGTGTTTATTGAGATATCAGATACATTCTTGTTTAGTTGCTAAGTCATACCTGACTTTTTGCAACCCCATGGATTGCAGCATACCAGGCTTCCCTGTCCTTCACTATCTCCCAGAGTTTGCTCAAATTCATGTCCATTGAGTCAGTGATGCTATCCAATCATCTCATAGTCTATTGCCCCCTTCTTCTCCTGCCCTCAATCTTTCCCAGTATCAGGGTCTTTTCCAATGAATCAGCTCTTTGCATCAGGTGACTAAAGAATTGGAGCTTCAGCATCAGTTCTATCAATGAATATTTAGGGTTGATTTTCTTTATGATTGATTGATTTGATCTTGCCATCCAAGGGACTCACTTAAGAGTCTTCTCCAGCACCACAATTTGAAAGCATCAATTCTTGGGCACTCAGCCTTCATTATGGTCCACCTCTCACATCCATACATGACTACTGGAAAAACCATAGCTTTGACTATAAGGATCTTTGTCAGCAAAGTGATGTCTCTGCTTTTGAATATACTGTCCAGGTTTAGCATAGCTTTTCTTCCAAAGAGCAAGCATCTTAATTTCATGGCTGCAGTCACCATCTGTGGTAATTTTGGAGAACAAGAAAATAAAATCTGCCACTGTTTCCATTTTTTTTTGTCATCTATTTGCCATGAAGTGATTGGACTAGATGCCATGATCTTGGTTTTTTAAGTCACACATATTAGACTCAGGTTCAATCCCTGCATCAGGAAGATCCCATGGAGGAGGGCATGGCAACCCATACCAGTATTCTTGCCTAGAGAATCCCATGGACAGAGGAGCCTGGTGGGCTACAGTCCACAGGATCACAAAGAGTTGGACATCACTAAAGTGACCGAGCACACACACAAATTAGACACACACACACACATATACACACATATATATCACATTAGACATATTCTTTTAAAACCTAAGTCAAATCATGCCACTTAAAAGTCTTTAATGGTTCCTCAACTCTCTCAGGATAAAAACAAAACTCTATACACAAGCCTCCACAAGCTTCTAAGACCCCCTCAACCTCCTGCAAAACCTCTTATCTCTTTGACATGATCCCTTCTCCTTCCTCCAGCTCACACCTCTCCAGCCATACTCCTGGTCAGCAATTCTCCCAGATGTCAGCATGACTGACTCCCTCCTTTCCTCAGGTCTTTGGTCAGACACCACTTTCACAGTGAGACCCACTCTCATCAACAATTTATCACTGCAGTCACCTCTGGCCCCAGCACTTTCTCCCCCTTTTCCTCCACAGCATTTTAATTATTTGCAAACTATATTTTAACTGTGTGCTCTCTCCTCCCAGTAGAATATAAGCAGCATATGGACAGAGAATTTTCTGGGCCTTTATCTAAGGACTGTGACTAGAACATCAATAAATATCTGTTGAATGAATAAATAAAATAAATAACTCTTCATACTCCTCCTCCCATGTTTCTGACTTACAATGTCACTCAAACTTCCTGTTGGTAATTTCCTTTTAACTCTATTCAGAAGAAAAAAAGATCACTTGACCACTTCATTCCTACCAATGTACTTTTTTTTATTAAGGATGTTATCTACAACTCTCATTTTTCATTTATCCAACATGACATCATAGATGTTTAGACTGGAGAGTCATCTAAAAACATATCAGCCCATCTCCTCCAGGTCATACATCACGGGGTGACAATAAGCAGCAGAGCCAAGACAAGGAGGAGGCATCAGTGTTCCAAGTCAATCCCAATGCTTACTTCTCTGAACCACATTCATCCACCTGTTACATTCTCATCATGAGCCCATTCCTGTGATTTTTGTTTGCTGTGGCCTAAAACAAGGGAGGCCTTGTTTTCTACCTATGCACTGCTCAGACAGTTTGATATAACAGTTAAAATCATAAGGTTGGCAGAAGAGAGGTAGACAAGAAATACAGCCATGGGATTACTGCCCTGTGCCTCCAGCTAGGGTGATTTGCCTCTCAAGTCCCCATGTGAAAAATGGAGATGACAATGAGTTATGTTCAGCTTACAGATTTGCTGTGAGCATCCAGTGTGATAATGGATATGAAAGCATCTTGGAATTCCTAAAGCTCTGAGCAAACATAAGTTTGTTATTGACTCTGAACAACTATCAAATATGCATGAAGATTTGCTGTCAAAAAGACTGGAGAACAGTGCATAGTTGGCTAAGTGCAAACTTATCACATAACTAGAGAAACCACTCAAAGTCATGTGGTAGATTATTAGTATCCCTTTACATAAAGAAACCGATATTCTAATGTGCTTCTCAAATCCTCAGTTAGCTTTTAAGTTTCTCAAGGCCAACTTGCACTCAGGCTAGATGTCCTGTAAATAAAATTTCTCTAAAATAGTACCATCTTTCTTAAAGTATGTCTGGTTAACTTTATTTTGAATCTGCAGGGAATGAACTTCATAAAAGTTCATTTCCATTGTTCTTGCACTAAATAATGAAAAAAAAAAAAGAGTTGAACATAGCTCTCTGATAAAACCTAGAATGCTAACATCTGGTATAAGATCCTTTGGCAACTGCTAAAGATGTGATCAGCCTAAATTAACCATCTTACATATGTTTGGGGAATTCCTACCTCTAAAGATTTTTACTGTGAGGTAGGCACAAAGCTAGAATTAACTTTGGAAGTTTTTTATCCTTCCTTCCTGGGGTATTTCTATCTGATATGAGAGCTGGTTTCTTGGCAAAACTTGATTCTTTGAACAGTTATTTCTGTTAATCCTATGGTTCAATAGGTTCCTATTCTTATAGCAATGGAGTTTGTTCCAGCAAAGCATTTCTTTCAGGTTGACAGTCCTAAATGCCTAATAAAACAACTTATGGAAGACTGTGTTTTCCAAAGCTGGGTGCATCAGTCTATCCATCTCACATGCTCTTCCTACAAAGTGATGTCTTCCATCAAGACATGGGATCTATGTTCCTCCTCCTTGAACTTGTGCAGAACTCTGTGTAAGCCACCACCAAAAGAAGATGGTAGAAGTGATACTACATGACTTTTGAGATTGGTTACTCCACTGTCTCTCTTTCTCTTGGGACCCAGCCCCTTATAACTCAGATACTATGCTGTAAGGAAGCTAGGCAGTCATGGGGAAAGATCACAGGCAGGTGTTCCAGCTAAAGTTCTAGTTGAAAACTTGGCTGATAGGCAGCATCAACCACCAGAACTACACTGGGGTATCTTCAGAGGAGTCCAGCCTCCAGCCATTGACCTGCCCAAAGGATGCCAAGCGAAGCAGGGAAAAGTTATCCTTGTCAAATGCTGCCTAAACTGCAGATTCATGAGCAAAAATAAATGGTGTCATTGTTTCAATCACTAAGTTTTTATTTTTAATTCAAAATTCTTTTAATTAAAAATTCAAATTGATGTATAGTTGATTTATAACATTGCATTAGTTTCAGGTGTATAGCACAGTGATTCATATATATATATATATATATATATATATATATATACACACACACATTTATATATATCCTTTTTTAGATTCTTTCCATTCAGTTCATTTCAGTCGCTCAGTCATGTCCGACTCTTTGCAACCCCATGAATCGCAGCACGCCAGGCCTTCCTGTCCATCACCAACTCCCGGAGTTCACTCAGACTCGCGTCCATCGAGTCCGTGATGCCATCCAGCCATCTCATCCTCTGTCGTCCCCTTCTCCTCTGCCCCCAATCCCTCCCAGCATCAGAGTCTTTTCCAATGAGTCAACTCTTTGCATGAGGTGGCCAAAGTACTGGAGTTTCAGCTTTAGCATCATTCCTTCCAAAGAAATCCCAGGGCTGCTCTCCTTCAGAATGGACTGGTTGGATCTCCTTGCAGTCCAAGGGACTCTCAAGAGTCTTCTCCAACACCACAGTTCAAAAGCATCAATTCTTCGGCACTCAGCCTTCTTCACAGTCCAACTCCCACATCCATACATGACCACTGGAAAAACCATAGCCTTGACTAGATGGACCTTAGTCAGCAAAGTAATGTCTCTGCTTTTGAATATACTATCTAGGTTGGTCATAACTTTTCTTTCAAAGAGTAAGCGTCTTTTAATTTCATGGCTGCAATCACCATCTGCAGTGATTTTGGAGCCCAAAAAAATAAAGTCTGACACTGTTTCCACTGTTTCCCCATCTATTTCCCATGACATGATGGGACCGGACACCATGATCTTCGTTTTCTGAATGTTGAGCTTTAAGCCAACTTTTTCACTCTCCTCTTTCACTTTCATCAAGAGGCTTTTTAGTTCCTCTTCAGTTTCTGCCATAAGGGTGGTGTCATCTGCATATCTGAGGTTATTGATATTTCTCCCAGCAATCTTGATTCCAGCTTGTGTTTCTTCCAGTCCAGCGTTTCTCATGATGTACTCTGCATAGAAGTTAAATAAGCAGGGTGACAATATACAGCCTTGATGTACTTCTTTTCCTATTTGGAACCAGTCTGTTGTTCCATGTCTAGTTTTAACTGATGCTTCCTGACCTGCATACAGGTTTCTCAAGAGGCAGGTCAGGTGGTCTGGTATTCCCATCTCTTTCAGAATTTTCCACAGTTTATTGTGATCCACACAGTCAAAGGCTTTGGCATAGTCAATAAAGCAGAAGTAGATGTTTTTCTGGAACTCTCTTGCTTTTTCCATGATCCAGCAGATGTTGGCAATTTGATCTCTGGTTCCTCTGCCTTTTCTAAAACCCGCTTGAACATCTGGAAGTTCACGGTTCACGTATTGCTAAAGCCTGGCTTGGAGAATTTTGAGCATTACTTTACTAGCATGTGAGATGAGTGCAATTATGATACTCACTATATTCATGGTTCCCTACACTATATAGGAAGTCCTCTCCATCACTAAGTTTGGGGTGATTTTTTTATGCTGCAATAACCACAACACGTATCTTCCTATTTTCACATGTATATTTCCATTGGTCAGTTAAGAAGTTTATTAAGGCTGTCTACTAGAAAACAGTTAAATTAATGACAGGGGAGTGTTTAAGGGCAGGAATGAAAACACTGCAGTCAATAGCCTCTCTTAAAAATTATCAGCTTAGGTCATTTCAAGGACCTGCACTAAGAAAATGAATTTTTTTAAAAGAAAACCTTATTCTAGAAAAACTAAATGCCATTAACACAATTAAAGCATGGAGGTCAGAAAGCCATTTGGTCTTCATGTTTGCATTGAATAACTACCCACAACATCAGGGCTGACTTCCAGTGTTTCCTACAAGCTGTGAGACCCCTAGTGGGCTATATACCCCTTTGTGCCTCACTTTCTTCACCTGTGAAATGGATATAATTGTACTTACTTCACAGAGCTGCCACAAGAATTTAATGAGTTAATATTTTTAAAGAACTCTATGATTATTAGCATTCAGGGCTACGTGCTTTTGCTGTTTAAACTTCCTCTCCACTGATCATGGCTGTGGATATAAAAGTATCTGATGATTCACTTTTATCCTGTATTTATTATAATTCTCACTTAAGACAAATACAAAAAAAATCCATAGATTTGATTATTCTGCCCTCATTCCTTGACTAAGAGCAGAGTTTGCAATAGACTGATGTTTTCCAAAAGAGAATTTCAGACAATGTTTTTAAGTAGTACAAGGAAATCATCAGTTAGGAATACGGTGGGAAATACCACGCTTCCCTTGGCATGTTCTGATCAAATTATATACACATGACATACCAGGACTATAGGAAATAGTAGTTTCACTGCTTGCTTATCAAATCATAGGCAACAACTCTGCAGATTCAGGCTTCCAGAGCCCAACTGGGTCTCAATTGTGGCCAGGAGGTTCAGAATTTAATCTGAGACATTTCACCAGAATGTATTCAATACAAAGCAAGATTCCCTTTAAGCAGTTTTGTAAAGTGTGACAGTGTCCATCTCGCTCTGACTCCTGCTGTATAACAAGTGGACTGCTGAATCAATACTTGATAGGGCTGCTGATGTTACTCAGATTATCATTTCATAGGGAGGGTAAGGATGAAGGAAAATAAAATGACCTCTTGTGAGAGAATACGCTGTGAAAGGGCTCTCAGAATTGGGTTCAGACAGAGAGAGTAGGTGTTA
The DNA here is from genome assembly GCF_042477335.2 of Ovis canadensis. NCBI lineage: Eukaryota > Metazoa > Chordata > Mammalia > Artiodactyla > Bovidae > Ovis > Ovis canadensis. The sequence continues at coordinate 57,482,588 of NC_091262.1, read as the reverse complement.
AACCTGCTGAGCAGTTATCAGAATCTCTGGAATTAATGCCCTCATTAATATTAAAAAAATAATTCTCTTAGATTGATGCATATAGAGCAGCAACCATAGACAGGTCCATATTTTCAGGAGAAAAAAAGAAACTCTCCAAAAATTAAATGTAATTTTTTTGCTTATTACTTATTTCCACTTTGGCTTTCGAAACAGGAGACAGAACTGTTTTGTAATAAAGGACCAAGTGACCACACCTTAAGGGTTTCTGTGAACACACAGAGCTCGACTTTCATATTTTCTACAGATCTTTATGCAGTTATAAGTTTACATACTCATGTATTTATTAATTCAGCTTTTCTGCCTTTCATGAATAAATTATACTTAGCTAATTTCCATACGAGCCTGGTGGCCTTCTCTAGGGCTTTGAATCAGAGAGTCTGGTGAAATTTTATGTACATTCAATGGCAGTTTGTAGATACATTCAAAAGCATTTGACGTCATCCCAAACTGCTGAAAACGCTTCTGGGAGGGGACGTTGACAGATATCATTCCCGGACAGGTCACACTGAAACCCCTGGAGGGCAGGACAGCTGGATCAGTGTGTCCACTGCTGTGACAATCACTCTTAGCACAGTGTTTGTGGAGGGGCTTCACTCAACTCAAGACTGAAATAATTAAGATGGTTAAGACTCACATGATCCATCTCTAGTCTAGCTCAAGTCTCTCCTGACGGACATTTTATTTGCATTGTGGAACGTGATAATTTATCACACCTCGTATTCTCTGGGGAGAAACTGCGCGCCAACAATGGCAACTTTGAGAGATTTTGACTTTCACTGAACACAGAAAATCATTAGTTTTACATCTAAAGGCTCCTTATTGATTCTGAGGCCTCAGCCATGCAGCACATGCTCCTCACTGCTTGTGTTAACCAAGTCAGGGCCAGTGCATACAAAGGACAAGTAGGGCTCCACCTAGACCAGGTTAAACTAGTCAGGGGTGGGGGGTGAAAAACTCAGTTACTTTTTTAGGTATCTTGCTCAGCCAAGTATAAAGCAGCTACTATTGGAAACACAGATGTTTTCATGTTTTCCGTTTCTGAATGTCAGTTGCTCCAAGCCAAGCAGCTAGAACTTCATGTCTAAAGTGAGTTCTAGAATACTCTGAGTAAAAACTGAATCCCATGATTTTCTCCTCCAGTGTATGGTGGTTTAACCTTTAAGTAATTGCCAGCAGGATCTCAATTCAAATTAAAGCTAGAGAGTTTTCTATCTACTTTCCCCCAAAGAGAGAGAGAGACTTAGCTCTTTTGTCAATTTACACACTCTTACAATGACATCTTCTGTATATACATACAAAAAATGAAAGATGTATTTAATATAGTGTATGTGTCAAGTCCAAATGCAAAAGAATCTGAGTTTCAAGTTCCATCAGTCTTTTCTTCTTTAAACTCTGTTTTAGGTAATTTGGCTACTACATATGTACAAAACACATGCCCAGAAGTCAGTCCAAGCCTACACTAACTTAAGTCCTGGTTTTGAGGGTCAATTGCAAGCCAGACAGCAATTTTATGGGCACCAGGATTATTTCAACTCACAGATAGATTTAGAAAAAGATAACCAACAAAAGAGAACTTCAGTTAACAAATATATTTCAGACCTGAAACTTTCAGCCTAGCTTTTCTTTTATCAGTGCCCTCAAGGAGGACTAAGTCTTCAGCCTCCCCATGTCTTCCCTAAAGGCATACAGTTGCTAGATGAACAACAGTAATTAAATGCTAATAATATTTACTTGATAACTAAATGAATGACTACCACTTCTATTATGTGAAGATTTATCAAGAGGTTAAACAAAACTTCTTGCTGATCATCAACTGGCTTTAGTGTTTTCTATTCTGAAAATCTAGACTGTGAAGCTCTAGTTAGGAGGGGCTGGAGGTTCTCATGGAACGGTCCTGGCTTTAGGGCTGAAATGCACCTACTTTTTAAAACTGCCTCCACCATTGATCAAACCTTTTAAGTTGGGACCGTGGCCCAGCTCTTGCTTCTCTAAACAGCTCTATCTTCTGTTCCACAGTGTTCAGTACTTTTGGGCAATGAGTCTCTCATCTCTCCCATAGAAGCCCCCAGAACACACTTACCCTGCTTTTTCATTTATGTTCCATCCCTCTCGCCATCCACTACGTACCTGCCTTATCCTTCTAGAGAGGCTCAAGTGTCAGCTGCTCAGATACTCCTGTTTCAAAACTGTTATTTTACTTATTGTTGACAGCACACAACTTAGCATTTCACTATCTGTGATGTATTGATTTGACCCTGTGCAATTTCACAAATGATTTGAGGCTAAACTAAGAACATGTACAACTGAATAATGATAACATTCATATATTCCATATACATGGAATAGAAATTAGGAATATACAAATAAATAAAATATCAAATACATTTTGTAAAAAAAAAAAACAAACACTGAACATTTCAAAATTTATTGTAGACATGTTAAGCATATTACACCCTAAAGTTTTACCATTTAAATAGGTTACATGGCCTTAGATAATTTATTTGAAATTTCCAAAGTGTCATATTCTTCATTTTTAAAATGGAAATGATAACAGTAAACATTTTGATGAGAATTAAACAAGATAATAAATGTACAGCTCTTTAAAAACCAGGACATAGTATGTGCCCAACAAAAGCAAACACCTGCACTAGATATAACAACTGAATAAATATATAATCCTGTTTTGGTTGAATACATATATGATCCATAGTTACTTACACGCACGGGACTGAGTACCTTATCTGCTGTAAACTTCTTAAAGACAGTAGATATATTGAAAACTTGTTTACTCTCATGGTCAGAGTGGGCACTTAGTGATTCCTTAGGCACGGTCAAATGAAATAGTTTAATTTACTGAGCTGACAGGATGAAAGGTTTCATTTACTGATTTATTCATTCAACAGTACTTATTGAGCATTTACTCTGTGCAAAGAAGGAAAACTTGGTCTTAGAACTAGACAGTCCCTGACACTATGGGTTCATAAATAAAAGTGCAAATGGATATCATAAATATATAATTTGTTTGATTACTGATCATTCAAGTGAAAAGAACCTTCGGAGAGTTAAATGATGGCTGATTAAAGGCAGCACATACACACATTAAATACATCCAAGCAGGAGCCCTGTTTGCGGTTTCCATAATGAACGGAAGGAGAATAGTAAAAGCAGCGTGAAGATAATGATGACAAAATCAATAATGATAATAATAACAGCTAATGTTAGTTGGGTGCTTACTATATACCAGGCCTCACAGGTCAGAGGTGGGAGTCCAGAACTTGTCAGATAAGCCCTGTGCTGGACATCCAAGGGGCCAGCAGTTCTCTGAACAAAAGCTTTTCACCTGGCATCACACACAGGAAGGTGCAAACAGCTCCCAGCTCCTCTCCAAGCAGAGCCCTGAGACCATAAATCAAAGAACCATCGGCACGCATGGCCAGTGAGGGCAGACAGCACAAGTTGTATCAGCTGCATCCGGGGACAATGCACACTTATAGGAACAAATGACTGCTTCATCTTCGTCATTATGCAAGCCCACAGGAATCAGAGGCCTGTCTTCAACTGAATATGGAAAAATTAGGAGGGGTGGATCTCCCAGAAAGCATCAGAGGGAAACAGTGGCTTCTGGGCCTCTGTTACGTGTCGGCTCTGTTGCCTATGCTTTGGCATTAATTCAGAAGGCAGGACCTCCGACACTCACCATGTCGCCGGGAGCGAGCTATTTCAACAATAGATTACGGTAATGCGCTTGGCCAGTGCGGCCCTTACTGTTGCCATGAGTTAAGGCTGATTCATTTGAGCTATAAAAGTGAAAAAAATTAACAACAATAATCATGAACCTTTTACATACACGCTGGCCTCACTAGAGAGTCTCACACAGAATATGAAACAGGGGGCTACCATGTAGATTTGTGGCAATACCCAGGGGACTCCAGAGTCCAGAAAGCAATGAATGCAGTAAGTGAATCCATAACTGCAGCTTTCTCATGTGTGACAGATATAATATCCCTCATTTTACTTAACTGTTTTGGGATATCATGTGTGAATGAGCACAATGGAACAGGAGAAAAAAAAAAAAGGCTTACACAAACTGTGAGCAGGAACTGCAGCTTTTGATGGGCTCTGGCTCACCTCTTGAGGAGGTGGGCATGATTGGCAGTGAACTTCTGGCTTAAGCAAACCTTTTGGATATGTTGTGCCAGGGATCCAACATGAAACTCCCCTTGCACATCCACTGAGGACAGACCACATCCTGCAAACACCTATCCTCTTAATTCTAATTGTTTTCACACAGAGATCATGACTCTAAATCAAGTCCGTGGTCATATCACATGAACCAGTGATAGCAGTTACAGTAATACAATGGGACTCCCCTATAGACAGCAACATAGATTATTCCAGGATGGAATCTGAATTGTGTTGATTAGAGGTACAGATGCTAGGCCAAGGGTTATGTGACTCCAGGCATATTTTCTTTGCCTTAGTTTATCTACTTGTAAAATAAGATGAGTAACACTGCTGATGTGTGAATGTTTCAGGAATGTTAGGTTCAAGGCATTGTTTTAGGAACTGTAAGGCATACCGAACTTACTTAATATTTATAAACCTTTGAAATCTCCTTATGTATAGAGCTGTTTAAGTATAAATTATTATTAAGATTATTAGCCTTGAGAATTATAATTACTGCTTCATTATTTTTCTCATTATGCTCATTCTATGGGGGTTCTCTGGTAAATATTCCAAATGAGCTATTGCCTTTACTGTATAATTAATTTAATGTTTGTTGGAAAGCTTTAAAGATACAAAGTATGACATAAATTTGCAAGATCCAAGGTGAAACATACATAATCTCTTTTCCCAAAGAGGTATTTGTTGAAAAATATCACGAGTTGGACAATGGCTACTTATGAGAGGATTACTTCAGATTTGCTTAATGGATTTGACTCCTGTCTTTGGAATGGGCTGACTAAAATGTAATGATCTCACACTAATGGTTTCAAACCTCCAATTCCCATTAGAAGCTGCTGGTCTTAAAAGGGCTAAGGTATAGGTCCTATTACTCTCTAAGCTACTATCCACTGGGGATAAGAAATGTATTTATCCATTGGTGTATTTTTTATAAACTCATTTTGCCTCAATGGCCACAACAGAAAATACAGAAAGATGATGAAACCATTGACTCACAGTGGTAAAGGTAGAGTAATAAGAATTATCCTACTCTTTGCCATTTTCTACAATGTGTTATATGCAAAATCTCCTTAATCTTTACACTAGCTCAGAAAGATAGTCAATAGCATTATCCCCGTTTCACATACCAAGAAATGGAAATTCAGAGGAGAAGCAACTGGCACAAGATCACACTGCTAGTAGGGTGTGGAGCCAGGATGCAACTCCACAGCATACATTCAAGACCATGATGAGTTCAAACATGAGTTCCTACTGTCTTCCCTACTGTCTGGTGAGAAGGTCCCTGCAACAATCAATTCAGGATGGGTGGCTTATGATGCGGTAACAACCAGCCCTACTTTATGGGCAGTTTAAAATGGGAGCTTCTTTGTCACTCATGTTCACCTCCACCATGGGGCACTGAGGACTCTGCTCCACAGGGTTCTTCCTGCAGGGCCCATGCTGCAGGGCAGCCACCACTGTGACATGGAAGAGGGGAGAACCTCAGAGGGTCCTGTGACTAGACTGTCATCCTCAGCAAAACTGGCCACTCCCACGCACAGCCTGTTAGCTGGAACTAGTTTTTGGTCCCACACAATCACAAGGGAGCAGAGAGTTCAATGCTCCTCGTGCACGGAAGGAGAAGACAACCAGGTACTGCAGGCAGCGCTAGGGACGATCACAGGACCGTGGCGATCATCTGGTCCAGAACCTTCAGGGTGTAGGTGAGGAAATGCAGCCGGAACAGAACGGCAGTGCGACTTCCCTCAGGTGACTTGCCCAGCTACGCTACGAGGAGGAGAGGAGGCGCAGAGCTAGGCTTCTCCAGGGCACTCAACTTCTCCAACACATCCTTGTGTGAACTCATTTCCTGTACTGACTGTCTCCAGTTTACCAGTGCTTGGCCATGAAACAAACTGAGCTAAAAATAAACCAAGAAAAGTCACCATTATTTGTGATGGAAGGGCAGGAAGTGATGCCTTATCAGTAGCCTTTTCCTTTGAAAGTTTTAGGATGCATTCATGACCCCTGGGGTTCCACTGAAATCACGCTTGTCTCAACCACCCCATGACCTTGAAACTGCTACTGTCCCCGTTTTACAGATAATGAAACTGAGGGTGAAACAGGTCTGTTGGTGTGCCCCAAGAGTCGATGGCAGAGCAGGATATGAATCGGGGCTCTAGCCTAAGCCTGTACAGAGCTGTGATCCTCCTAGAGGCTGCTCAAGGCAGTTTCCTACAACTCTAACCTCATTACCGGACACTCAGCACAAGCTCAGATTTCTCACTGGAAACTCTTTGTCAGTTAATATAAAAATGACGATAGTTCTGCTTAAGGGTAAAAGTCACACAGGGAGTGTATATCCTAACCAATGTCACTTCTTACATGAAATCTTCCCTAAGACCCATCAGGGTGTGATTTTTCTCTTAGAACTCATAACACCTTTTATGAACATCTTCTAAGATGTTGACCCATACTGACTACATGGGTGTTAGCTGTTATTATCTGACAATCACATTCCTGTAGAATGCTGCAAATGGAAAGATTTTTAAAAATTAAGAACATCAGGATAAAACTATGCTATTGAAATAGGCAGAGTAGGTACAGAAATGATTGACAGAAATAAATTTATATGACATCAAAATAGTCTTCTCAGCTGAACTGTCCAGCCCTAAAAGCATTTAAAATCAGAGGAGCATTTATGTCTTTTGACCAACTCAACACTGAATTTCCTAAAGGTGGGCTTAAGACCAGAAGACTACTTGATCAAGAGCTTATAAAAATTTAGGATGTTGGAGGAAAGTTTAGAATTTCAAGAAAGTTTAGGTACATGCATCTTGAGGAAAAGTGATGGTCTTGGGGGGAATAATTGCATACTCCAGGTGCAAAAAGCAAACATTTACTTTTATAACATGGAGTTGCCTAGTTACCATATTTAGGAAATCGTGAAGGATACAACAGAGAGAAAGAAACAGAGCTACGTTACTTGTTTTAGTGTTACTAATCATGCTGATTTTAGTTGTTTAGTCACTAAGTCATGTCTGACTCTTTCGTGACCTCACAGACTGTAGCCCACCGAGTTACTCTTGGTATAGCTGGATTTCCCAGGCAAGAATACCAGAGTAGGTTGCCATTTCCTTCTCCAGGGGATCTTCCCAACCCAGGGATCAAACCCATGTCTCCTGCTTGACAGGTGGCTTCTTTATCACTGAGTCACTTGGAAACCCCAATTTTATGTGTCATCAATTTTTTTTATTATGCTGTAATTTAGAGCCAGACTACTTTGAACAGTGAAATAAGGGCTGCCTTGTAGAGGTATACAGTATGTAACTCACTCTGCGTAGAGAGAAGTGAGGGTTAAAAATCTAGAAATCCCCAAGTTGTATTCCAGTATGACAGTACAAAGGGGCCATTTAGACTTAGGTAATTGTAAAGCTACCTTTATTGCCATTGCCAATGTTACTGATAAAGAAATACAAAACAGTACGCTCATAACAGAGCTATATGCACCGCATGCAAGTACACTTGTAAAAAGCCTTCTAGTCAACGTGTAGCATCTTTGGCACCACTGTGAAACCCTTGCAAGAAGGATCTACCAGTCAGCTCGTGTATAGTTTTCTACGTGTTCATTCACTCATTCAGCCTGTGGTTACTGAATGACTACTGGCTACCGGGCATTATGCTGGACACCAGGCAGAAATGATCTCTAACCTTAAAGAGTCTATAGCCTAGCAAGTGTGACAGAGAGTGAACAGAATACTGCAATGAAGAAGTCTATGTGTTGGGATTTCCCTGGCCATCCAGTGGTTAAGACTCTGTGCATCTAATGCAGGGGCCGTGGGTTTGATCCCTGGTAGGAGAACTGAGATCCCACTTGCCACACAGTGTGGTAAAATTGAAAAAAGAAAAGATTTATATGTGGATTTAGGAGGGTTCTTGGGCATTCACACAAAAAAATGGGAAGGAGCTGGACCCAAGTAGGGGAAGGCTGGAGGTGATTATGGAATACACAGTATTGAGGTGAAGGTGCTATGATGTTTTCCTTTAAGGCATGCTGCCGTAAGAGTAGTGGATCAAGTTCACAGAAATAATTAACCTTTGTATCTTGTCACTACAAAATAATCCTTTGATGATCTTAGCAACACTATGAAATAAAGTGATTCCCATTTTTCAGATGAATCAGAGATTAACTGATTTACCTCAGATTGCTCATCTAGATGAATCTTTAGATTCAATGAAAAATGAAATAATATGAAAGTCGCTCAGTCATGTCCAACTTTTTGCGACCCCATGAACTATATAGTCCATGGATTTCTCCAGGCCAGAGTACTGGAGAGGGTAGCCTTTCCCTTCTCCAGGGGATCTTCCCAACCCAGGGATCAAACCCAGGTCTCCTGCACTGCAGGTGGATTCTTTACCAGCTGAGCCATTCAAACCAGGTCTTGAATTTGAGATGACACTGAACTTAACTGCACATGTAGTAACGCCCTTGATGATCTATCTCCATTGAAGTCTACAGGATAATGGTACTAAAGCAACTAAAACTGCAGACTTCCCATAGGTTATGCAAATCAACAGTAACATCTCACACCTGTATAATATTTCACAGTTTTCTAATCCTATGTCTATATAAGAAACCATATATAACTTGTCAACTTAATCAAACAGCCAAGTTAAGTTTTTTCCACTTAAATACTGATCATTATTGAATTGAGTGAAATGACTGATAGATTTCTTTCATACATTACAGAGCATGCAGATAAAATTTTACACTGGAAAAGGGTTAAGATGACTACAACTGCTTTTTTATATCTCGTTTCAAAGCTGTTAAACTTCTGTTTCAGGCATGAGAACACATTAGTGTTATGTTTCTTTTTCCAAGAATTTAATTGTAATGGAAATAATTTTTGCTAGATTTAATAACATTAACCTTTTCGCATAGAACTTTATTCACAGAATTTTATAGTTTTTCTTCTTTGTGTGACTTCTAAAAGTTCTGAATCTCAGACATAGATGGAAAAAATAAATCTTTACTAATTACTATAAAAATAGGGACAATTTAGGGAGCCTTCCTTCACTGTTGTGGGAATATAAAGTATTACAGCTACTATGGAGAACAGTACAGAGGTTCCTCAAAAAATTAAAAATAGAGTTACCATATGATCCAGGAATCTCACTCCTGGGCATACATCTGGAGAAAACCATAATATGAAAATGAGAGAGTCAATTCCTAGGCAGGCTGATAAGAAGTCTGGGGTCCCTGAGGAGAAGGGGGTATGGGGCTCTTGAAGTGGAGATAGGGGTATGGGGTTCTCAAGGAGGAAAGGACAAGCTTTTTTTTTTTCCCCCTCTACTTTCTTTAGTCTTAGTCACATAAAACGGCTTTTCTTTTTTTCCATTAAGCCAGGAATTGATGATTACACAGTAAACAACTCAGTTTAAACTCTATACTAAGGATTATAATAACAACAATGTATCCTGCTTATGGACAGTTTCTCCTTCTTGAAAACCTTGTGGCTAATACTATTTTACAGTGTAAATTATGGGAGTGGGTCTAGTAAAATCTTTGCAACCTTGAGACATTCTTTTAATTTATTGTAATAACTAATTAAAAAAGTATAGAGCTCCCTTGCTAACACTAGCAAGGGGGGCACTCTCTGCCCCCTTCTGATGTATCAGAAGCTTTCTCTGTCCTCTTTCACTGTAATAAAACTTCTGCCACCCAAGAGCCCTGAGTGGTCAAGCCTAGTCTCTGGTCCTGAAGCTAATTATTCTTCAGAGCTCACAAATCTGACACCATTCACTGTCAGCTATCAAAAAGATGCATGCACGCCAATGTGCATTGCACGGCAGCACTATTTACAACAACGAGGACATGGAAGCAGTCTGAACGTACATCAACAGAAGAATGAACAAAGATGTGGTACATATGCAAGGTGGAATACTACTCAGCCACAAAAAAGAAGCAAATAATGCCATTTGCAGTGACATGGGTGGAAATAGAGATTGTCATCCTGGTGAAGTAAGTCAGAAAGAGATACACGAATATATGGTATTGCTTATACATGGAATCTAAAAAAAATGGTACAAATGAACCTATTTATGAAACAGAAATAGAATCATAGATACAGAAAACAAACTTACAGTTAACAAGGGGGAAGCTGGGGAGTGATAAATTGGGAGATTCAGATTCACATATACACACTACCATATAAGATCCCTTGGAGAAGGAAATGGCAACCTACTCCAATATTGTTGCCTGAAAATTCCATGGACAGAGGAGCCTGGTGTGTTACAGTCCATGGGATTGCAAAGAGTTGGACATGATTGAGTACACCCATACACATATATAAGATAGATAAATAATAAGAACCTATTGTATGAAACAGGGAAATCTACTCAATACTCTGCAATGACTTTAATCTCAGGGATGCAAGGATTCTTCAATATCCACTAATCAATAAATGTAATACACAACATTAATAAATTGAAAGATAAAAACCATATGATTATCTCAATAGATGCAGAGAAAGCCTTTGACAAAATTCAACATCCTTTATGATAAAAACCCTCCAGAAAGCAGGAATAGAAGGAACATCAGTCAGTTCACTTCAGTCGCACAGTCGTGTCAGACTCTGTGACCCCATGAATCGCAGCACTCCAGGCCTCCCTGTCCATCACCGTCTCCCAGAGTTCACTCAGACTCACGTCCATAGAGTCGGTGATGCCATCCAGCCATCTCATCCTTTGTCGTCTCCTTCTCCTCCTGCCCCCAATCCATCCTAGCATCAGAGTCTTTTCCAATGAGTCAACTCTTCACGTGAGGTGGCCAAAGGACTGGAGTTTCAGCTTTAGCATCATTCCTTCCAAAGAACACACAGGGCTGATCTCCTTCAGAATGGACTGGTTGGATCTCTTTGCAGTCCAAGGGACTCTCAAGAGTCTTCTCCAACACCACAGTTCAAAAGCATCAATTCTTTGGCACTCAACCTTCTTCACAGTCCAACTCTCACATCCATACATGACATGACCACTGGACAAACCATAGCCTTGACTAGATGGACCTTTGTTGGCAAAGTAATGTCTCTGCCTTTCAATATGTTATCTAGGTTGGTCATAACTTTTCTTCCAAGGAGTAAGCGTCTTTTAATTTCATGGCTGCAATCACCATCTGCAGTGATTTTGGAGCCCAAAAAAATAAAGTCTGACATTGTTTCCACTGTTTCCCCATCTATTTCCCATGAAGTGATGGGACCAGATGCCATGATCTTCATTTTCTGAATGTTGAGCTTTAAGCCAATTTTTTCACTCTCTTCTTTCACTTTCATCAAGAAGCTTTTTAGTTCCTCTTCACTTTCTGCCATAAGGGGGGTGTCATCTGCATATCTGAGGTGATTGATATTTCTCCTGGCAATCTTGATTCCAGCTTGTGCTTCTTCCAGTCCAGCGTTTCTCATGATGTACTCTGCATAGAAGTTAAATAAGCAGGGTGACAATATACAGCCTTGACATACTCCTTTTCCTATTTGGAACCAGTCTGTTGTCCCATGTCCAGTTCTAATTGTTGCTTCCTGACCTGCATACAGGTTTCTCAAGAGGCAGGTCAGGTAGTCTGGTATTCCCATCTCTTTCAGAATTTTCCACAGTTTATTGTGATCCACACAGTCAAGGCTTTGGCATAGTCAATAAAGCAGAAATAGATGTGTTTTTTTGGAACTCTGTTGCTTTTTCGATGATCCCTTGGATGTTGGCCATTTGATCTCTGGTTCCTCTGCCTTTTCTTTTTTCTTTTTTTTCCTCTGCCTTTTCTAAAACCAGCTTGAACATCAGGGAGTTCACAGTTCACATATTGCTGAAGCCTGGCTTGGAGAATTTTGAGCATTACTTTACTAGCATGTGAAATAAGTGTAATTGTGCGGTAGTTTGAGCATTCTTTGGCATTGTCTTTCTTTGGGATTGGAATGAAAAGTGACCTTTTCCAGTTCTGTGGGCACTGCTGAGGTTTACAAATTTGCTGGCATATTTAGTACAGCACTTTCACAGTGTCATCTTTCAGGATTCAAGAGAGTTCAACTGGAATTCCATCACCTCCACTAGCTTTGTTTGTAGTGATGCTTTCTAAGGCCCACTTGACTTCACATTCCAGGATGTCTGGCTCTAGATGAGTGAGAAGGAACATACCTCAACATAATAAAAGCTATATATGACAAACCCACAGCAAACATTATCCTCAATGGTGAAAAATTGAAAGCATTTCCCCTAAAGTCAGGAACAAGACAAGAGTGCCCACTCTCACCACTACTATTCAACATAGTTTTGGAAGTTTTGGCCACAGCAATCAGAGCAGAAAAAGAAATAAAAGGAATCCAGATTGGAAAAGAAGTAAAACTCTCACTGTTTGCAGATGACATGATCCTCTACACAGAAAACCCTAAAGACTCCACCAGAAAATTACTAGAGCAAATCAATGAATATCATAAAGTTTCAGAATATAAAATTAACACACAGAAATCCTTGCATTCCTATACACTAACAATGAGAAAACAGAAAGAGAAATTAAGGAAACAATTCCATCCACCATTGCATGAAAAGAATAAAATAGGAATATATCTACCTAAAGAAATAAAAGACCTATATATAGAAACTATAAAACAGTGATGAAAGAAATAAAAATGAACACAAATAGGTGGAGAAATATACCATGTTCATGGATTGGAAGAATCAATATAGTGAAAATGAGTATACTACCCAAAGGAATCTACAGATTCAGTGCAATCCCTATCAAGCTACCAGTGATGTTTTTCACAGAACTAGAAAAAATAATTTCACAATTTGTATGGAAATTAAAAAAAACTCAAATAACCAAAGAAATATTGAGAAAGAAAAATGAAACTGGAGGAATCAACCTCCCTGACTTCAGGCTCTATTACAAAGCCACAGTCATCAAGACAGTATGGTACTGGCACAGCAACAGAAATATAGATCAATGGAACAAAATAGAAAGCCCAGAAATAAATCCATGCACCTATGGACACCTTATTTTTGACAAAGGAGGCAAGATTATACAACGGAGAAAAGACAATCTCTTTAACAAGTGGTGCTGGGAAAACTGGTCAACCACTTGTAAAAGAATGAAACTAGAACACTTTCTAACACCATACACAAAAATAAACTCAAATGCATTAAAGATCTAAATGTAAGATCAGAAACTATAAAACTCCTAGAGGAAAACACAGGCAAAACACTCTCTGACATAAATCACAGCTGGATCCTCTATGACCCACCTCCCAGAATACTGAAAATAAAAGCAAAAATAAACTAATGGGACCTAATTAAACTTAAAAGCTTTTGCACAACAAAGGAAATAATAAGCAAGGTGAGAAGACAGCCTTCAGAATGAGAGAAAATAATAGCAAACAAAGAAACTGACAAAGAATTAATCTCAAAAATATACAAGCAACTCCTTGCAGCCCAATTCCAGAAAAATAAATGACTCAATCAAAAAATGGGCCAAAGAACTAAATAGACATTTCTCCAAAGAAGACATGTAGATGGCTAGCAAACACATGAAAAGATGTTCAATATCACTCATTATCAGAGAAATGCAAATCAAAACTACAATGAGGTACCATTTCACGCCACTCAGAATGGCTGCTATCCAAAAGTCTACAATCAATAAATGCTGGAGAGGGTGTGGAGAAAAGGGAACCCTCTTACACTGTTGGTGGAAATGCAAACTAGTACAGCCACTATGGAGAACAGTGTGGAGATTCCTTAAAAAACTGGAAATAGAACTGTCATATGACCTAGCAATCCCACTACTGGGAATACACATCAAGGAAATTGAAAGAGACATGTGTAACCCAGTGTTCATTACAGCACTGTTTATAATAGCCCAGACATGGAAGCAACCTAGATGTCCATCAGCAGACACATGGATAAGAAAGCTGTGGTACATATACACAATGGAATATTTAAAGTGAAAGTGAAGTCACTCAGTCATGTCCAACTCTTTGTGACCCATGGACTGTAGCCCACCAAGCTCCTCCATCCATGGGATTCCCCAGGCAAGAATACCGGAGTGGGTCGCCATTTCCTTTTCCAGGGAATGGAATATTACTCAGCCATTAAAAAGAATACATTTGAATCAGTTCTAATGAGATGGATGAAACTGGGGCCTATTATACAGAGTGAAGTAAGCCAGAAAGAAAAACACCAATACAGTATACTAACACATATATATGGAATTTAGAAGGATGGTAATGATGACCCTATATGTGAGACAGCAAAAGAGACACAGATGTATAGAGCAGTCTTTTGGACTCTGTGGGAGAGGGTGAGGGTGGGATGATTTGGGAGAATGGCGTTAAAACATGTATATTATCATATGTGAAACAAATCGCCAGTCCAGGTTCAGTGTATGAGACAGGATGCTCAGGGCTGGTGCACTGGGATGACCCAGAGGGATGGGATAAGGAAGGAGGTGGGAGGGGGTTCAGGATGGGGAACACATGTACACCCATAGCAGATTCATGTCAATGTATGGCAAAACCACTACAATATTGTAAAGTAATTAGCCTCCAATTAAAATAAATAAATTTATATTAAAAAAGAATGTATATATGTGTGTATATATATATATATATATATATAACTGATTCACTTTGCTTGACAACAGAAACTATGACAATACTGTACATCAACTATCAGTTCAGTCGCTCAGTCATGTCCAACTTTTTGTGACCCCATGGACTGCAGCACACCAGGCTTCTTTATCCATCACCAACTCATGGAGCTTACTCAAACTCATGTCCATTGAGTCTGTGATGCTATCCAACCATCTCATCCTCTATTGTCCCCTTCTCCTCCCGCCTTCAGTCTTTCCCAGCATCTGGGTCTTTTCCAATGAGTCAGTTCTTTGCATCAGGTGGCCAAATTTCAGCTTCAGTATCCGTCCTTTCAATGAATATTCAGGACTGATTTTCTTTAGGATGGACTGGTTGGATCTCCCTGCAGTCCAAGAGACTCTCAAGAGTCTTCTTCAATACCACAGTTCAAAAGCATCAATTCTGCAGTGCTCAGCTTTCTTTGTAGTTCAACTCTCACATCCATACATCACTACTGGAAAAACCATAGATCTGACAAGATGGATCTTTGTTGGTAAAACAAGGTCTCTGCTTTTTAATATGCTGTCTAGGTTTGTCATAGCAAAAACAACATCCAGTTGTGGATGTGACTGGTGATGGAAGTAAAGTCCAATGCTGTTAAGAATAATTTTGCATAGGAAGCTGGAATGTTAGGTCCATGAATCAAGGCAAATTGGAAGTGGTCAAAGAGGAAATGGCAAGAGTGAACATCGACATTTCAGCAATCAGTGAGCTAAATGGACTGGAATGGGTGAATTTAACTCAGATGACCATTACATCTACTACTGTGGGCAAAAATCCCTTAGAAGAAATGAGGAGTAGCCCTCATTGTCAGCAAAAGATTCTGAAATGCAGTACTTGGATGCAGTCTCGAAAATGACAGAATGATCTCTGTTCATTTCCAAGGCAAACCATTCAATATAACAGTAATTCAGGTCTGTGCCCTGACAAGTAATGCTGAAAAAGCTGAAGTTGAACAGTTCTATGAAGTCCTATAAGAACTTATAGAACTAACACTCAAAAAAGATGTCCTTTTATTATAGGGGACTGGAATGCAAAAGTAGGAAGTCAAGAGATACGTGGAGTAACAGGCAAATTTGGCCTTGGAATACAAAATCAAGCAGGGCAAAGAATAATAGAGTTTTGCCAAGAGAATGCACTGGTCATAGCAAACACCCTCTTCCAACAACACAGGAGAAGACTCCATACATGGACATCACCAGATGGGCATATTGAAATCAGACTGATTATTTCCTTTGCAGCCAAAGATGGAGAAGCTCCATACAGTTAGCAAAAACAAGAACGGGAGCGGACTGTGGCTCGGATCATGAACTCCCTATTGCCAGATTCAGACTTAAATTGAAGAACATACGGTCTAGGAAACTAGACCATTCAGGCATGAGCTAAATCAAATCCCTTATGATTATACAGTGGAAGTGACATAGTTTCAAGGGATTAGATCTGATAGACAGAGTGCCTGAAGAACTATGAACAGAGGTTCGTGACACTGTACAGGAGGCAGTGATCAAGACCATTCCTAAGAAAAAGAAATGCAAAAAGGTAAATGGTTGTCTGAGGAGCCCTTACAAATAGCTGAAAAAAGAAGAGAAGAGAAAGGCAAAGGAGAAAAGAAAAGATGTACTGATTTGAATGCAGAGTTCCAAAGAACAGCAAGGAGAGATAAGAAGGCCTTCCTCAGTGATCAAATCAAGTATATTCCAACAAAAGTTAATTTTAAAATGCAGAAAATTTAAAGTGATGCAAAATATCGATAACAACTTAGACTGTGACATGAAAGAAAGACTGAGTATTTCTCCTTAAAATGTGTTTGGAATTTCCTTCAGGATATGTCCATGCATTCAAGTCTATATTAAGCAATGAATTTAATTCTAAGGCTCTGAGGCTTTAAAAAGTACTACTTGAATCAAAAGGAGTTTTTCTTTAGCAAATGTGAAAGTTGTCTAGAACTTTATCTGCCTCAAGGTAAATGAATAATGAATGAAAACAAATTATTACTTTTGGGGGAAGTGGATACTTGGATTCATACAAAGTCATCAAAGAACAATGAAGCAATCTGGACAACTGGGCAGGTCTGGGCTGAACTCAGGATAACATTCAGAATTCTTGGATTAGTTTCTCCACAGTAGTTGTGTCGTTGAAAGTATTTCCAACCATATGCCAAATGTCTCTGGGGACCGATCATGGTTTCTATTATGGTTTTGTTTAGTTCACATTAAATCGTACCCAAAGACACAAGGCTATCTTGTGAATAGTCTGTATACAGTGAAATTTGAGTTAACACAGTGAAAGTGAAAGTGTTATTCACTCAGTTGCGTCCGACTCTTTGCCAGCCCACGGACTATAGCCCGCCAGCCTCCTCTGTCCATAGAATTTCCCAGGCAAGAATACTGGAGTGGTAGCCATTTCCTTCTCCAGGGGATCTTCCCAACCCAGGGACTGAACCCAAGCCTCCTACACTGCCGGTAGATTCTTTACTGTTTGAGCCACCAGGGAAGTCCTTAATTAACACAAGGTACCTGCAACAACAGGTGTACAAGAGAGTGGCCTAGGTGCTATTCTGCCTTAGTAAAGGCGGCATCAGCTGGGGAGAGGACACATGGCACTCTCCCACAGATCTTATAAGGCAGGCCTAGAAAGCAAGCTGCACTCCTCTGTGATGACAACCAGGCTGCACTGAGGGTATCGGAGACTCCACTATTGGGATTGGGGGTATGTCTGGGATATGGATGTGTGGAGAACATGTATCACGTTGCCGGCAAGGAAAAAGGAGTGGGATTTTCTGCTAAAACCCCATTAGAGAAAAGAAGAAATTAATGTCCTTAAATGCATCCAAGTTAACAAAGGTTATGACTGCAAGTGGATGCATGGGAATGTGTCTTCATCGGTTGCCAGAGGGGAGGCACTGGCCCAGCTGTGGCCTTCCTAGCATGCACAGTGGATTGCAGAAGAGAAACACTTTCAAGCTGAGGACCTTGCTGATGTCCACTGAGAAGGTGAAAAGTTCAGGCCCTGCTCTTTGAGGTCTCATGGTAAAGGCTCCTTTCTCTCTCTCACACGAGTTCTGTAGCCAGCACTACTTCACTCTCCATTCTGCTGTCTGGCACAAGCCCACCCGATGGCACAACAGCCCAATGCAAGGGGCAAAGAAAATTGCTGAGCTTCAGCATTTCCCTTGTAATCCTTGGAGAACAATTTTGTACTGAACTTGTATCCAGGATACAGAACACTTTTTCCTATGTTGAGAGGGAATGACACAACTGAGCATTGTGGTGTGACCTAAATTCACAGATAAATATTCGGATGCTGACTCGCCCTTCACCTGGCATTAGTCCTTTGGCCTGCATTTTCAAGAAGACATGATACAGCCAGGGAAGGTATCTTAGGCCATAATTGCCGCCTGATGGTATAAAAAGCTTTTGTGGGACTGGACCTGCTCTCATGTTACCTTAATGTTAGCCACTGAGAACAAGGAAAGTGAAAAGGAGAAAAACCCTCCCCAGAGCTCGAGCTGCCTTTTCAGCAGGAAGCAGAAGCTTCTGGCCTCCATCTGATCACAGTTTCTGCAACCCAAACTCAAACTTTACCCCCATTTCTGTGTTTATGTTTTCTGTCTTCTAAGGGTACAGTAGCCCAGGTAAGCCTAAGCTATATATCAGCTCTGCCTTCTTCCCACACAGAGATCAGTAGAATTGGAAATTCTAGCACCTTCATCATCTCTAATTTGAACCAATCACATCACCGCACAGAACGGTATAGTCTCAGGCTGTGTATTGTATGAGATATTACAAAGCTTCCCCTGCTTCACTTACTGATCAACACAACTAGCTCTTAAGAACAATTTTAATTAGAAAGAGATGTCCTTCTACATGTAGTTTGAGTACTGGTCTTATTATTTTTCTAATGCTCTCTTGCCCAGAGAAAAGGTAAATGCAAACATTAAATGTTCCCGATTGTTCTAAGAGTCTTTTTCTGCTCCAAAGGGCCATCCTCTTTTAAAATTTCATGCATGTTGCTATTCCTTGAGTTTTATCATTTGTCAACAAATCAACTACCTGCTTAGCAGCTCTCATGAGGGATTTAAAATAGCCGCCATGAAAATCCTGGGCATTTACTATTTTTATAACAAACTTGATTGTCACCTATGATATTTCAAAGATCACTCCTCATATAGACATCATGCTGGAAATTAGATGCAGGACCCGCTTTCCATGGAACATTATGCAGAGGCACTCTGACTAATAAATCTTTGTAGCTAATGCATTCCAGATGGAAGCCATGTCTCACAGATTTAACCTTCCTAAACCCTTCCAAAAATTCCTCCCATCAAAAGCTTACAGAATGAGATACGTTTGATTGAAATGAGATCATCAATACATGACAACTAAGTAATAGTACAAATGATTACAGCTCACAGGAAAATTGCCATATTCCTTTCCACAAAGACATGGTTTTGGACAACTCCCAGAACAAGAAGATGGACCTGATATGTCTTACTGGGTGGCTTAAATGCTTTTTTTTTTCTTCCTTGAGTTCCCATTGCTATTAACAGATGCAATACAGGGAACAACCATTTCTGTCTCTTAAACTTTCATACATACACAACAAAGGCTGCTAAAAGGAAGGATCAAGACTCTTACAAGAGCCACTAATTAACATCATGTTTAATCATGTCACCACGGTTAGCAGTCTACATCATTAGTTTATGTCAGGCAGACATGGTAAAACATCTAAACACCTACATGTAGATTCTTATAGAATCAGTCATGTGCAATGGCAAAGGGCCGTGTCATACCAGACTGTAGATATTCCTGTAATGTTTAGAGACATTACAAATCACCCCATCACAGGCTTAGCTTGTGCAGCCTTTAAGCACTTGGCTTTTTCTTCTAGTTGTTTCTCAAACACAGGTCAACTTATAGCACATGATATTTTATATATTCATAGGGGAACTGAACTTCCTGGAATGATAGGAAACACCATACACCACAGCCTGTTCTCAGATATAAACCATCTGCAACAGAATACCACCTCAAGCAATGAAGAGAGTTTCACTGGAAGCTGCTCTCAGAAGTTTTAGGTTCATAACTAAATTTCTCTTCTACCCACTCTCCAAACCATCTCAACTTAGGAGCTGAAATGCAGTAAAACTTTATTAATTACAACTCATGAATGAAGGTCAGACTGAATTAGTGAAATACAGTAGATCCTCCTTATCTGTGAGGGTTCTAAGACCCTCAGTAGGTTCCTCAAACCCAAGACTTGTAACCCTATAACCTGAAATCCAAGTATGTAACCCTATATATACTATGTTTCTTCCTATATATACATATCTATGATAAAGTTCAGTTTATAAACTAATTACAACAGCAGATTAATAACTAATAATAACAAATAGAATGATTATAAAAACATACTGGAATAAAGGTATGCGAGTGTGGTCTCTCCTTAAAAATATCTTATTGTACTACGCTCACCCTTCTTCTTGTGATGATGTGGGATGAGGCAAAGTGATGAGGTGAAGTGAGGTGAATGACAAAGGTACTACGATATAATGTTAGGCTACTACTGAGCTTCTGAAAATACATCAGAAGGAGGACCACCTGCTTCTGGTGATCCTGGATCATGGAGCCATGACAATGTTGATGGTTGGATGTAATGAGCAGACTATGCTGATGCTTGGGGATCCCAGGCAGGATGGAATGGGACAGTGTGAGGTTTCATCAAGCTACGCAGAACCGTATGCCATTTAGAACTTACGATTTGTTTCTTTTTGGAATTATCTATTTAATAGTTTTGGACCATGGTTGACCACAGGTAGCTGAAACCATGGAAAGTGAAGCTTCAGATAAGAAGGGACTACTGTGTGAATGCTATCATGCTTCACAGTGAATCAATAAATGAATGGAGGCAAGTGTTTCTTTGTTTTGCTTTTACTTTCCACAATTGCATAGTTGGTAACCGCAGTGAATTGCTCACAACATTCTGGTCTGTCTTAAAATGCAATACTATTTGTAGCAACTGCCTGGATATAACAAATTATTAGGCTGTGGAATTTACACAAAAAGCTTCTCTTTAAACGTGTCTGGTGGCCCTCCACATGACAGAAACACCGCTGAGGAGCAGTGCCAAGACCTGGGCTCTGCTTCGGCCCTAAGTGAACACTGTGTGGCTTTGAGGCTCTACTTGCCCTCCAGGATACTTCCCTTCTGCACCTGGTAAGGGAGACTTGGCTACAGTTTGACGTGTCTCACCAGCAGCACACCTAATAAAATCACCTTGTTTCTGCTCCCAGTATATCCATCTATTCTTCACGTTTCTGCCTCAGTAAATCCTAGTTTAGCATCCTGGAATAGGACAGTTGAACTCCCAAGCTGATGTCCTGTGAAGAAACTACACTGGATAAACCCTGAGATCCCCCTTGCAGCTCTCCAAAATCACAATTCCGCTGACTATATGCTCATATTTACTTATAAAAATGGTTTGATACATGCCTAGGGATAAAGGTCTGAAACAAAACACCCAACAACAGTCCATAATCCCTATCAGACACTTATCTTACTGGGGTGTTGTTCTAAGCATGCAGCATGTTTTACACTCCCAGATGCCTTAGGAGGTTGGCTTATGGGTAGAGCCTCTTCATGATCCCCATTATATGGGAGACCCACAGAAGGTTAAGTAACCACAATGTTAAAGGCACATTATTCCCTGATTGGGAAAATTAAGGATCATTTTCATTTTTTTTTCCTTTTGCTTTTCCATATTTCCAATATTAAGAAAAAAATCATATATTTCTTATAGGACAAAATACGGTTAAAGTTTAAAAACAAATTCCATTAAGAAGGTTCCATGTAGTATACATTCACTGGTACAGAAAACATAGAACAATGGGCCTGCTATTAAAAGTGTGTAAAAAGTCTGAAAGTTACAAAAAAAAAATAATAATAATAAATAAAAAAGGTACATTTTCTAGAAAAAGGGTAAAACAAACAATCATAGCTAAGCATGGGACTTGGTCCCTGGTAGCCATGACAAAAAGGGAAACCCTTCAGAACTGCAGAAAAATCTTCAGTTAATAAAGGAAGCATATCAGATCATCAGGAGAACTGAACTTCTCCAAAACTCTAAAGTTGGAGAGGAATTTCCAAATAGGTCTTCAGGTAAGAAAATGGATTCTGCTATTCTAGCACTTTGGAAAAAATAGGTCAACAATGCAAAGGCAAACTTAAGCCCAGCTGGGGCTGAATTATCATAAAATCTGGATGGCAAAGTCAGATCAAAAGGACTTTGACTCGATCAGATTGCTGGCCCCATTTTTTTTTTCTCTCTTTTTCTTTTGTTCCAAAATTCATGGATAACAAATCCAGAATATGCTTTTTTGTGTAAAAGGCAGATCTTCAATATCAAGAAAAGCCATTTTTAGAACAGTTTTTGTTTCTTTAATCACAGCCCTTAAAAGGTCTTCTAGATGCTAAATAACAGGGGACATTGGTGGGGGATGGGAGAGAGTAAAGCCCCTTATCAGCTAGAGGACAAGCCTTGCTCATGAGTGACACATGCAGAATCAACCCTAAATCACACGGCATAATTATCTTCTTTATGCTCTGGCTCTAAAATTCTTAAGAGCCCCTGCCCAAATGTCCTCCTCACTTTGATCTATGGTTGTAATCTTACATTAAAACTCAATCACACCGGGGAATGTCATTTTGCCAGCTTTCAGGCAGGTCTTAACAATAGACCCCTGGCTGAGACCAGCCTGGAAGAGATCAAGCACTCTTCACCTTCCGGAGCAGCAGGGGCTTGGCGAGGCAGGCACACCTGAGCAAGGCTGCTCTTGAGCTTGGAGCCTGCCTGGCTCATTCAAAATGAACCCAGTCTACACGCATGTCTGTGAGTCAGCAGCCACTGCTACTGATGCTCACTGCATTGAGCTGGTGTCCTATAGCAGGGGAGAAAGTCACTCTGCAGTACCATTGTTTCTTTTTATTTTTTCCTTTCAATAATAAGGAATATGCTTACCCAGATAAAATAAAAAGAAAAAAAGAGAGAGAGTTTAAAGCTGAATAAGAATAAAGGTGATTGCTACCATTGGTCTAGCAGATCATCAGGCTGAATATTCAGACTTGATTTATCTTATCAGTCACTTCATACTCTTTCTTCAAAGACTGCAGAACAAATGCATTTGTCTACTTTTTGAGGAGTTCCTTTTACATTAGATTAGAAAATTTGGGATTTTTTCTGATATCTAATCCTATTATGCTCATTAATGAATCCAATCTGCCTCTATGATTACAACGAAAGAAAGTGGCAAGGGTCTCAACATTCAGCCCCTCCTTCAAAGAAATGTTAAGCATGTGGGCCCAGCCCCACCTGAGAATCCAGATCCAGGAGCCTGAGTGCTCTAAGTACCTTTCAGTTCCTTTGGTGTCTGTACTCACTTGTTCACAAGGCCACTTAAAATTAAACCAATATAGATTTTGGCTCCAGCTTCAGCCAAGTTTCTGGGATAAGAGGGCATCAACATTAATATGATGAGACAAAAGGGCTTTTGCAACACATTTTCAACTCTTCTTTTTCTAAGAACAGTAGATTTTAATCTCATTATGAATTTAATGCACAGGCTGTTAGCAGACTTCAGCAAAACACAGCGCCTGACTTAGAAGCCCAAGCCCTGCCCGGGGATGTAAATGATACTTGCATAGCTACTTTGGCACAGGGTTTAAAGAGAAAGGGAAGGTTTTACACAAGGGTTAGAGAACCTTGTTCAGGAATTTCTATTTTTTCCTGTTCGAAATTCTGAGTAGCCTGAAGAAGACTTGTGCGTGTGTGTGTGTGTGTGTGTGTGTGTGTGTGTGTGCTTAGTAGCTCAGTCGTGTCCAACTCTTTGTGACCCCATGGGCTGTAGCCTGCCAAGCTCTTCCATCCATGGGATTCTGCAGGCAAAAATATTGGAGTGGGTTGCCATTCCCTTCTCTAGGGGATCTCCCCAACCCAGGGATCGAACCCAGGTCTCCTGCATTGCAGGCAGATTCTTTACTGTCTAAGCCACCAGGGAAGCCCAGCCTGAAGGGGTCTTACATTATTTCAGAATGTGTCTCTCTATAAAATGAGTACAAGAAAAGGCACAAGAATAGCAGGTCGATGTAAACTATTCCATTCAAGTGATTGTAAGTCTACAATTAAAAAGTGAAATGATAGATATACTTACGGCTGATTTGCATTGTTGTATGGCAGAAACCAGCGCAACACTGTAAAGCAATTTTCCTCCAATTTAAAAAAAAAAATTTAAAAAGAAGTTAAAAAAGTGAAAAGAACCTAAAATAAATTATCATAATGAATTACATGTTTGTAGCAGATACTTATTTTTAATGTTTATTATCCATGTTAAAACTTTTTTGTTTTAACTTAAAAAGAAAAGCTTACTATAAAACAGATAACTTTAAGGTATCAAAATGAGGAAGGTGAGAGGTGAAGGGGATGAGCTAACATTTGCTAAGAACTAAGAATGGGCAAGGCATCTCATTTCATTCTCAAAAATCCTATGCAGAAGTTTCTACCACATCACTGTTTTACAAATAATGGAACCGAGGTCCACAGACGTGGCCAAGGTCACATGGCTAAGAAATGGAAGAAGCTCACATTTCAACTCTACTGGGCCTTTGAACAAAGAGCCTGCCTTCTTAACCACTCACTTTACTACATCAAGTAATAAAAAGAAAAATAAGAAGACCCACAGGGCAAGCAAGGACATGTGTTCTGACATTACACTTATACATGATTTGGGGCAAGAAATTTCCCCTTTATTCTGTAAATATTTATCAAGCATGTATTTTTTTGTGTGCCAGATACTGAATTCTGGGTAAGGTACTAGAAATTCTGAGACAAAATACAGTCTTGACTCTCAAGGAATTCATAGTTCAGTTAGGGAGATAAATAACTTTTGATCCACAGCAAAAGAGTAATATTAAACAATCCAAGAATGTGATCATTTTCAGCTGCTAAAGTGATCAAAGATCATTATCTCAACTAACAAAGGTTTATGGCAGCTACAGAGTTCCTAAGAACAACAAAGGATAACTGTTTTATGAAAATAGAACATCACATTATATATTAAAAACTCTCAAGTCCAATAAACACCTTGCAATCGTGATGATCAATAATGCTATCTAACATTCCTTGTGAACAATGGATGGAGAGCACTGAGTAAAATCAATCAATAACAATTAAAGTATGTACTGAAAATCTCTCAAATTTACATAAATTCAGATTTAGCAAAAAAGCGAATGATTACATATGATGGCCAATTCTAATGTATAGTACAACTCAAACTACAAACAATCTTGAAATAAAAATAACACTTATGGAAGGTTTACATGAAGAAATAAAGTGCCAGAAATTGAATGGAAAAACTGGGAAGGTAATCATGCTAAACATATTTAGACCCAGCCATTTTTTTTCTGTCTCATTTTACAATTAATGCAGGAATTTTAAAAAACTGTTTGGAAAACTATAAATGACTCGTTGTTAGATTGTGGGTCCCACTGCATCTTCTTTGTGTATTCTCTAGTCTAAGTTTTCTGGAATGAACATAGACTGTTTCCTTCTGTTCCTGTGAGATGGCTTTAGCTACATCAGCAAAGCCCATCATAAGGCACACAAAGCACCTACTGGGGCCCAGTCTTCCTGCAGAATAGGGAAATATAACGTTAGATGCTAGAGCATCAACAGTCTATATGTTGCATGAAGAAAATTGTCCCCAAAGAAAAGAGCAGCCAGCTGTCCTTTAAATGAAATGCTGGCACTGCCTTTGGAGAGAGTATATGCAATGAGAACTTGTCCTTATGATATAATACTTTTAATGGGTGAGCCATTTCAACACTTTACATACTGCCGAGTAAGTTCTACAGAACTTTCTCATTGTACTCAGCGCTGTCTGTGCAGTTAATTTAGGCATCAGAAGACTCAGTTGTTAATTTTCTGACTTGCCTCTGGACTCCTAAATGCTATTGCTCCAATCATAACACGTCGAAACTCTTACACAGATTTCAACAATAATATCCACAGCTGGGAATAAATCAAAGCAGTTTTATCACTGATTAAGTGCTATTGAAATATGGTTACAAGACAACATGAAGCAAAGGACAGATTTCACTTGGGAAGATTAAGATGAAGCCTGGGAAAAAAAGAGGGTAATCCAAACAAAGTCTATGCAACATTTAAAAATATATAATTCAGAGTTAGAATGCATGTTTTTTTAGCCATTTAATTCTCAGTTTCCTGTGTGTGTCTGAGTCTGTGTGTTTATGCTATAGAGCAGTTCAACCACATGAAATGAATTTAGGCGCAGCTGTTTTTCAAGCTCAAGTGTCTTCATATGAAGACAGGGGTCAGCAAACTTTTTCTATAAAGGGGCAGAGCATAAATATTTCAATCTCTGTAGACTATAGGTACCCTGTTACAACTACTCAATTCTGCCATTTTATGTGAAAGTAAGACAACACACAAATGAATGAGCATGGCTGTGTTCTAATAAAACTTTATTTATAAAAAACAGACAGAAGGGCTGGATTTGGCTCCTGTGGTACAGTCAGCTGACTCTTGCACTAAGATATAGGTTATTCTGCCTACCCAGAAGACTGCCTAAATGAACAGGGGTGAGAGTGAAGGGTGTAGAGATAGAGTTGGGGAGGACATGTGGGACTGAGCCTACTCAGTCATCCTGATTCAGCCTTATTCTTGGGATGAATATGCACCCTGTCCAGATCGTCTGCAGGCCTTTTTGTGTGGGCATATTGCTGCAGTCATACATCAGTTCAGCTCAGTTCAGTCGCTCAGTTGTGACCGACTCTTTGTGACCCCATGGACTGCAGCAAGCCAGGCCTCCCTGTTCATTACCGACTCCCGGAATTTACTCAAACTCATGTCCATTGAGTCGGTGATGCCATCCAACCATCTCATCCTCTGTCGTCCCCTTCTCCTCCTGCCTTTCGCAGTCATACATACATACATGTATGCATATGCAGTCATACATATATATAGTTATTCTGGGTAGGTGGAATAACCTATATCTTAGTACAGGAGTTAGCTAACTATACCACAGGGGCCAAACAGCCCTTCTGTTTGTATTTTATAAATAAAGTTTTATTGGAACACAACTTTTGTGTGGACATGCTGCGGACAGTGGGCTCCCCTGGTGCCTCAGATGGTAAAGCATCTGCCTGCAATATGGGAGATCTGGGTTCAATACTTGGATTGGAAAGATTTCCTGGAGAAGGGAATGGCTATTCACTCCAATATTCTTGCCTGGAGAATTTCATGGACATAGGAGCCTGGCGTGCTATAGTGCATGGGGTCACAAAGAGTCAGACATGACTGAGCAACTAATACACACACACCACACACACACACACACACACACACACTGCAGACAGTAGCCTTTCTACTTGTTCTTTCAGGCCTGGGCAGCACTGGGGTAGTTAACCGTGCATGAGTATCCCCAAATTCTTTCTTTAAAAAAAATTTCCATTCTCCTACTCTCTTCCTCCAAAGGCTTTTCATTTCCACTGCTGATTCCATAGGCCATAAATATCAAGACTTCCTCTTTCTAATCAGGTCATTTTGGCCATCCCTTGGACTGGTGCTGACAGATCTGGGCTGCTCACTCTGAGGCTGTGCTGACCAGGCCAAGAGAGATGCTTAGATGCTGCTATTTTGCAACTACATCTGTGCAGAGGATTGGAGGTAGGAAAACAGTTTTCAGCTGTGTTTGCTCCTTGTCTCGGGGCTCTTTGACATTTTCAAGGATCCAGATGATGGCAGAGAGATGATCTTCATTATGACTGTAGATCATCAAAATTTAAGTGTTAATGAAATTCCTCCTTAAAGTGATTTTGGCCATCCAGGAGCAAAGGTAGTCAGGAGCATAATTAAGTTGGTACAAGCAACTGCAACACTGTGTATCAAGAAGAAGAGCCCACTGCATAAAGTGAGACACAAAATGCATGCTATCAAAACTTCAAAGGACTTTAAGCACACTTTTGTTCTAAGCAAAATTTTTTATGCACTTTAAGAACTTCTTTTCTAACTGGCAATCTAAGTCTTCACTATACTCTTCAAGATTCCTATTCTATTCTTTCTCTTTATCCTAAAAAGAAAAAATCATTTTCCTCTTATGTTATGAAATTCCCTAGGGTTCTGGGTCCTTGATTCTCCTGTCTTCAAGCTTTACATGTTCTTGGATGACTTTACCCAAACCCATGACTTACTATGACCTACACACAACCAGATGGTCTCCAAATCTTTATCTTTAAGCCTCATACATCAGGTATATCTATATCTAAATGTCCTACAACATTTAAAACTCTTTATCTCCCTAACTAGACTAATCATATTCCCTGCTTCTCCCTAAATGATACCATCTTCTACGTGATTCAATTGTATTAAGTTTTACCACCATCTACCCAAGTTTCTGGCAAGACACACAGAGTCAGCCTGTTTCCTCTACCACATATGCTATCTATTCAGTTTTCAAATTCAGTCTTTCCTACATGCCAAATGTCCTTTGAATCCATCTCTTCTCCATTTTCACTGCCTTTACTTTGATTGCCCTATTCCTGATCTCCAAGCAATCCTTAATATTATAGTTGCATTTCTAAATGGCAAAAAATTATTGCATAGAATAGAGTGTTCAAATATCTTAGCATGCCACATGAGATCTAATGTCACCTCATGCTAGTCAATACTTTTCTCTCTACATCCTACACACACACACACACACACACACACACACACACACACACACACACACAATCTAGATTCTAGCCATGCTATACAACTTAACAGCTCTCACTGCATGCCCCTTTTGTTTTGTGTTTCAGTGCTTTTGTGCAGAGATAGCAATTTCTTTTCTGTAGAATTCTCTTGGTTATGTGAGATCCTAACTATCCATCAGAATTTAGGTTAAAAGTACCCTTCTCTACAAAGACCACCCCCCCCTGCCAATTCTCTACCATCAAACTAATATGATCCTTTGAACCCTCACAATTCTTTATATGTGCCCAGATGACAGCACTCAGCACACTACAAGTCTACTTACAATAAGTCTACATCAATCTCAGCATATTATAAGTTTACTTCTCTTTCAATAGATTGTGACCTCCTTTGGACAGAGACACCTGCCTTGTTCAGAAGTATGTCTCAACATTTGGAACAGCATCTGGAGCATACTGCTGATAAATATTTGTAAAGATGTATTGCACAATGAATGGCTACATGCAAATATAGTTGCATTAATGGGCTTACCACGAAGCTAAAACAGTATTTCACTTCAAGTAAACCTAGTATTAGAAAACATCAGGTAGCATGGAATATATTAATTCCCTTCATATTTTTCAGTATTCATCAGATCATACATGAATAAATAAACATTTTCCTATATATTTTATCCTCAATAATTAAAGTCATAAAAAATGACAAGAAACATCATATAGATTTTGGAAAAACACAGCCTACAAAAAATTAGGCAATAGATTAGAGTGACTCAATTTTTTAAAAAAGCCAAAGATGATTTAATAGAAACTGTTGAACTGAATCAAGAATTTTCTGCTGAGATTGGTAACAAGTTTTCTCCATCTTTTCTGAGGGAAGAATGAGATAAAAATATCTAGTGAGGAAAGTGAAAGATTCTGAGGAATATCTATGGATCCTCTAGCTTATTAGAAAGGATGAAGCATTCCTAGAGAAGATGAAAAAAATAATCCAAGATACAAACAGGAAGAAAAAGATTTCAGTGGGGTTGATGCTGAATCAAATGGAGTATCAGAAGATTAGAGAACTAAAGCAATCTCTAAGAAAGGGAGAAGAGAAAACTAGATTCCACTAAAGCCAGAAAATCCATAAGTAGCACTGCCCACTATGGGTGAATTCAGAGTTTCTAAAGAAAGTGTAGCATTCTGGGCCCAAAGAGGAGGCACAGGCATTAGCCCAGGAAGAGCTCCTGGTGCAGCTCCCAGAGAAAGAAGGCTGGGAAGTACAGTGGTCACTCTTTATTGGCTGATTGGTTGTTGATTCAATGGCTAAACAAGATTTTTCATCTTTTTCAGAAGGATATACTATTGCATCTGCAAATTCCTAACAACTACTGCTGACTGAAATGAGAATAAATGAGAGTTACAGGAAGTATTTCAATTGCCTGTAGGAATTCTAACGCTCTGGGCCCAAAACTGGAGGCAATGGTGGAATATTTGCATCTTCAAAGTAATGCCCTGATATAAGAAAGCTGATTGGGAAAAGTGCCAACAGATTCTATTTAATTAAAAGTATATTTCAAAAACTGTATAGCAGGGTTATAGTTGGACTTTCTGGCTCAAGATGAAGAAACTTATAGAGAACAGGGAGTTTATGCTTGACAGATCAGGAGTGTTTAAAGGGGAAATTGGAGGCATGTGGCAGAGCTGGGCTAAGCCCAGGGAAAATACCCTAATGAGAGAGGATTACAAAAGACAGGATGCTTGGCAACGATGACATGAGAACAGAAGTTTTGCACCCAGTACCTATGGCTTTAGGAGTACATATACTAATGAGTATAGCCAATAAACAAACAAACCTGAAATACTAGCACTAACAAGAAGAATATGCATTTTATCACATAGAAGTGAGCAGTGTGTCATAGTTAGATCAAGACTCAGTAGGACGTGGCTCATGCATGCAGAATGGTGACAGAGGGGATGCACCGATCAAATGAAATACAAAGAGCAAATTAGGAAGGAGTAGCACAGTCTGTTTAGAACAAGCAACAGTGTAAACATAATTCTCGAGATAGAACACAAAGGAGAGTATCTAGGTTAGGTAAGAAGAGCCACTGAGCATCCACACACACTGTGGGAAAAGATTATAGATGAGAGATAAGGGAGGATGATTGCTTAAAGTAGATTATTCACTGGGGTAGTAGGATGATAACAGGGTGAGGAGGGAACCTCAAGAGTTGGTTAATCTGCTGGGAGTATTACTCAGCTAAAAAGAGAGTATCTGATAAACTTCTGCCTTCTAGGCAATTTCAGCTTTTAGAAGGAAACGGAAGAAATGCATATAGATGTGTGCTGATTTTCATAGTTACCTTAAACCTCTTTTGAACAACTTAAAGCATAAAAATCATGTGATCTCAAGGTTGAAGGGATCACAGGTATGCAGGCCAACACATGAACTGCATCTGTGCCTAGCCTGCCACATGCTGGCCCGATAGTCACTGGACATGTCCAGCAATGCGATGGTCCTAAGGCTGGTCATTCCATACTCAGCCAGTTTGGACTGAGCTGCCTTGCACTGACGGTAAAGTCGCTTCAGTTACTGGTCTTAATTCTAATTCTTCTGAGTACACAGGTTAAAACTACCTTTTCCCCTCAAGTCAGTCCTTCAAATACTTGAAGACGGTTTCATGTTCCCTCAAGCTTTCTTCTTTTCAGGTTTATGCCCTGTTTTGTCTGTCACTGTTCACATCCCTTGTGCATGTTTTCACCTCCTGCTTTCTTTCTTCTGGACAAAAATGAGGGAAGAATAGTGATGAGATGGGCAAGGACTTTGAGAAAAAGCTGTAATATTATGCTGTGGTCATTATTCTGAAGAAAGAGAAGGCTAAGAATCCTTAGTCACACGCTTTGATTTTTAGGTGCACAGATTCAAAATATGGAATGAACAGATAAGCATAATCCCATGACTAGAAATTCTTTTTCTTTTTTAATTTTCTTTTTTTGGCTGCAACCTGTGGCTGTAGGATCTTAGTTCCCCAAGCAGGGATCAAACACATACTCCCTGCCCTGGAAGCAGGAGTCTTAACCACTGGACCACCAGGGATGTTTCATAACTAGGGATTCTAAAATGGAATATTTCTCAAGGTAACTAGGAGATTGTAAAAGAGAAAGTATTGATATCATGAGTCACATGAAGTAAAGGAGAGAAAAAATCTAAACAAATGAAAATAACTGAGATGGAAGTAGGCTTATTAATATAGATTAATTATATGGATATATAAAATGAGCAAGAAGATACAGGATAGGTTATAAAAAATGGCATGGAACTCAAATAAAGGTATCAGAAAGGCTGGAGTCTGGAGCAATTCTAGACTTATAAAAACTCTAGGGATAGCAAAGTAAGTATACACAAACACAATATTTGATAGAAGACAATAAATCAGAAAAGGTCTTGCCTTGGAAAGAAGTGTTAGATAATCTGAGATGTTCCCTGAAATGATAAGATTATATGCCTTTCTTTTCTATTATAGCTACCATTTTGGCATTTTGAGTGTATATTAAATACTGGCCACAAAATTTGGCTGGTTACAGAATGTTGCAGAAAATGATCCATGAAATTTCACATTAGGAAATTCATATAGGAAAGGTGATATATTTAACAATGCTAATGTTTATCTGTACAATAGAAAGTATACAGAAAAATATCCTCATAACCATGTATTTTTTTCTAACTCACTCTTAAGGGATTAACAGTGCCAGGAGTGAAACAGAAATTAAGTAAATGAACAACTATTCAGCATAATTCCACAATCTTCTGATGCAAAGAACACTTACAGAATCTGAGCTGAGATACATCTATTCTGGGTCAATGGTATAAATTTGACTGACAAGGACCTCAGTTCATAGGGTTTATATGACTTGCTAATTTAGTACTTCTGTGGGACCCTTAACAAAAATACCACAAATGTACTTGTAAGAGATACAACTATTTGTACTTTTTGGATATAGTTTCTATATCTCCTACACTTGGTGGGGGAGGGCTCATTTTTCAAACCATAATAATAAATGTTGGCATTATAACAAATAATTTTCTGAAGGCTCAGAGAGTAAAGAATCTGTCTGCAATGCAGGAGACTGGGGTTCCATTCCTGGTTCAGGAATATACCCTGGAGAAGGGAATGGAGACCTGCTCCAGTATTCTTGAGTAGAGAATCCCATGGATAGAGGAGACTGGTGGGATACAGTCCGTGGGGTCACAAAGAGTTGGACATGACTGAGCAACTATCACTATCATAATAACAAATATATGAAGTTAATCAAAGTTATAAAAGAATTGATATCAAGTAAATTGCATCACCCTGACTCACACTTAGCCTGTCCTCCTATGATATGGAGCCCCACTGAAAGCAGTGCTCTCTGGAAAGAGTGCAGTGAGATGCCCAATAGAATTCACTGTACCTGTTCCCCTCCTGGACCTGTGGGACCAGCCTGAGAGGGCCCAAAGGAGCCCCTCCATCTTAGCATCTCCTGAGCATCACTGAGAAAGGTCCAGGGACAAGGGTTCTGAATCAGGGGCAGATGCCTTCTCAGGTATCTTATTTGTTAACACCAGGTGCTGGGTAACTTCAAAGGTTCCATCTAGCTCTAATGTTCAGCAGCTCTTCCTCCCATCATGGTCTTAACTGGCATCTTTGGATCATTCCTTCACATAACCAAAGCGAGCTGAGGGTGCAGTGCACAGATGTCTCTGTCTGAGGCCTTCAGTGCGTCCATGAATGGCGGGCCTCATGAGCCCGAGTGAGGAGTTCAACCGTGAGAACAGCTTTCAGCATAGGAATTCTTAATTACAATACTAAATTAAGTGTTCTGTTTTTATCTTCTTTCCCAACTATTGACCAAACTGAGGATATTTTTCACTTGGGCTGATTTCTGACCTCTCCTAAGCAACTAGTGAATTTAACTTCCAAATTTAACTAGATAGCTCTTGCCTTCTATCACTGTTTGGAAATCTTGCAGATTTTTAGGTTTTTTTTTTTTTTTTAGTGGTAAACAAACTGGTTCCAAATAGGAAAAGGAGTACGTCAAGGCTGTATATTGTCACCCTGCTTACTTAACTTATATGCAGAGTACATCATGAGAAACGCTGGGCTGGAAGAAACACAAGCTGGAATCAAGATTGCCGGGAGAAATATCAATAACCTCACATATGCAGATGACACCACCCTTATGGCCGAAAGTGAAGAGGAACTAAAAAGCCTCTTGATGAAAGTGAAAGAGGACAGTGAAAAAGTTGGCTTAAAGCTCAACATTCAGAAAACGAAGATCATGGCATCTGGTCCCATCACTTCATGGCAAATAGATAGGGAAACAGTGGAAACAGTGTCAGACTTTATTTTGGGGGGCTCCAAAATCACTGCAGATGGTGATTGCAGCCATGAAATTAAAAGACGCTTACTCCTTGGAAGAAAAGTTATGACCAACCTAGATAGCATATTCAAAAGCAGAGACCTTACTTTGCCAACAAAGGTCTGTCTAGTCAAGGCTATGGTTTTTCCAGTAGTCATGTATGGATGTGAGAGTTGGACTGTGAAGAAGGCTGAGCGCCGAAGAATTGATACTTTTGAACTGTGGTGTTGGAGAAGACTCTTGAGAGTCCCTTGGACTGCAAGGAGATCCAACCAGTCCATTCTGAAGGAGATCAGCCCTGGGTGTTCTTTGGAAGGAATGATGAGTCCTTTGGCCAGCTCCTGCGAAGAGTTGACTCATTGGAAAAGACTCTGATGCTGCTTGGGGGCAGGAGGAGAAGGGGATGACAGAGGATGAGATGGCTGGATGGCATCACCGACTCGATGGATGTGAGTTTGAGAGAACTCCAGGAGTTGGTGATGGACAAGGAGGCCTGGCATGCTGCAATTCATGGGGTTGCAAAGAGTTGGACACGACTGAGCGACTGAACTGAACTGATGATTTACTATCTGAAGGAATATTAGAGTTTTTAAATTAGAAATCTCATTTTCCATTATTATTTCCTCCTAAAGACTCACAGATTGGACATGGAGATGATGGTCCAGGTTCCAGGTAGAAAATGAACCCTGAAGTCCCTCAGTCACCTCATGTCCCATGTCACCATCAGGGTGAAGAGAACGCTATCTCAGCCCAGGGAAGTGGACTCAGGCCTTTTATTCCTCTGTGTTAACCACAATGAATTTTGAGGTATAACCACTCATGCAACTGTTTATCTAGATAAACCACATATTTTGCCACTAAATGGCATATTCAGTATCTCAACATACACAAAAGTGAAGGCTCCCTTTCTTCCTGCAGCTTATGCAGGCACAATTTTAGTCTCTTACTATAGTAGCTTTCTTATCCACCACATAGAATACTGTATACATATACCCTTTTTTACTTCACTAAGGCTATAGTTCAAATATATTAGAAAAACCTGCTTTGTGAAATGTTTCGATTTCTTTGAAGAAAAGGTGCTACTTTGCTAAGACGATATTATTTATTGCTTTCTTCATTCAAGTTGAATTTAAAATCTGAACAATTGCAAATATTGAATTTCTACATATTTTGCACTTTTCCAACCTTGGCACCATAGACCTACATTTTAGAGAAGAAATTCATCAAGAATCTTAATCAAGTAGGAATGCTACCGACAGTCTACAACATTGCTTGTTGGAGGTACCAAAACAGAAGCTAAAACAAAGTTATTTACTTTAGGTGCAGCCACTGCATTCTTGTGGTTTTGTCATCTCTGAACCAATGTGGAACATTTTTACAAATTGTGTACACTTGTTTTTTTGGCTTTGTTTTTGTTTGTACTTTGTCTTAAAGGTAAGATTGATGGTAAAAGATTATACCACGTTTTTAACAGTACCAGTTAGACGCAAGATAACTTAGTAATTTGAGCACAGATTCTGAATGCCTGTCCCCAAGGCTGGTGAAGTCATTGCTCCCACTGGATCATTAATAACACGAGACTCCAGATTGGCAAACATCCCATCGTCATGCAGAAGACTCTGTTTCCATTTTTGAACAACTTTCCTATAACTCTGCAGTCCTCCTCTTGCCCCTGGTACAGCCTTGCAATTCAGCCTCCACAGCAAAATATTACTGTTAACTGATGGAAATCTTGCTAAGATGCGTTTTTTTTCCTCCTCTGCTTCCTGTACCCTACCAGGAAAGGCATGCCCTGGCAGTAGCTTCTCCTTCTGTTAGATTTTTCCTGCCACTTTTACAGTCTTCTTTCTCTCAACTATAGAAAAACTGCTTACATGTATAACTTTGTTTTACTAAACAATAAAAATGGGATGAGAGCATGATCTGTCTCACTGCAGTGCCTGTTGCCTTTCTTACGCTCAGCAACCATCAGGAATTTTACATGAAATCACATTATCATTTATGTTTTTTATGCTCAGTAGCCATCAAGAAATTTCACATGAAATCACATTATCAGTTATGTTTTTAAAACAATTTCTATCTTCACTTGACTGACATACACATATTATTTCCCAAATGTGCTAGAGTGTGTTTTCAGCACTTCAGTGGCTTCTAGCTCAATTCTCCCCCACCCTCTTCATATCTTCATTATAAAATTACTGGCAAATTCAAATGTCGCACACTTTAACAACGACTCTGAAAGACACTGCTGGAAATACACTGGGAAATAAGGAGAGAGAAACAGGCGACACCGAAACGTGTGAAGATTCTGGCCAAGGTCTGGCAAATTCTCCTTGTCCCTGAACATGTGGTCCTGCTCTGTCCCCAGCTGTGACATGCAAGCCTCTAGCTAGGGCCTTTACTTTCTCCAATTCTATGAATGAAATGGGGCACAATGTACAATTTCACTTTAGCTGTGTGGCTGTATGTATATAAAATTTGAATCATTGAATAGTTAAGGTCAAAGTCAAATTATGCCACTTTCTCTTCTATTCTTCAACCCAACTCCATCCCAAAGTGGTTGGTCCTTTCAAAAGGAAGAACTATTTATCCTAATACAGTAACGGGCTCTCCCTCTCTATACCAATCTTGTGAGAAGATTAAAGTCCACTCTATTAGGCACATTCCATTGGATTCCTTGAATATGGTACTGTAGAATCCAGATGGTAGAAAACTATTAAGTGGATAAAAGCTTAGGGACCAAGAGTTTCAATTATAGGTCATATCCTTCTCAATCTGACATTCTCTATGCCAACAGATATATCAGGCAACTTCTCAGCACTGTTTCCTCCTCTCCAAGCAGGCAACCTTGGAAAAATTGATTCTATTCTGTTCTAGGATCCAAATTTGCGATCACTGTGATTGTTAAGTTTTAAAACCAAGTCCCTGCTTAGAATTGGTATTGGTGAGATCAATCGTTATCAATTAGAAGACAAAACAAAACAAAAACTGATCAGATCTTCTGATACAGCTTTGAATTCTAGAAATTAACAAAATCAGCAACAACAAACAATCAGCCATGGAACTCCCGGGCCTCTTTTGTGCTCCCTAGGGATTGCAGCCTTCTTGCTCATAGCGGTGGTCCCCAGTGGAGACTGTTACTCGGCAATGTGTTCCTTCTCATTGGATGATTTACACAAGCCTTTCGAAAGCCCACAAGGAAGCAAATCTGTAAGGGCAGTGTGTGACCATTCTGCTGCTGCTGCTGCTGAGTTGCAGTCGTGTCTGACTCTGTGCGACCCCATAGACGGCAGCCCACCAGGCTCCCCCGTCCCTGGGATTTTCCAAGCAAGAACACGAGTGGGGTGCCATTGCCTTCTCCGGTGTGCGACCATAGGTAGTCCCAAAATGAAACTATCAGACTAGAAATGCAGGGCACAGCAGCTAGAATGTCAATAAGGAAGAGTACTTTTTTTTCTCTAATTAAAAAAGTCAGTGTCCTTGGTTTCTCAGATTCTAACTAGTAGCAAGTTAGTAGAACAGTTTCCATGTATGCATCTGAATCCTGCCTAAGAGCCTCAAGGGTATCTGGATCAAATATACATATTTATTCAGGAAAATTAATTGTTTACAGTGACAAAATAGGCTGTAAATTGGATGAAAATATGCAACAATGCTAGAATATTCAGGAGGAAATTTGAATACATGCACTGACCTTTCCGGAACATGGATACAGAAGGGTAGGCAGCATTTGAAATACTGCTTTATAAAAACAGCAGTTCCTCTTCCAGGATCTTAAACAGAATGAAAGAAGATGAAGACAATAGATTTGGGCAGAATTTCAGGGAGGGGCTTTTTGTGCTCTCAGTGAATGTTTCTGTGATCCATCACATTGATGTACACATGCCACAATCACTCAAATAAGCAGTTCCCATGTCCAAGGTTTAACTGCAAAAG
Organism: Ovis canadensis; assembly: GCF_042477335.2. Classification (NCBI taxonomy): domain Eukaryota; kingdom Metazoa; phylum Chordata; class Mammalia; order Artiodactyla; family Bovidae; genus Ovis; species Ovis canadensis. The sequence goes on along the minus strand of NC_091262.1, from coordinate 57,444,631 downwards.
GTTGGTATAAAGCTATCCTGAAATATGCCATGTTTAACCCTCAATCTCTTTACTTAGCTATTATGGATTTTTTTCAGTTTCCGCATATCTATTAAAGATCTTACTGAAGCTCACATGTACTTCAGTTTGTCCTGTTAGGGAGGTAACAGTTGCATGCATCTAGTATTCAGTACAGGACTTGTTAGCACGATGGTATTCCATGTGCACAAGAAGGGTGTCATCCCTCTAAATCACCTGTTCTTCACACTTTCTTTCCATCCTCCCATGCCCTGACTAAGAAGACTCAACCCAGGCATACTGACATTGGTGTAGCTGCAGAGAAATGAGCCATGGGGTGTTTGGTCCTGACAAATGTACTTGCCTCCTCTTGCGAGACCGGTTAGAGCTATTGTGCGATCATTGTAGTGGGGCATCAGGAGCCTCAGACACAGTGGTCTCTCCTGAGGCCATCTTGCAATAGCTGTGAGGCCCCAGGGACACTGCTCTGTGTACAGAGAAGTGGTGGATTAGGGTTTGTTCTATATAAATTGTTAATGAAAATGCCTCATGATGATGAAGATGGTAGTGGCACAAGTAACTATAACGTTGCAAACACTGGCAATGACAACATTATATACATTGAAAGGGACAGGACATATTTGGGGAGGTAAGTTTTAGCAGGTTTATTAATAAAACCACTCACATTCCTTTTAAATCATGTCAATTTACCTACCACTACCCTTGGTAAAGAAACCTAACTTATGTTCTCCCAGGGTCTAAGCCACTGTCTAAAAGTTAGAAGAATATGGGCACTATATTAGACAAAATCTGATAACCTTAACCCAAAGGGTGTTGAAATAATTCAAGCATTCTATGTGATATAAAATCTAGAATTGTATGATTATACTTAATATATTTAGGTCTGAAATGATTAAAATGTATGAAAAATTAATGTCTCTTCTTAAAGAGAAGTAGCAAAGATAGGGCTTCATAAAATCTTAAATTCTTAATTTGGGTTTTATGTACAGGATGATTTCAGAACATCTTGGAATAGAAAACTAAAATGACAGTAACATTATTTTTATAGGATAGTTATTAAATTTTTAAAATTTATAAAAATGTCCCAAACAATCTAATGTTAACCAAGCTCATCAAGATTTTTATCAGATCTTGTCTGACCAGATTCTGCCCCTTGATATAGAGTGCAGAGTTTGCCCAGAGAAGGCAATGGCAACCCACTCCAGTACTCTTGCCTGGAAAATCCCATGGATGGAGGACCCTGGTAGGCTCCGGTCCATGGGGTTGCGAAGAGTCAGACATGACTGAGCGACTTCACTTTCACTTTTCACTTTCATGCACTGCAGAAGGAAATAGCAACCCACTCCAGTGTTCTTGCCTGGAGAATCCCAGGGACGGGGGAGCCTGGTGGGCTGCCGTCTATGAGGTCGCACAGAGTCAAGCATGACTGAAGCAACTTAGCAGCAGCAGCAGCGTTTGCCATCTGATTCATGGACAATAGCTAATGGGCTATGATAGATGGGTTTCATAGGGGACACATTTTGTAGACCATATAAGCATAACCATCTGTAAATATAATGTGCCCATCTAAATTCCTAACACTTAAAACCTCTAGTCTCATCACAGATCTATAACTTCCATAAAGCCCCCCGACTGACACCAACCCAACAATGGTCTGGCCCAAACCATTAGCCACAGTAATTTGTACTTCCTTCCATGGACTGTAAGCTCCTTCAAGGCAAGAATGAGTCTTATTCTTCACTGTATTCCTGAGAGCTGCCAGCAGAGTAGTAGATAAATTATTGGGTTTTTAAAACGTTAAGAATTAACCTGTTTCTGTTCATATTGGACTCATAACTTTTGAAGAAGCTTGAGATATTAGATCATTGAATTAAACATGTCAATCTGTAGGTGAATCCATTTCCCAAAATTGTTTTGGCCTTTAAAACATTGATTGCTTCAATGTACAGAGATTAAAAAAAAAAAAGTAACCAAATGACCTGAGTCAATGGCTCTGTATTGACAAAGTTTTCCTCTCAAGTGAGAATTTGGCTTGTTTCATCATTTACTGAAGACTATTTTAAAGTCAGCTGCTAAGAGAATGAATGAACCATTTGTTCTTCTATTCATTCAAATAAAATTCATTCAACTCATATTATATTCTGGGTACTTGTTTACATTTCTGAGAAAAATATATAAACTACTGCAAAGTTATATATAGCATTTTCTTAAACCATGTTCAAAAGGAAGAAGCAACTCAGTATGATGTGAATTTTAATGGGTGAATAATCTAACGGAGACAGAACAAGTGAGGGGTGACCTCACAATGCTTTCTCAGATCACGCCATTCTTCATTTCTATTACATTCTTAACCATGGACACTTGATTACTATGTTTTGCTAAACTGTTCCAAAACAATTGTTTTTCATTTTGAGCATTATTTTTAAAAGATATGCCTGCATTAAATAAAAACTTGTGGATCCTTTTAGATAGGCTAATTTCAGGCTTTTGACTTAGAACTGGGTTTAACTCTAAAGTCTGAAAGTTACAATATTGCTTAAAACTATTATCAAACTATTCATTATTTCTATTTCATTATACTGATTCCCAGGTGGCTCAGTGGTAAAGAATCCATCTGCCAAGCAGGAGACATGGGTTCGATCCCTGGGTCAGGAAGATCCTCTGGAGATGGAAATAGCAACCTGCTCTAGTATTTTTGAGTGGAGAGTCCCCTGGACAGAGAGTCTGGTGGGCTACAGTCCATGGGGTCACAAAGAGTCAGGCATGATTGAGTAGCAGAGCACCCCTGCACACGTGTATATGTACACATATATACATATTGATTTTGCTACATCTAAATGAAGTCCGACAATACGGGGCTCTATCTGAGCTGCTACTTGTTAACAAATCAACACACATCTGCCCAAAGAAATCTAGTAGTTGCCTCCGAATGTTCACAGAACATTCCAGCACCATGGTTCACAATTATCTGGAGGCTGCACTGGGTACTTCAGATACTAATCCTTACCATGACACTCTGAGTTCATTTCTAAATAATTCAGGGTCACAGAGGCAGGATTTGAACTCAGTCTAATTTCAAAGATCATGCTTGTTTCCTCATGCTCCGCAGTTTCCATGTGCTATCTTAGATCTAAGGCTAAACGCACACTGAATTATAAACTGAAGTCAATTTTTATCATTTTCTTAACTAATAAGGACTTTTAGAATATAATTAATAATAATAATATGAGCTCACTGAGATACACTACCCAGAAAAATATCCCATTCCTATAACTTCATGGTCTATTTTTATTTTTTTTTTTAATTTGTTTTTATTATTTTGCCTGATTTTATCACAGCAATTTTATGACACAGCAAGCTTGTTAAAATGTAGGTTATGCTAGATACATATCTTTACAACTCCATGACATTGAACAAACATGAAAGAACCCTCTGCATTTGAAAGTGTGGTAAATGCAGAGGTTTCTTTCATTTACATATGCAATACAGACAAGTAAAATCAATGACATGGAATACCTATGTAATAAAGTAATTGCTTTAGAAATGTGTGTGATAATTGCATATCAGCTGAATAATTCATTACTAAAATGATTGGTAATGAATGTTAATTTAGTATGATTATCTCATGTATGGGAATATGCTGATGTACAGTGATTTACAGTAAACTTTAAGGATGATCATTTTATTTTTAGACAATTGCATGTTCATTAAATATGAAAAAATGATGACAAAACAGGTTTCAGTGATGCATTCAATTTGCAAAGATAGAGCTTCAGTTACAAATGGCTTTTGGGTTTATTAGCTATAGTCTATAAATCATATATAAATATGTGTGTTCAAGAGATCACGTAGAGCTGTCCACCAGAGGGCCCCTTTGAAACAGAATGAGAAAAATGAGGCTGCCATTCAAACTGGAGCCAACATGGTACTTTTAATAAACTACACTGAGGTTTAGTAAAGGTTTATTCCAAACTAGTCAAGGATTTACAATCAATGTTCCTAGATATTACATTGGAGAAGGAAATGGCAACCCACTCCAGTATTCTTGCCTGGAGAATCCCAGGGATGGGGAAGCCTGGTGGGTTGCCGTCTATGGGGTCGCACAGAGTTGGACACGACTGAAGTGGCTTAGCAGCAGCAGCAGCAGCAAACATTGCTATTTTGTGTATTTATAAATGAATAGATATGAGATTTCCATGATACTTATCCTATGAAAATATAAAGTGATAAAGACCAGATATTCTTAAATGAAATGCAAGCAAAATCAACTAATAAGTATTCACAAGTTGTATAAATAGATGTAAATTTAATATCATCTATATAGAAGTACAAATCAAATGTACAGAAAAATTGTATTAAAGGGGAACCAATTTTTTCCCAAAGGAAAGTATTTTTAAAATGGTCTGTACAGATTTTCGCCTTTTACTAGAAACCATAATTTTATTGAAAGATTGTCCCCTTTCAGAAAGCTGAGCACCGAAGAATCGATGCTTTCAAACTGTAGTGTTGGAGAACACTCTTGAGAGTCCCTTGGACTGCAAAGAGATCCAACCAGTCCATCCTAAAGAAAATCAGTCCTGAATATTCACTGGAAGGACTGACATTGAAACTGAAACCTCAATACTTTGGCCACCTGATAGAAGAGTTGACTCATTTGAAAAAAACCCTAATGCTGGGAAAGATTGAAAGTGGGAGGAGAAGGGGACGACAGAGGATGAGATGGTTGGGTGGCATCACTGACTCAATGGACATGAGTCTGAGTGAACTCCGGGAGTTGGTGATGGACAGGGAGGCCTGGAGTGCTGCAGTCCATGGGGTCACCAACAGTCGGACACGATTGAGAGACTGAACTGAACTGTCCCCTTTCCCCCACTGAAGGGGAGTGGAAGTTCTGCAATTTTGTTTTGTTTTTTCTTCTTTATAAATATTTGTGCTGTGCTTAGTCACTCAGTCATGTCTGACTCTTTGCAACTCCATGGACTGTTGCCTGCCAGGCTCCTCTGTGCATGGGGATTCTTCAGGCAAGGACACTTGAGTGGGTTGCCATGCCCTCCTCCAGGGGAACTTCCCAACCCAGGGATTGAACCCAGGTCCTCCACATTCCAGGTAGATTCTTTACCATCTGAGTCACCAGGAAAGCCCAAGAATACCGGAGTGGGTAGCCTATCCCTTCTCCAGGGGATCTTCCCAACCCAGGAACTGAACTGGGGTCTCCTGCATTGCAGGCAGATTCCTTACCAGCTGAGATACCAGGGAAGCCCATATATAAACTATTTAAGGCTTCCCAGATAGGGTTAGTGGTAAAGAACCCACCTGCCAATTCAGGAGACACAAGAGACACAGTGGGTTCAGTCCCTGGGTCGGGAAGATCCCCTGGAGGAGGGTAAGGCAACCCACTCCAGTATTCCTGGCTGGAGAATCCCCATGCACAGAGGAGCCTAGAAGGCTACAGTCCATAGGGCCGCGGAGTAGGACATGACTGAAGCAACTTAGCATGTACGCACATCAACTATTTAGGTGGGGTGCTCAGAAACATGACTCCTTGCAACTCTATGGACTAGCCCACCAGGCTCCTCTGTCTATGGGATTTTTCAGGCAAGAATACTGGAGTGGGTTGCCACTTCCTACTCCAGGGGATCTTCCTGACCCAGGGTTCAATCCCCATTTTTTAAAAGAGGGAAGGCTAGACTATGTAACAACTCTGAAAATTTTATTTTTTTTTCATTGGAATAACAAAAAAGGTGGGGCTCCGTGGTGGGGGCTCAGAGAGACGAGCAGGTTCGTAATCTAGGAGTTATAGACAGCTTCAAAGGTGTCATAAAGGTTCACCAAAATTGACTCTGTTCAGCTCAACCTTAAAGTTTGCATTTAATTTTAATGAATGGCTACATCAATGGCACTTGTCATAAAAAGGTGAACTTTAGCTCCCCAAAGATGATATTGACATTAATTAAACAAAGGCAAGTGATAACAAAACTTTAAAATAATAATCTAAAATCCTTTGTAATCACTAAAGTGGAATTTGTCTTGTATCGGAGTCATAAACCTGAAAAGAATCAGGATGTAAGGATCATATTGCTCTAGTATAGGAAGCAAGTCCAACATTCAAATCCATGAACAAAGACAACATACATTTAATACCTCCTAGATAAACAAAAACTGATCTGTGAAAAATTATGTTTAAATAAGAGTTCCAGAAAAACATCCATTTCTGCTTTATTGACTATGCCAAAGCCTTTGACTGTGTGGATCACAGTAAACTGTGGAAAATTCTGAAAGAGATGGGAGTACCAGACTACCTGACCTGCCTCCTGAGAAATCTGTATGCAGGTCAGGAAGCAACAGTTAGAACTGGACATGGAACAACAGACTGGTTCCAAGGAAAGGAGTATGTCAGGGCTGTATCTTGTCACCCTGCTTATTTAACTTATATGCAGAGTACAGCATGAGAAATGCTGGGCTGGAAGAAGCACAAGCTGGAATCAAGATTGCCGGGAGAAATATCAATAACCTCACATATGCAGATGACACCACCCTTATGGCAGAAACTGAAGAGGAACTAAAAAGCTTCTTGATGAAAGTGAAAGTGGAGAGTGAAAAAGTTGGCTTAAAGCTCAACATTCAGAAAACGAAGGTCATGGCATCTGGTCCTATCACTTCATGGGAAATAGATGGGGAAACAGTGGAAACAGTGTCAGACTTTATTTTTTTGGGCTCCAAAATCACTGCAGATGGTGATTGCAGCCATGAAATTAAAAGACGTTTACTCCTTGGAAGAAAAGTTATGACCAACCTAGATAGCATATTCAAAAGCAGAGACATTACTTTGCCAACAAAGGTCCATCTAGTCAAGGCTATGGTTTTTCCAGTAGTCATGTATGGATGTGAGAGTTGGACTGTGAAGAAGGCTGAGCGCCAAAGATTTGATGCTTTTGAACTGCGGTGTTGGAGAAGACTCTTGAGAGTCCCTTGGACTGCAAGGAGATCCAACCAGTCTATTCTAAAGGAGATCAGCCCTGTGTGTTCTTTGGAAGGAATGATGCTAAAGCTGAAACTCCAGTACTTTGGCCAGCTCCTGCGAAGAATTGACTCATTGGAAAAGACTCTGATGCTGGGAGGGATTGGGGGCAGGAGAAGGGGACAACCGAGGATGAGATGGCTGGATGGCATCACGGACTCAATGGACACGAGTCTGAGTGAACTCCGGGAGTTGGTGATGGACAGGGAGGCCTGGCGTGCTGCAATTCATGGGATCGCAAAGAGTCAGACACGACTGAGCGACTGAACTGAACTCTTATAATAAACATTTATGCAGATATATGTGGGGATTTTTGCTAATTTGTTTTTAGTCAAATTATAGCTGGACGTTGGTATTTTAGGGGCACTAGAGATTAGAAAAAGTTAACATTTGTACTTAACTAGAGATGGATTGCTCTGGAAAGCTGGAAAAGACAGATGTGGTAGAACATCTATAATAACAGATTCAAAAATCATGTTGATGTATTTATTATCTCAATCATGGAAAAGTAATCAACCAATACTATACCATCTCAGAAAATAGCACCACTCTAATGGAACCTGGGAAAACAATCATATCCTAATTTTGCATTTCACATGTGCATTTTTAAATGCTATTATTTTCCCCTCCTTTGATCTTTCCTTTGTATTTGTAAAAGGAGCTTTCATCTTTGGATGTCTGTGCAGGGAGGTGCTTTGGAGCCTGTGTCTTTCCATGTTTATGATGCCAACAGCCAGCCAGACTTTTGTAAATGACACAACAGTACCAAGACAGTTACATCTGACTGCTTAACCCCTCAGCTTGCCTGGGCAGTTCAGGAGCCCCTGCTGTGATGTTTTGTTTGCACACATGCACAGATAAAGGCCACCACTCCTCTCATTAAATAAGAAGGCATGTGGGAAAATTAATAATTTAATTGGCAGGGAGAAGATGGATGTGGATATCAAATGTAAATCTACAGCTTCCCTGCGCATTCACCTCAGTGTCTGAGGAAATCTGGTGCCAATTCTGTGGCCTGACTTCCCTGGAATGATCTCAAAGGGTCAGAGAATCAGTGTTTTCAATCCACTAGGCTAGGAAGGGTTGTCTTTTCATAGAGCAGACATCCTCCAGGAGTGAGGGTGCAGTGGGAGAGGTGAGAAGGAAGAATACTGTTGGATTCATGCTATAACATGGGCTCTGCTCGGGGCTCCAGGGCTCTGAAAAATCTCAACAAATCCTAGATGAGAGATTACATGAATAATGACCCAAAGACTCAAGAAGTATTCTGTGTGACCATTCGCAAATCGCAGACAAGTATAACTTACCGGTTTATTCTTCACTCCTAGGAAATAGTTTGCTCTTTTCTTTCAATGAAAGAAAGGAATAAGGGAGGGAGAGAAGGAAGGAGGGAGGAAAAAAGAAAACAAGCAAGAGCCAGGGTAAGTTTTCAGTCTGGTGCCATTGAAGTTTGATGCTGAGTTGCTTAGGTAAGAGCAATGACAAGGGCCTCTGGTTTTACTATCTTGATAAAGCCTCATTTCTTTGGAAAATTTACGTGTTGGGTCTTCAGGATACCCACTCAGATTATATTGCAATTTTCTAAACCAACAGCTCTGTAAATGACACCCACAACACTCCGTTATATCTAAATGACGAAGGGTTCACACTCGCACTCAGATGACCAGATGAGGCGCTGCCTTGCGAAGAATCCTGAGCTTCACTGTGCCCTCAGGGTCTTGGTTCAGACCTGAAGGGCATCTACAAAGGGGAAGAAATTTTAGCTTCACAATCTTTTGCACAGAAACATGGAGAAAGAATTTACAAGAACAAATTCCCTGGAGTAGGGGATAGCTGGGTGGCACAAATCATCATCAGAACCAAACTTTCAAAATGCATCTTTTTCGTTCCTTTTATTTCAGTTCATTCTTTTCATCATTCTCATTGCTTATGCTTGTACAGAGAGATCAGAGGATATTCATTCATCAGGCACTACTGGGACACTTATCAAAACTTACTCTCAAATTAATATACCATTGTTCTCATATAAAGATTATAGCATTGACCCATGGTCAAATGGATATATCTTCGAAATGGCTTTTTTTCATTAATGTTGAAAGCTCCATACACAGTCTGGCTCCTATTTAAATCAAAAGCATCAACTGAAGGCTAGATGGCTAAAGACAGGGTGTCAGGTATTGTTGTAGAATTAAATAAAACTAATTTGCCTTATAGAAAACTGGATCCCTGGACTTGGTCTCAACAGGGCAAGTCTCTAACCTGCTGAACTGAACTTCATGAAGATCAAAGAGATATCGCAGGATTAAACAACAACAACCTGAATCTGAAGTTATAAAAGGTGGATTTTGACTCCACTCTTGGCCAGTTACATTATACATTGGGAAGGAGAGTTAGCTGAGCAGTGCCTGAGAACATCATGAGGTATTTACAGATGCTGCTTCATTTGATTAACGCTTACCAAAACTGGACACTGTTTAACATCTACCTATTTATTTTCCATCTTTCCTCTGTAAATACAAAGATGTCATTTTTGTCCTTTTCTGTGTGATATCTTTACAAATATTTGGGAATAATTTTCATATTCCTAGTAAATCAATTTTTTTTCCTCTCTAGCTCAAGCATCTGTAAGAACACAACTGCCAAGTTTCTTATCATCTTGGTTTCCTTTCTCCAAATAGTCTCTAGTCTTGCTGGTGTCCCTATGAAAACCTAGAAAAAGCAACCTACAAAGCTGACTGTACTGTACTGCAGAGTTATGAATTCCTGTGTGACAGCTGACTGAACTTAATAAATAAAAATACTGAAGAAAATTATAAAACATGAAAAAGAAGACTGGTCATCTGTATCAATGACAATGCCCAGGGGATTTTTAAAAAATGCCTTTTTTTTTTCATATTGATAGCATGATTTATGTTTATGAATGGTGAGAAACCCACCATTAGTCTAAGAATTAACCTAATGGTCAATGTCACTAAATACCTGTACACACACACCTAACGTGCAAATGTGTCATTTTCATAAGAGAGCATTTCCTAATCAACTAGATTAAACAAGTTGCTGGAAGAAGTGAGATCTTCATGGTTTACTCTATAATGAACATTAATGTTCCACATTAACAACCTTGCAATTTGCACAACTTTATTTGAATTTAGCAACAGCAAATATATATAGACTTATATAATCTATATACAAATTCATAGGCATAATTCATAAATTAATAACTATAGCTGATAATAACAGCTAACATTTAGCAAGTAAGTACTTAGTATGTGCCAGGCACTGTGCTAAGCATCTTACATGTAATATCTCATTCAATCCCAATAATCCTATGAGATAGATGATATTATTAATACAATACCCTTGTTTCACAGATGAAGGATTACTAAAATTTAGAGAAGTTAAAAAATGTGTCTATGGTCATAGGACTAGCAAGTGGGGAATGTGGGAATCAAAACAAGGCCTATCTAACTTCAACATCCACGCACTTGATCAACTCATGGTCCTGCCTCTATAGCGCCCCCAGGAGGGCCCTCTCGCATGGTATGAAAGCCTCTCTAGCAGACTTGAGGCGGAATCCAAGTCATCATGCATTGGAGCTGAGCCCACAGATTCTCCATCCTTTTACTCAATGAAACTTAACTGTAACACATAAATTACCACTAGAATAAAATGCCCAAACTGTCACTGAGAGAGTTCTACCACATATGTTTTGTATAATTATTCTCAACAACATGTAGGTAGGCACAGATCACATTGGTGCAGAATTACTTCAACTAATGATAAACTTTGAATAATCACTGTTGCTATAAATGTAATATGTAAATGAATGTGCTGTTTTCCCCATTCCCTGTGGTGGTCTCCTTCACTAACATAGTGCATGCATGCTTGGTCGCTCAGCTGTGTCTGACTCTTTGGACCTTTTGGACTGTGGCCCACCAGGCTCCTCTGTCCATGGGGTTCTCCAGGAAAGAATACTAGAGTGGATAGCCATTCTCTTCTCCAGGGAATCTTCCTGCCCCCGTCTCCTGCATTGGTAGGCAGATTCTTTACCACTGAGCCATTGGAGAAGCCCCTCACTAACATAATTACCAAGAAATAAGACCTACTTTGTTAAGACACCAGAATTTACAGGAGACTGCTGATCGTCAAAGAGCTGCTATCTATTCAACAAATATTTATTGAGTGCCAGTATGTGCCAGGCCTTGTTCTGAGCACTGGGAATATAGCAGTCAGCCAAATCTGTTTTTATGAAACTTATATCCCATCAATTTTGTGGACTTTCAAAGTACTTGGCTCTTTTCTCTTGGAAGTAGATTTGAAGTTCCATAGAAACAGAGTCTCATTGTGCTCCACTCACATCATGAGTTTCTAGAGCCTGGCAGCTGAATCTCCCTTAGTCACATCCACAGAGAGGCCAAGGCTCCTGCACTGGACGCTGCAGGGAGTGCAAAAAAAATCAACAGTGGATGTTCCAAAACATGACACAACATAGAGGTAACACCTTCCTGGTTATGGAATTTACTTTAAGAGGTTTGTAGCAGGAAACATGTGTGCCTAATCATTTGTGATTCTGATTTGTACAGTTGGCATGTACTCTTTTAGGACAATCCAGAGAAGAAAATGTCAAGTGGCGGACAGAAACAGGTTCGGGGCTTGATGTGGCCACAGATGGGATGCACAGCAGCTACTCTGCACTCAGTTAAAGAAAAAGAAGACCATCTTCCTAAACAAAGACTCTTCCTTAGCTCTAAGGAGATTATTCCATAAAAATATAAGATTATTAATATATTGTAAGTTACCAAGTGCATTAGGAAATTATAACTATCTCTCTGTTAGGCAAAGGAAATGATACACCAAGCTCGATAAAAGCAGTCTCTCACCTTGTATTATATATATGACTTACCAAGATTTGTGCAAGGCCTATAAAATCATGCCTGCACATTGGTAAAGAAAAATAGAACAGGTCAAAAAGCAGTCAAGGTAAGTCAAATTAAAGCCTCTGGCTTATTTTCCTACATCATGTCCTACAACTTAGTGATAAGGGAAAATCTGCCATAACTCTCAGTAAATGTGACCAATCTTCAACTTCTCATGATAAAAATAGAAGAGGTCATAATATAATTAATTTGCTTAATTCAGAATGTGGATACAGCTTGACCTATTCTTGAATATGGCTCTTACCAAATGAATAAGAAGAATTTCATCATGACTTCTGGAGAAGGAAATGGCAGTGCACTCCAGTGCTCTTGCCTGGAGAATCCTGTGGATGGAGGAGCCTGGTGGGCTGCCATCTAGGGGGTCGCACGGAATTGGGCACGACTGAAGCGACTTAGCAGCAGCAGCAGGACTTTGGGTCCATGGACCAACCCTCCAGTGCTCCTCATCCTCAAGTACCCTCCTTTTCAGCATGAACTGCTTGGTTTATCACTTCAACCTCTCTCTTAACAATATCCTATCCTCATCCATGACCTTCTGTAACATCCTCTGGCAATATCAGTCTGAACCAAATGTTCTCAAATTTGAAAATGTACCAAATTTTCTTGGAAGAACTGTTTGAAATAGACTGCTAGGCTCCTTAGTCAGTATCACTAAGATGGAGGCCAAGAATTTGTATTTCTCTAGTAAGCTCCCAATGGCAACCTGCTCTTGCCTGGAAAATCCCATGGACGGAGGAGCCTGGTGGGCTGCAGTCCATGGGGTCACTAAGAGTCGACACGACTGAGCGACTTCACTTTCACTTTTCCCTTTCATGCATTGGAGAAGGAAATGGCAACCCACTCCAGTGTTCTTGCCTGGAGAATCCCAGGGACGGGGGAGCCTGGTGGGCTGCCGTCTCTGGGGTTGCACAGAGTTGGACACGACTGAAGTGACTTGGCGGCAGCAGCAGCAGTAAGCTCCCAAGAGATGCTGCTGGCCTAGAGACCACCCTTGGAGAACTCCTGATCTAAATTATGCTCAGTAACCACATTCTCCTTTACTAATGATTCATTTCAAATGGGAAAGTAACTCTGTTCTAGCCAACAAGCTACAAAGAGAAGTCTGATGGAGTAAGAGTATAGAAAAGTCTGGAAAGAATTTTATTCCCTTATAAAAGGACAGAGAACAATGATCATACTTCATATTCTTGCTTTGAGTGGGTACTATATTACTGAAGAAGCCAGAAATGTCCATTAGGTATTGAGTACAAGGACAAAAATCCAAGAGAAAGCAGAGTGAAAACACAGTGAAAACCTGGCTTGAGCATATTTTTGAGCCATTTCATCAACCCTGGGCCCATTCAACTCCAGTCTTCTCAATATATGAAATAAATAATAAAGGCTATTTAAGAAAACCACCATTGGTTCGCTGAATTTGATTACAGGCAACAGAATACCTAACTAATTAATCAACTTCTGGACATATAAAAATATCTCTTTTCAATTTCATATCCTCCTCTAGGTAGAATCCTACCTTGCACTTTCATTTAAATATAAACTTTTAGGGTGACAAGTGTTCTTCACTGTCTTATCTCCTATTGGCCCCCTTCAGCCCATTCTGATACTTCTTGCACAATTTTCACTTCAATAAAAGTGTTTTCACAGGGTTCTCATCATAACCCTCTTGAATGTGTAAGAGAGGTTTCTGGCAGAGAAACCTAGAGGCCTAATAGTGGAGGCCTAATCCCATTTGACCGTCCACAGCATGTGACACTGTTTATCTTCTCATTTTCTTGAAACACTCCTTCTCTTGGCTTCTTGGCACTAACAGTCTCTCCTGGTTTTCTTTATGCATCTCTATTACTTCTAAGTCTTGTCCCACTTGGCCTTTAAATATTAGTAGTCTTCTGAAGTCATCTCTCTTCTCTTTTTATGTATCATCCCTCACCCATGCTCTGAGCTGTGTCAGTTACATTTCTAGGCAGGTATTTCCCACACCTATATGTCTTAACCAGTCTTCTCTGTGAGCTCCAGGCCCCAGTGTTCAATTGCTTTCTCCTCCACTTGATGCCTCGGATACCTCAAACTCAACATGACCCAAACAAAATTCATAATTCCCACCTACCTACTTCTCACCCCTCTTCTTTGTCACATATGCCTCCTCTCACTGACTTAGTTATCCACGTGAGAAGTGTGGCATCATCCATGGAGCCTTCTTTCCCACTCCCTCTTTCAAATCAGTCATCAATTATATTAAAATTCCTCTTGACTTGAGGGACATAGAGATAAGTTGGTTTCTTTTCAAATCATCCCCTCTTTCTCCACCATAACTTCCTTATTCCTGTCAAGCTCTTTTGACTTGATTTAGACCTATGTTAAATTATTTGTTATAAACTTCTATAGCACTCTTCTCTTAACATCCATTACATCTGTAATTACTTGTTTAAAATCTGTTTTTCTCCCTTGACTAAAAGATACTTGAAGAAATTTACTTTTTTCCACTGAATCTCTCAGTGCCTGGCATATAATAGGTGCTCAAAATATGTCTGCTAAATTAAAGTACATTTTTTCTTTTTAGTATTTCTTTTAAAATGTCATGTATAATAAATATATACTATTCAAGGAATAATGAATAAAGTAGATATTAATATGTATATTAACTTCTCAAGCATGCTACCCTGACATTGGTCAAGGAAAGATCGGAATAAAAATGGGCAATTTCCTGTTATAAATTCTGCTTTCGGTGACTTTCAACAAGATTTTTATTTGGGAGGGGCAAAAGTGTTGTGTTAGGAAGACAATGTCAATTGAAACCAATTACATCTCACATCTCCCTGGAGCGAACATAGTAATAATGCATAAATTAAGCAAAATTAAATTAAATAATCTGAATCCCATAAAAAGGCAAAAAAACTAGTCAGCAGGGAGAATCAATTCAAAATGTCTTGGTCATCAATAAACCCCTTATGCCCTTCTTGGTCTCTGGCTACCTAGATCTGGAAATAAAACTGACTGCTTCAAGCGACCCAGGTTGCCCACCAAACTGTCAGTGCAGAATTCTCACCTGTCTTCAGCATCCAGTGAATTGCATTCTTTATCCTACAGTGAAAGGAAAGTCACAGACTACTCTTCATTCTCTTAGAACAGTGTCAGGGATGTCTGTACCAAAGGTTTCTTGCTGAAAGGTGCCCCATCCAGACATGTACTATATACTAAACAAACCAAATGATCTGACCATTACAGGTTCTTCTATCACAGGAAAGAACACAGATCTATTTCACTGAATTTTTAAAGTTCCTTACATTATTTCTCTTCAGCCACCTAGATGACACCTCTCTGAAATAAAATGTGCTATTCCACAGCCATCTTAGTTGAGTATTAACCAAACTAGCAGTTTAAAGAGAGATCAACAAATCTATAATTCCTTATATGAGAGTAGAAACATATAGAAAACTGTCTCTTAAGAAATTCATGTAACAATGAAATTCATGAGTGTTTACTTTGAAGCAAGTACACTTCTATCTGTATGCAGGTCAGGAAGCAACAGTTAGAACTGGACATGGAACAACAGACTGGTTCCAAATAGGAAAAGGAGTATGTCGAGGCTGTATATTGTCACCCTGCTTACTTATATGCAGAGTACATCATGAGAAACACTGGACTGGAAGAAACACAAGCTGGAATCAAGATTGCAGGGAGAAATATCAATAACCTCAGATATGCAGATGACACCACCCTTATGGCAGAAACTGAAGAGGAACTAAAAAGCCTCTTGATGAAAGTGAAAGAGGAGAGTGAAAAAGTTGGCTTAAAGCTCAACATTCAGAAAACAAAGATCATGGCATCTGGTCCCATCACTTCATGGAAAATAGATGGAGAAACAGTGGAAACGGTGTCAGACTTTATTTTTTTGGGCTCCAAAATCACTGCAGATGGTGACTGCAGCCATGAAATTAAAAGACGCTTACTCCTTGGAAGAAAAGTTATGACCAACCTAGATAGCATATTCAAAAGCAGAGACATTACTTTGCTGACTAAGGTCCGTCTAGTCAAGGCTATGGTTTTTCCAGTGGTCATGTATGGATGTGGGAGTTGGACTGTGAAGAAGGCTGAGCACCGAAGAATTGATGCTTTTGAACTGTGGTGTTGGAGAAGACTCTTGAGAGTCCCTTGGACTGCAAGGAGATCCAACCAGTCCATTCTGAAGGAGATCAGCCCTGGGATTTCTTTGGAAGGACTGATGCTAAAGCTGAAACTCCAGTACTTTGGCCACCTCATGCAAAGAGTTGACTCATTGGAAAAGACTCTGATGCTGGGAGGGATTGGGGGCAGGAGGAGAAGGGGATGACAGAGGATGAGATGGCTGGATGGCATCACTGACTCAATGGACGTGAGTCTGAGTGAACTCCGGGAGTTGGTGATGGACAGGGAGGCCTGGTGTGCTGCGATTCATGGGGTTGCAAAGAGTCGGACACGACTGAGCGACTGAACTGAACTGAACTGAACACTTCTAGATGCTAGGAATATAGTGATGAAAAAAGGTAATTCTGTCCTCATGAAGCCTGCATTTTATAAGAAAATACAAACATGAAAAACGTGTGTGTGTGTGTATGTATATATAGCACAGATATACTTCTAATATATCTGACATTTTTCATACTCTTCTTAGAATCTCCATAGGGAAAGTGGGTATAATCAGCAAAAACAAAAGATAATTATACTTTATCTCTTTATATATACAATGTTATCCCTTTTACTTTTTTTAAAAAAAAATTTATTGACATATAATTGATTTACCATGTTGTGTTCATTTCTGCTGTACAGCAAAGTGACCAGTCACACATATTATTTTTCATATTATTTTCTATTATGGCTTATCATATAATATTGAAGACAATTCCCTGTGCTATACAGTGTGACCTTGTTGTTTATCCTATAAATAATAGTTTGCATCTGCTAATGTCAAACTCCCAGTCCTTCCCTCATCTACCCCTCTCCTGCTTGGCAACTCCCTTTTACTCTTTCTTCTCTGTCTCTATATTCTTTTTTCTTTGACTTCTTTCTCACGCTTGCAAACTCTAGAGGTAAATCTATCTTCTATTTAAAGGAGAAACAACCCTGCCATCGTTACCTATCCCCTACAACATAATTTTGAACTGGGCTCAATGTAGTTGGCAAACCTCATATATATTATTTGATATTTCCCCATCAACTCTCAGATGAGGATCTCAAAACGTTATCCTATAACACTTACTAAGAACTGACAACGTGTGAAATGTCATACAGAGCTGAGAATTAGTCTTGGCTGCTGCTCAGGGGTTCACTAATGCAAACTTTAATTCACTAAGGACACCCAAACCTGCCTGAAAGAGCTATTAGGACAACTATCAGAAAGTTCAATTTGCTGTCTCAAGGTCTCAACAGTGGTGTTAGTGCCAAGAATGAAGAGCCAGCTACAAAACCTGTCCTGTTTTATGTTACTTATAGAACAAAAAAATCAGATATCGGTAAGTAAGTAAGATATCGGTCCAGTTTGGTAAGTGATCCCATTTACTTTCTGTCCATAATGTCTACTTTTAATCTAATTATCTTCTCCTTAGTATCAAACACTTTTCTAGTTGTTTAAATAATGTATCAGCGTCCTTTCAAGGGATAATAGGGCCCTCTAACTCTACGCTAGCAAATTCACTATACAAAAGCAAGCCCATTCAACTTCCTACCAATGTGTTGAAGATTTTAAAGTAATCATTTTGAATATCACTTAAACCTTTATACAAAGGATAGGTTACTACACATCACCTTTCTGGCAACAAAATGACAAAACACATCTGAATTCCTCTTGGCATCACAGACATCTGAAAAACTCTAAATGGGTAATGTCTCTATGACTACATCTATAGGACAGTCCCCTACCTTTTCCACTTTTCTCTAAATTTCACTACACTGGAAATGTAGGGACCAAACTAGTTATTTTACTAGGCAGAATTATTTTGCTCAAGGATTGCTCTTAAGGAAAATTTATGAATGAGATTGGCTATAGTGAGATCCCAAATCATACCTTTATTGGGCTGGTCTCAGAGATTAGGACATATTTTTTTTCCTACGACAAGACAACAGTGACAAGTTCCAGTGAAGACAACTTCAAAAGACAAGCGTTCTGCAAAATTCAAGGTGCGTCTGGATTATGTATACATAAGAATCCAGTGTCTCCTTGAAGTTTCAGTTTTGGTTAAAACAACCAAATGTGAGAGAGGGAAAATGATTTGCCAATTTACTGCCTAGAACTCAATTTTAACAACAAAGTAATATAGCCTGAAAACCTGGTTATTCGACAGCACTTGGCTACACAGAGGACGGCTCAATGAGCTCCTCTTGTCTGACTTGTCACAATGACTGACACTTTCTAATATTGAGCTGGAAATAATATGGATATTTAATACGGCAGCATTTACATCAAATAGAAGCAAAGCACTATTGTTTATCAGCAATCTATTTCTGATGGCATGAATCTATATAGACATAATTGCTGTTGAATGATGAGCTCTGATTTTTCACATTATGGCATAAACAAATCTGTGGAATATTCACAATGTTTCATCTTGTGTGATTTGAGAAACCTCATAAAGCCAAATTCTTAAGTATTTCCTATGCATTCCACTTGAATTTGACTAAAATTTACCTTTTAGATCTGTTATGCCACTCATGAATTTTTTACAGTATCCATCTGTGCTTTGCCTTCTCTATTCTCCATGGTTCCACATTGTTTTGGCTAACTAACAGGCCCATATGTTGCCTTAATGTATTTCTGCACAATGTTTGTGCTTTAAAAAAAAAAAAACAAAACCACAGGGAAAAACCACAGGTCTAAATAAGCTATAAAGAGCATCCACATACAGTTAGACTGTCTTTACTGAGTCTGGAGACATTATGATTCTGCTGCGACAAGCAGCATTTGTCTTCATTTTGTCTGACTGTCCTCATGTGTTATTATTAGTGGCTGTCAGGCTGAGGCAGAAAAAAATAGCATCACTTGAGTAAGAAGTTGAATGCATAAATGCAATACTACACATGGTGGCTGAGGGTGAAGAGTCTGTTTGAAATGCTTAAATGCAAACACCAGGATGAGGAAATTTAAAAGTGAAAATCCTTACTTGGCAAATGTGAAGAGAAAAAAAAAAAATGACTTCCCTGTCTACAAAGCAAAGTGAAGGCTAATTATTGACAAAAATTTAGCAGTCTCTGAATATCTTTGAAGACCATCTTTTCAACATGTCAGCTTAGCTTTAATTGTAAGAAAACAAATATGCTGGAACATTTGCCTCCAGTCCAGTGTTTCAGATAATGTTGACAAATACCTTGCATTTTAAAGTTAAGCTTCTAGTGTTCAAAAAAAGTAACTTGAAAGTATGTTTTCCATGCAAACCATTCTCAGACATTTGTGTACCTCACTCTCTATAGGTACACTTGGGCACAGTACTCCTACAGTACTCCATCTATTTTTTGAAAGTTTTCTCCCACTTGGTTTCTCATCATTTCAGGAGCCAGTTCCTCTTACTTCTTTTTCTCATCATTAAAATAAGACAAACCGGATTATCATAAGGCCCGGAAATTGTTATAGTCAAGCTCCTTATCAGAGAAAAACACTTTAATTATCCAGAAAGTGGGAGATTTCCCTCTAAAAATAAATTTATCTTCTTATTTTCCTATCTTAAAAGATTATCTTTTTTTCTGGTTTCATTCATGGTCATTAAACAAGAATTTTTCACCAGAAGCTTAAAAATATTTTTTTTTTAAAGAAACAACTCCCGATAAATACAGTAAAGTTTTAACTTTTCCAAAAATATCTCATAGTTTCTTTCAAAAAGTCTGCCTCCTGTGGTCTTCTCTATCAACTGATGAAAATCACAGCTTTTATGGTTTTGAAATACTAAGGCATGCCTCTTTTTAAAATATACAGAATTTTTAGGTATATAATGAAAAGTAGGTTGAGTTTTAAAAAATTATTCTTGCCCGTGCCCTTCCCTGGTGTTATCCTTTACCACCCGTTCTTCTTAATCATATTATTCTTAGTCCTAAGGTTCAGCCTAGATGCTTTTCCTTGCTGAACTAGTCACATTAATTTCTTTCTTTTTGAAGCCTTTTTTGGTCATCATCAGATTTTAAGAGTTGATTTGTATAGCTCAGTTGGTAAATCATCTGCCTGCAATGTAGGAGACCCGGGTTCGATTCCTGGGTTGGGAAGATCCCCTGGAGAAGGAAATGGCAACCCACTCCAGTGTTCTTGCCGGAAGAATCCCATGGACAGAGGAGTCTGGCAGGCTACAGTCCATGGGATCCCAAGAGTTGGACACAACTTAGTGACTAAACCACCACCACCAGATTTTAAGAGCTTCACCACAATTTCCATAATGTACAGTGTAGTACCTTACAATATCAATTTAAGCTGATGTTTAATATAATACTGCATTATTAATTATCTTGTGTGTATTCATATATGATTTGTTCTTCCAGTTAGACTGTAAGTACCATGTGGGTGGAGAGCTTTAATCTTATGCTTTATAATCCATAGCACCTGGCCCATAGTAGGTGGTGGTAAAACAATTGATAATAGATGAACAAAAGAGAGTGTATGCTAAAATAATTGATTCGCATATAGTAGGACAAGCCTCTGGTAACATATTAAGAAACAGAAGCAAGAGCAGGCCTGTCTAAAGTGATAAATGGAGCCCTGTGTGGAAGATCAATGATCATGGAAATATTCAAATTAAAGTATTTTAACTCCAAAAGGATTTTCCCTAAGTATTTCTTTCCCATCTGCAGCATGCCCGCCCCCCCCACCAAAAACAAAACAAAACATAAAAACCTGAGGACATCCTCAGAAAAAAAAATCTTCAGCTATATTAACATATTCTCTTAAAAGTCATCAAGAGTAAAATACAAATATTTTTATAGAAAGGAATGCAGGGACAGGGAAGCAAAGAGTCCATGGAAATGTTTGTAAAAAATATTTGACTGCCTTGACTGTCCCTTAAAAAATAAACAGTTTATTTTCAGTGTCTCAGAAAATCTCTCTGGGGAAATTTCTCTGGACTAGCTGTTAACACACTGCCCACTACCAGGAGCATACAAGCCTGGGAGGCTCCCCTGATGTTTACTAATTATCATTCTTCAGGGCAAATCTGGATTCTTTCTGAAGTAGGAATTCAAGATGAGAAGCTGCTCAGCTTTTGGTCCTGCCTCCTCTTGTTTGTTTGACTCAGTGCCTTTCAGGTCTCTCCCTGGTTGATTCAGGCCAAGAGTGGGGCATGCATCAATTACTTTATAGGTTTCGTGGGACCCTAGCAGCAAGATTAGGAAGGGCATTAGGTGGGGAGGTTCTTGTGGAGGACATAAACTGTAAAGCGTTAGGTTAATATCAAGCTTCCTTGGTTCCTCTGGAACTAATCTGTGTGTGTGATTAGAAGTGGGCTCTAAAAACACATCTTGCATCACTTTGATTAATATTCTGATATTTAATAATCTATGTCTTTACAAACTTTTAGCAACATTCAGGTGTTTGTGTATATTTGTGTGTAATTCCAAGGGAAATGAAATCCTTGAAGAACAAGGAAAATATACTGTGGAACTGAAATATATACTTCAAGGAAAATATACTGTGTATTATTGTGTATTAATATATAGTACTGTGTAGTACTGAAAAATACTGTATATTTTCCTGAAATATACATCAAGGAAAATACACTGTGGAACTGAAATACACTTCAAGGGAACTGAAACCCTTGAAGAAAAAGGAAAATACACTGTGGAAGGCACAGAAGTCCTCTGTCAATAAAAGTTTAAATAGTACTGATTTTTTGCAAAGGCAAGTTGTGTTAGCTAATACAATAAGAGAGGTAGTTACATTTCTTTCTTTTCCTGCTCTCTTTTACTTCGGGCAAATCTCTTTGTTTTTTATTTTTTGGAGAAAGTCACACACACTAACAAGGCTGCTTTATAATTTACAGACCTTGTCCTCCAAAAGGCAGATGATATTTTCAGGGCATGAGCATCAATGACCTGATGGGGCTGCAGAGGTGAGAATGTCTAACGGGGCAACAAGGTTCAAGAGAAAAACCATGGTGCACGTGTTCCTGTAGACAACTGGAAAGTCTCATATGAATCCAAACATATTTTCCTTCAAATGTTTCAATAGGATATTTCATTTTGGACCTGCTAATAACCCCTTTCCACACTTAGAAACTAATCAGTGTTGGAAAGGCACACTCTGGGTGATGCAGTATCACCATGGAATCTGAAGGAGGAAAGGGCCCACGTTGGACGAGGCTGCGATCACACTGCAGCTATATTTTAGCCCACATCATGTCATTACCTGTAAATGATGATTTCTCTTACAATAGAGTTTTTAATGGCTATCGATTCAAAACTATTATTTCATAAATAAGTAATTTTTGAGGATTTTCCAGGAATAGGCATTTAACATTTCTCTCGCTCAGTGGCAATGTTCCATGGTCTGAGATAACACAGATTCACACTCTAAATTTTCATTTATAAAATATCTAACAATTAACCTGAATAAGGTTTTTAATTACATCATCTTGCATCCACTTGCCTGAAAGTATGAAGTACCAACTGGTAGCACTATTTCCCCAATAGGAATCATATAAGACTAAAAGCTATTCAGAAAAGCAAAGCCAAAATACCATCTCTTTGGCAGTTAAAAACTTTTTTTTTCCCTCTCCCAAGAAACCTCCTTTCTGTAATTGGAAACTATGTTAAAATAACCCAAAATAAATGAATTAGAAG
The DNA here is from genome assembly GCF_042477335.2 of Ovis canadensis. Lineage (NCBI taxonomy): Eukaryota > Metazoa > Chordata > Mammalia > Artiodactyla > Bovidae > Ovis > Ovis canadensis. The sequence continues at coordinate 57,421,876 of NC_091262.1, read as the reverse complement.
GGGAAAAAATAATAAAGCTCAGAAGAAATATGCAAGTAGGCACAAATACTAACATCTGCAACTACAAAGTGTTAAGTTCTAGAAAGAAATATTGGATTTATTTTTCAGCTTCTCTGATTTCTACAAAATGAGAAACTTAATCTTTGTGATGGAATAAAAATAGTAAATACCTATCTCTAGCAGAAATACTGTCATTTGCTAGGCATGAAAAAATAATCTTTTTTTTTTCTTGGACTTTTTGAAGAAGGCACGCAAACCAAACAAAATGTACTCAATAGCACTTGACAAATACATCGCAGAAACATGTAGTTCTCTCCAAGTATTAATTACTGAAAGTCTGTATTTAATTCTAAAAATAATTTAAAAGCATTCTCATTTTTATTTACTATTTTTTAACAGAAAAAAATAATACCAGAATCCTCTTCCCAGATACACGTTATGAAAATAGTGTTATCAATGAGGATTTTAATAAAATCCTGAAGCTAGATAAAATCTCAGTACACCTTCTAGTCTAGTGCCCTGACTCCATCTAAGACAATTATTTTTTTCCCCCCTTTAGAGATCTCCATGGAATAGAGTCCTTGTTTTTCAATAGCTGTTTTTCACCTTTAATCAAGTTTATTATCAGGGAATTTATCCCTTATGTTCAACTTCTATTGTGCATGTTGAAGCTTACGCCATCTTCTGTTGCTTCCTACCTGTGCACATGGAGTTAGTTGGTTCATAAGCACTTAGTGCATGCTTGATGTGTACAAAAATTGACTTCAACACACACAAAGAAGACAAGGGTTTGCTGCACAGGGGTCCTGTGTAGCTGGAAACAAAGACATCCTAGGAGCTTTACGAAATTTGAGTGTGGAAAGAAACCTGGACATTGCACAATATAAAAGGTAAGTATAACAGCCCACATGAGTCCATATTATACACAGTGGCAGTAAGTGGTGGAGGAAACCAGACTCAAAATTATTTTGAAAAGAGATAGGATTAGTCAAGGAAAACATTCTAGAAAAGATCAAGTTGAAGCATCATCTTACAGGATGTAAAGGACACATATTGTCAAGGTGAGAAATGAATGGTCTGAACAGGAAGCAGGGAAAGTCAAAGACACAGAAGAGGCAGTCTGAGAGATGTTTACATGTAGCACCATAATTATCTTGGACAGAAAATATGAGAGCTGTGTGATGGAGAAATCACAGTGAAAGCAAGAAGCATGTTACACCAATTACTCAACAGGATGCTCTAAGAGACCTACTCTGTGTCTCAAATGGACTGTGGTGTCTACATGCGTGCTTGTGATTTACATACAGAATACTACTGAGAAAAGAATGGAACAGTGTTTAATACATTGTAGGATTAAAAATATCAGAACAATCTCCTTGAGGGCAAAATGGGCTTTGAGGTGAACTTGGAAGAGAGTAGTATAAGATTTGAGAGGATAAAAAATAAATAAAAGGTTTGCTCAGAGGCAAAGTTGTAGTTAAGCTGAAAGGCTAGAAAAGGTACGACCCAGGGACAACAGTGGGGGAAGAAAGGTAAATACTGGCTAAAAATGATTTCTAAGAGGTTTTTTTTTTTTTTTTTTTTTTTTTTGTCCTTTGCCTAGGTGGGTTTACCTCCTGCACAGTTCGTGGGTTTTTCAATGAGGCCAGTGTGAGACCCCTCCTTCTCCCCAAATTTTGTCTGCAGAATAATCTACCTGATAGGAATGGAATCTCCTCAACACAGTTAACAGAGAATGAGAAAGCTTCTATTTAGAGATAAAGATTAGAGATAAACTTGATGGGATTATATGGAGGAAGGCTGAAATCCTTTAACTCCAACTCTAAGGCTCTGCACAGAGGTAGTCCATGTATGGCAGGAGGAACTTCTGTGCAGGCATAAGTGAACCCTGGCTACAAGAAAGATTTGCTGATGAAATTTGGGCATTTGACATGTTTCAGGAAAAATGAGAGAACTGGATTCATATTTCGTTAAGGAACAGAAAAGTTTCCTTTGGTATACTTTAGGAATTGGAGGGTGGGAGAGGGAAGGAGGGAATTCTACCATTTAAATTTCTTATCTATTCTTACCTTAGACTCCACAACCTTTAAGCCCTAAATGCAATTTTGCAGTGCCTTAATCGGTTTCTGTAAACCAGTAATTCCTAAGGAGGAGACAGAATCAAATTGCCCTGCCTCCTACCACCAGGATATCTAACCCCATCACCCCTAAATAACCCTCCCTTCATTCCAAGTATTCTTCTCTGAAAAGGTAGCATTTCGAATACAGTATTTGTTTCAGGGCAACACACCAGAAATCAAGAATTAAATTCTCAAAAGAAATATAAAAGAAAGCTTTGACGAACATCTCAGTTGTTTTTTAGATCTGAAGTAAAAACTGTCAGCAATGGGCAAAAGATAGTTAGGAATGCTGAAGCAGAAATGCTTGGTTTCAATCAGAGGGTGAATTGTATTTCTTTTGTCATTGACTTACTTATGACACAATTGGAAGAAGCTACTAACTGATGCTCCAGGTTTATAAAATCAGGCTGGTATCCTTCATTATATCTCTTAGGGATACCCTGTGATTTAATTTCATATCTGAAACACTAAGTTAAGAAAAGACAAGAGGTTAACAAATTTTCTACTTCTGTCCACCAATTTAACTTCTGTTTCTTCATTTTTTTGCTAATTCAGAGTAGGGAAAAGACTACAAATATTTATTATTAGAGTGAAGCGAATTGTGAGAGGCACTTCAACCTAATGTCTCTACTCCTTCCTATCCACTTGCAGCCTGTAAGGTTGCCCTCTTTTCATTTGCACACCTAAGTAAAATGCCTGGAAATACTGCACTATCCACTAGCCTGGGTCTCTAAGGACATAATCTGTTTCACTTGATTCTGAGAAAGAAAAAAGGTGAAGGAAAGAAAAATATACCCATCAAAAGAGGAAGGCTGATTTTCATTTATGACTTAATATGAAGACAATGAGTAATTATAGGTGTGTTTTAACAGTAATAAGAGGGAAGAAGCTGGAATGTGATGGGCTTTGCAGAAAGAAGGGAATTTTTCTCTTAAATCCTTCAGATCCTAGACAGGGGTGAAATCAGTCAAGTAGCTGAGAGGAGAATTTAGGCACAAAGGACATTTTGCAGTGTAACAGTCTAAAGTCTTTTCTCGGGGCACATACAAATTGGTAACATTTTTTACCATCTTCATCCCCATAAACTGCTCCTGCCCAGGAACAATATGTTTTTGTGTTTTCAAGTCCTTAGACCAGTCCTGCACTCTGCTCACACCAGCACCTGTCAGAAGTGACAGCATACTGTCACTTCTGAAGTATGTTACTGCGGTTACTTCCGCATCCTCAGCCTCTGATGCCCAGCAGGCTGCGAGATGAGGAGCTAAAGGACTTACTCTAGGCCTTAACAATCAAAGGCAGGAAAACCAATATCTATTTCCAAAAGATAGATCTAAGGATGCTGGAGTTCCTAAATACTCTCAGTTACTCCAAAATAAAGCAGTCTTGATGGAAGAGTCACAAAACCACCGGAAGTGGGGCCATGCCCTCATGCAGCTTCTAGAGGTCTGGGGCTCACGAAACAATAGAGAAATGATATTGGTGGCAAATGGAACTTTTAAAAACAAATTCTTTGACTTTTCCCAGAAAAAAAAAAAAATGAAGAACAAAAATTCACATTGGAGTATAACAGTAAGGAAACTGCTGTTGTAACATATGAGAAAAAAAATCCACTAAGAATATATTCCAGCAAGGAAATACAGTTTTGATATAAGCTAGAGAGAATAAACTGACCACATGGGATCAAAAGAAATCTAATAATGACCTTAATAAACTGCTGGGCTTCCATACTTGTATTTCCTATTACATGCACTCCTTCTATTTTCAATTCCTCATACCTTATAAAAGGAATAGTTCAGTTCAGTCCAGTCACTCAGTCGTGTCCAACTCTTTGTGACCCCATGAACCACAGTACGCCAGCCCTCCCTGTCCATTACCAACTCCCGGAGTCTACCTAAACTCACGACCACTGAGTTGGTGGTGACATCCAACCATTTCGTCCTCTGTCATCCCCTTCTCCTCCTGCCCTCAATCTTTCCCAGGATCAGGGTCTTTTCAAATGAGTCAGCTCTTCGCATCAGGGGGCCAAAGTATTGGGGGTTCAGCTTCAACATCAGTCCTTCCAATGAACACTTAGGACTGATCTCCTTTAGGATGGACTGGTTGGATCTCCTTGCAGTCCAGGGACTTGCAAGAGTCTGCCCCAACATTACAGTTCAAAAGCATCAATTCTTCGGCACTCAGCCTTCTTTATAGTCCAACTCTCACATCCATACATGACCACTGGAAAAACCATAGCCCTGACTAGACAAATCTTTGTTGACAAATTAATGTCTCTGCTTTTTAATATGCTATCTGCTGCTGCTGCTGCTAAGTCGCTTCAGTCATGTCCGACTCTGTGTGACCCCATAACGGCAGCCTACCAGGCTCCCCCGTCCCTGGGATTCTCCAGGCAAGAATACTGGAGTGGGTTGCCATTTCCTTCTCCAATGCATGGAAGTGAAAAGCGAAAGTGAAGTCGCTCAGTCCTCTTCGACTCTTAGCGACCCCATGGACTGCAGCCTACCAGGCTCCTCTGTCCATGGGATTTTCTAGGCAAGAGTACTGGAGTGGGTTGCCAGTCATAACTTTCCTTCCAAGGAGTAAGCATCTTTTAACTTCATGGCTGTAGTCACCATCTGCAGTGATTTTGAAGCCCCCCAAAATAAAGTCAGCCACTGTTTCCACTTTCCCCATCTATTTGTCTTGAAGTGATGGGACCGGATGCCATGATCTTAGTTTTCTGACTGTTGAGCTTTAAGCCAACTTTTTCATTCTGCTCTTTCATTTTCATCAAAAGGCTCTTTAGTTCTTCTTCACTTTCTGCCATAAGGGTGGTGTCATCTGCATATCTGAGGTGATTGATATTTCTCCCGGCAATCTTGATTCCAGCTTATGCTTCTTCCAGTCCAGTGTTTCTCATGATGTACTCTGCATAGAAGTTAAATAAGCAGGATGACAATATACAGCCTTGACATACTCCTTTTCCTATTTGGAACCAGTCTGTTCTTCCATGTCCAGTTCTAACTGTTGCTTCCTGACTTGCATACAGATTTCTCAAGTGGCAGGTTAGGTAGTCTGGTATTCCCATCTCTCAGAATTTTCCACAGTTTATTGTGATCCACACAGTCAAAGGCTTTGGCATAGTCAATAAAGCAGAAATAGATGTTTTTCTGGAACTCTCTTGCTTTTACAATGATCCAGCGGATGTTGGCAATTTGATCTCTGTTCCTCTGCCTTTTCTAAAACCAGCTTGAACATCAGGAAGTTCATGGTTCATGTATTGGTGAAGCCTGGCTTGGAGAATTTTGAGCATTACTTTACTAGCATGTGAGATGAGTGCTATTGTGTGGTAGTTTGAGCATTCCTTGGCATTGCCTTTCTTTGGGATTGGAATGAAAACGGACCTTTTCCAGTCCTGTGGCCACTGCTGAGTTTTCCAAATTTGCTGGCATATTGAATGCAGCACATTCACAGCATCATCTTTCAGGATTTGAAACAGCTCAACTTGAATGCCATCACCTCCACTAGCTTTGTTCGTAGTGATGCTTTCTAAGGCCCGCTTGACTTCACATTGCAGGATGTCTGGCTCTAGATGAGTGATCATACCATCATGATTATCCAGGTCATGAAGATCTTTTTTGTATAGCTCTTCTGTGTATTCTTGCTACCTCTTCTTATTATCTTCTGCTTCTGTTAGGTCCAGACCATTTCTGTCCTTTATCGAGCCCATCTTTGCATGAAATGTTCCCTTGGTATCTCTCATTTTCTTGAAGAGATCTCTAGTCTTTCCCATTCTGTTGTTTTCCTCTATTTCTTTGCATTGATCACTGAAGAAGGCTTTCTTATCTCTTCTTGCTATTCTTTGGAACTCTACATTCAGATGCTTATATCTTTCCTTTTCTCCTTTGCTTTTCACCTCTCTTCTTTTCACAGCTATTTGTAAGGCCTCCCCAGACAGCCATTTTGCTTTTTTGCATTTCTTTTCCATGGGGATGGTCTTGATACCTGTCTCCTGTACAATCACGAACCTCATTCCATAGTTCATCAGGCACTCTATCTTTCAGATCTAGGCCCTTAAATCTATTTCTCACTTTCACTGTATCATCATAAGGGATTAGATTTAGGTCATACCTGAATGGTCTAGCAGTTTTCCCTACTTTCTTCAATTTCAGTCTGAATTTGATAATAAGGAGTTCATGATCTGAGCCACAGTCAGCTCCTCATCTTGTTTTTGTTGACTGTATAGAGCTTCTTCATCTTTGGCTGCAAAGAATATAATCAGTCTGATTTCGGTGTTGACCATGTGGTGAGTAGTAGATATAATGGTCATCTGAGTTAAATTCAGTCCATTTTAGTTCGCTGATTCCTAGAATGTCGACATTCACTCTTGTGATCTCTTGTTTGACCACTTCCAATTTGCCTTGATTCATGGACCTGACATTCCAGGTTCCTATGCAATATTACTCTTTACAGCATTGGACCTTGCTTCACATATCACTAGCAATAAAAACATGCCAGACCATTTGGACCATTCCTTGGAATGGTTTAAAGGGAATATTTCAGATGAAAAGGTAAAAAAGTTATATACCAAAGATATGCAATGTTTCATTACTTATTTTATCAAGAAATAAAATCCAGTTAACTTAAAAGCAAGATTAGAACATATCAACTTGATTATTATATAGCTATTAAAATAATTTTAGAGACTGTAGCAGTAAGAAAAAAAAGCATATTATAATGTTTGATGAGAAGGCAATGTTAAGTTATGATTCTGCTAGATTAAAGAGGCAAAACTCTACAGACAGAGTCAAAGGTCCTTGGGTGTCATGTTTTTTGACTTTATATTGTACATTGAGCTACACAACATTTAAATATTTAGAACGGAGAATAAGACTTAGATAGAAGCACCTTACAAGTTGGTTTTGACATAAAAATATCAGACAAGAAAAAAACTAAACTCCATTGAATGCAATAGTCAGAAAGTCTTTGTTTTGAAGTAGATAACATCTAGCTGAGCTTGAAAGAATGGGCAGAATTTCACTAGGTTAAAACCACTTGCTGATTTGTTGGAAGAAACTCCAAACAGAAAACAGAAACAAAGACAAAGAAGGGAGGGGAAAAGCAATGCCTATCAAGAGGCAGCAGGTAACTGTATTCAAAGAGCTGGTCTGAGATTAGACAAATTTAAATTAGCAATAGGTCTGCAGTTTCTCTACCTTGGCATTGTCGACATTTTGAGCTGGAAAATTCATTTTGAGAGCTGTCCTGTGTATTACAGGGTATTCAGCAGCATCCCTGGTTTCTATCAACTCAATGCCAGTAGCAAGTGCCTACTCTGTGACCAACAAAAATTTCTCCAGACATTGCTAAATGTTTCCCGGAAGGCAATATCACTCTGATTGAGAAAGACTGGGCTAGAATCTGGATAGCAACTTGATTTTGGCCAGAGGATGAACTCTAGCTAACAGAGAGTAATAACCTGAAGCACTAAGAAGGACTGATTCTAAGTCTAGGCTCTCAAGGTACATCACTGAAATCCACAAAAGATAGGGAACAGTGAGAAAACCAACCTGAGCCAGAAGGTAGGTTTGGACCAATCCTTGACTGACCTCACAAAAGATGTATTGAACTTCTGCAAAGAAGTCTGAACTAAAATGGGGAGCAATGATTTTTCTGTTGTTTAAACTAGGAGATTGATAAAAATCCTGAGCATATACTAGTTATTAATTCAAGGACTATGTAGAGGATGGATTAAAATCATCCACCAACTGAAGGCAGAAAGACAGGAGACAGTAAGAAGTGGGTAGCAATCATCTGAGTGTGAGAAAAAAGAACCCGAAATACTGTGACAGATGTGAAAAAGATGGATGAATGATGTCTACACTGAAGAATACCATCAAAAATTTAAATAAGTCAAATATACTTCATCCACTCTAAGCCTCAGGAAGCCTGAACTGCCACTGCAACTTAACTATGAGCAGAAAAGCTGCATGAGCTTCGTCACTTTTGGTAAAGTTTAGTACCATAGGCAGACTCCTTCAAGAGTTTCCTTTATTTATTATTTTTAATTCCATGGACTTATGCAGCTGGTCATGACACTAGACCAGAAAAGGATTAATGAGATAAGTTTATAAATATTTATAAATTGATTTCATTTATGCAGTGATTTTTCTTTTTTAAATAGAGCAACTCAACTTGCGACTGTCAATATTTGAGCTATAAAAAGGGCAGTAACGTACCCCAGTCACTTAGAACTTGAGGCATTCTTCCATTTAGCACACCAGCATCCTACAAAATACTTCATGTGCCCGATGTGGCAGACCCTCTATTGCTGGGCCTTTTGGTAAAATTCACTTAGGGTATGAAACGATCCAATGCCATTCTAGTAGGTTCTGGAAGTCTGTCTCCTTACTCCTTTCTGTAGAGATCAATTGGAGTAAAGCATAATGGCTCAGAGACAGACTCTGATGAAATCATAGCTTTTAAATGTATCACACTAAACTTTTTGCACTTTTTCTTTCCACTTTCAAATTAAGCTGATGATCTGAATAAACTTGCTTCCCACTTTACAAGAGACATAGTTTGAAGAAATATTTAATTATATTATCTACCAGTTTTCCTGTTTGGGTAGTGCTTTAATGAAAAATGAGATTAGAGAGAGGTAAATGACTTGTTATCTTTTAAAATGATGGAAAGGAAGTAATGAAAAAATTGTAAATTAGGATGAAATAAACTCTATATAATTGCTTTACTCTAAAACACCTCTTTTACCAATCAGAGCTCACACAGGATGAAATGGGGTTTTTTTTTGGTTGTATTGTCATTTTTTGTTTTCTGTATAAAGGCCACTAGAGTCTTCTGTGATAAATTCCCATTATGGGCACTAAAATTTTTAATTTATATTGTTGCTCCTCATATTGGAGCAACTACTATCCTTCTGAACCATCTCAGCATCACTAAATGAGACTTCTCAACTCCTCTCCCCACAAACTCAGGATAACCTAATTCTTTTCTTTACTCAAAGAAAAATCACCTGCAGTTAACAGTATGGACCTTATTCTTGAAATTACTCCATGCATAAGGTAATTGAAGTATTTATTTTAAAAACAGGAAATATTTAAATGATTTTATCAGTGGGGAGAATTTAGACACCCTGGGGGAATATATTTTATACTTCTCAACATCCCCTGGTCTGATAGTTTTGCTATTGCTTAAGCATTTGTGTCAAAAGATAAAGCTGGATATCAAAGACATAACTGATAGTCATTTTCCATCAAGACAGTCTACGTTCTTCACCTTCCTCCCAAAGACTACGTGATAGAAACCTCAAAAGCTCTGTCATTCCATAAACATCACCACCATACTACACATGCAATTCTCCATTGTAGGCCTTCTCTGAAATAAACAAGACTGAGTGGGGTCTTAGCCTCAGCTTTTTTTTATTCCTGGTGCCTTCCTTCACAAAGGACCCAGGACAGCATAGCCTATGGGACACTGCCCAGAAAACCACTGGCATCCCACAAGGACTACTATTAACAGTAATAAGAACATGGGCTACATTTATAATCAAAGGAAACATGACTAGATCCCCGTTCTGGTTTACTAAGATAATTGAAAATTACCTCATGCAAGGTGTTCAATGACCAATAAATATTTGGCTGGTGGCCAATGGCCTGCGGATATACAAGTATTTGATTATGAAAGGATGTTTGGCTGTATCCCAGAAAGAACAGACAAAAAGGGGCAGAGTTACATACTCCCTTTTCCATGTATATGGCATGAGAGCAAACGCAGGTTAGGACAAGGTTGAGTCAGGGACAATCTGTAACCAGTTGGTTACAGTGATGAAACACTCAACATGGAGTTGTTTTTCTACCATGCCTTAACCAAGAGCAATATGAGTGGAAAGAGCACAGCTCTTGTAGGGAAAGTTAAATGAATGGCTGTGAAGACTTGGAGAGAGAACTCCAGATAATCAGTCAAGTTTTAATAATTTATTTTCACAAATGAGGACAATCTAGCACTGACAAATTGGGGTAAAATTTGGGAAAGAATACTCATCTCTATAGTCTCTTGCCTGAAAGAATTCATGTACATTTATAACACCTTAGGATTAGCAATTTTTAAAAGTATATTAAGAATTATGTTTCTACAGTGATAAATGAAGAATGATATAAGGAATAGTATTCTAGGAACTTCCACACTGGAATTTCTTTTCTTTTGCCTGCTTACATATAAACCTTAGTCAAGGAAGCAATGCTACAAAATTCATTAATTTACTAAGTCAGAACTTATTTGGTTTTGGGGTTTTATTTTTGCTTTTCTTTTTCATTTTAGCCACCCAGGTGAAAGAGTCACTGCAGCTGAGAAGCATCTTACCAATACTACATGTGTTTCTTGGGTATATCCTGGACAAACAAAAAAAGAAGTTAAGTGTTTCTCTGTGGTTAGCTCAATTTCTTCCTCATGTTAGATGGGAGGGGAATGGCCACAGCCTCTAGGGATATCTGTTTAGGGGATATCTGTTTAGTAATCATATTTATTCCAAATAGAAGTTGAAGAGAGAAAGAAAGAGAAGAGTAGAGATGATAGAAGGCAGAGAAAAATAGAGGCACTGAAAATTTTAAGAAGCAAGTAAGAGGTAGAGATAATTTATTAGGTTAGTGTGTTAGTCACTCAGCCGTGTCCAGCTCTTTGAGACCCCATGGACTATAGCCTGCCAGGCTCCTCTGTCCATGGAATTCTCCAGGCAAGAATACTGGAGTGGGTTGCCATTACCTTCTCCAGGGGATCTTCAAAACCCAGGGATCGAACCCAGATCTCCTGCATTGCAGGCAGATTCTTTACCACTGAGCCACCAAGGAAGTAATATATTAGTTTGTACTTCCACAAATGTAAGACACTTAAACTAGGAATCAGCCAGTCTTCATTTCTATTATACTGAACCATATGCCATTGCTGATACTTCAATATGTTTGATATAAAATTGCTAACTCATATGACTCAACATAATACTAAAAATTGGGAGAAATTTATCCAAAGGTGCCACAGAAGAGTTGCTATCATTTAGATCTGAAGATCAAAGGATGTGTTTTGGAATAAACGACATGCCGGTTCAAAAGGAATGACTTTACACTTTTTCTCTCAGGAGCTGGCTAATTTACTACCAATGACTATATAGACCAGAAAGTAGCTAGGTCCAGGGGAAATGGAAGAAATAATTTTCTTAGATGCTCTACGGTCAAGAAGAATATTCAGTGAGTCTTTGCAATGGCTTTCTAAGTTCTGTTGGGGGAGATACAAAGGATAACACTGCCTCTAGACTGGTACACAGAGCATCTAGTGGAAGGGAGAAAAGAAAACCATGAAGAGCTTCAGTGATGGGGAACTAAAAGAGTTCAATTAGCGATCACAGATCATTTATAGGTCTCGAGCCAAGTGTACAGCGAATGAAGCTTTATTTCCATTCACATTCTTAATCTTCTGGGTCTCAGCAGGGGTTGAAACAGTTCCATATAAAAGAACAGGGCAATTATTAGGCCCTTTGAACTGCACTGTGTAGGGCAATTCCAGTGGGACAGTGTGTTTACAGGCAAATTAGTAGCTTCAGTGGTTTACTGTTAAGCTAACAAGTCATTAGAAGGGTCTGTCCCTCTAAACACAGTCTCTGAGGTATTCATAACTGTGATTCTGAGTTAGATAAATGGAGTAGTTGGTTAAAATCAGTGTACTTGGCCCCATTCTCCTCTCACATCCTGACCCCTAATGTGAGCATAGGGGCAAACTATCAGGACAAGCAATCTGTTAGCTTTATGCTATAGTGATGATCTTGCATTCTTAAATGTAGTTTTGAGTAATACTTTGCTACCTAAGAGATCTGACTAAATGAAGAGCCACACTTCGATTATGCTCTTCAGAATGAGAGAAGACACAAAAGAAGGGCTGTAGGAAACCAGCTGGTCCAGAATTATGCACTGCCCCTTCTTCCTTGGATTCTCCTGCCAGATACCCAGGAGGTGCATAAGAAGCACAAACTAGCTTCGTCTAGTCACAGACAGTGAGGTCTGCTACCTCCGTAGCCAACAGATCCCTGACTCTTACAGAGCTTATTAGCAAAGGAGGAAAATCTTTTGCTCTTGATAATTTATCTTTTTCCCCCCAGTTCTTGTATTATTTTCTTTTTTCTCCCTCACTTTTATACTCTCCTCTATTTCAAACACACTCATGCTTGGTGATCACTGTGTTTAGGGAAGATGTGGGCAGGACAGAGCTCAGTATTCTCCAACTAACAGTTTCAGGATGACCATAAACAGATAAGCAATAGACTGACTCTGCTACAGTATACCTTCCAGGGACTTAATTTGGAGTGTCTATTTTCATCATGACACTGAAGACATCTATTTTATTTTATATATTTCAGTTTAAGACAGTACACTTTTGAAAGACACTTTTCATCTCTTTTATGTTACCTAGGTAAAACGTTTATTGCAATGAAGACTACTAGATCTCTGTTACATTAGAATTCTTTTTTGGGGGAAAGGGGTTCAGGAGAGCAGGCTAGTGTGATAAAATAGTGACAGAGGTACCTACTTGGATTTAAATAAAGACATGCCTTTTTTATTCTTCTTACTTGTGGATGAATGAAGGTAACCTTTGTATGAAGGAACCTTTTCATAGACAGCTCTCTGAAACAGTAACATCAGTGCAATGCACCCTAATTAACGGACTAAATTAAAGGCTATTCATCCAAGAGAAGACTGCCAAACAGAGCACTGGAATGGTGGCAGCAAATGACTTTTCAATACACTAATTCAAATCACCTGTTGTTCTAGAAAAAGAAATCTGTGATGAATTTTAGTCATGCTCCTATAAATGCTGTGAGATTGTTAAAGATGGGATTTGCTATAGGCTCCGTCAATGTTTTCCTAGGACAAAGGAAAATGCCCATAAAAGAATGTGAATAAGTCAGGCTCATCTAAAAGCTGGAGTTCGTAAAAGAGACTAGGAGTCATCTTACGGAAACTTTGTATAGTGAAGACCTGGTCTGGTCAAACCCCATTACTGTATAAAGCAGTAGTCAGCTTCATGGGTTCATTCATGTTCATCTGATTTACACTTATTTATTGTTTATTAATCAGTGCATAGGAATATTAAACACTTCTGAATTATACACTTACGAATTACTTCTGAGATGAGAGAAGGGAGGAAAACATCCTTTGTCAAAAGTGTCATGGCTCTGCCCCATAGGAGTTCCAGTTTCAACTCTTATTTTGTCCAGAAATGGCCTCCTCCTGCCTAAAGGCTCAAAACACCTCCCCCATGCCACACTGGTGCCAAATGCTGACAATGCAGAAAGGATGCAGCTGACAAAGCTTACAGGCCCAGATCATTCAGATGCTTGGGACAGAGAGCTGCAGCAACATGCAGCCGTTCACAGCCATTCCCAGCAAAGAAGAAAGCAGGCAGCCAACACTGTGCAGAGCATACCGGAGGCAAAGCCTTCTGTGAAAATCGACTGATCAAGACCAAGGGTTGCACAGATGCAAAAGCAGACACTAAGAATTCTCTGGATTTAGTAAACAGGCCCCAAGGATAGATCCAGGCATTACAACACAAACATGGGAAAATGGGAGCAACATGGGACAGACAGACAAAGACTGGACCAGATCAGGAAAATTCCCTTATTCACATTACTCATCTTTCAGGGAGAAGAAACTGTGTATCACAACCTGCTGAATACATTTAATGTTTGATTCTATTGAGTGAAACTAAGTATACATAATTCTCATTCCAGAGGGTATAGTCTATCATTTTCCATAAACTCCTATGTCATTTTTATAAAGTCTTCCTTATACAACCTTTTTCATCACTGTTAAATGTGGATATCTGGACAAGCTAGCCTCTAATTAATACTCAAGAATCTGAAAGCCAAAGGTGCAAAAACACAATCACCAATTTAAAAAGGCAAGCATCTCAGTAAATGTGAAAATATCCATTATGAACCGCTTTATTATTAGTTAAGAATAGATGAAGAATATTTGAGGTTACTGATCTAAAATAAAACAGATGTTAGCTGTAGGACTTAAAAAGAAAGGGAAAGGAAAAAAAGCAGTACCCACTACAGAATTCTATCTTAACAAGGGTAAATTCTGCCTGGAGGTGCTACTCAAGTCCATCAGTAAAATTCTAGTTCATTCAATGCCCATAGACCAAGAAAGTAAAAGGATAGTGACTCAACATTAAATTACTTTTTTCCTACTTAAGTCTCTTGAAAAAAGCAGAATGCCTGCCCTTCATGGTATACCAACAAGAACTTCATGCCTCTGTGGAGGACTTGGTTTCAATTGCTCAGTCCAAGGAGACTATGAAAAGGCAGGTGCTACTTTGACTTGGTGGCAGGAATTCAGGGGCTTCCCTGAAGGCTCAGATGGTAAAGAATCTGCCTGCAGTGGGGGAGACCTGGATTTGATCCCTGGGTTGGGAAGATCCCTTGGAGAAAGAAATGGCAACCCACTCCTGTATTCTTGCCTGGAGAATTCCAAGGACAGAGGAGATTGGCGGGTTTACAGTCCATGGGGTCACAAAGAGTCAGACATGACTGACTGACTAACACTTTCACTTTCAGCCAGAATAGGAGGGTGTTTTCAGTTAGGAGGAAAAAAGTGTTCTTGCACTACCTTTAGTCATCTGTCCCTACTTCCCAGGTTAGTGAAGAAAGGTTGAACACCATGATTACCGTCATTGTATAGCATTAACTTTATGACATCTGAATATAGTTGCATGTTTTCTTCTTAAATATTGGCAGTAACTGCCTAAATTAAATTGGTTTGTGGGAGGATATAGCATTGTCAGATTTTAAGTTATAGTTCTTACTGATCAGGAGAGAAGCCAAACTCCTCTGGTTAAAAAATAATAATAATAAAGAAATGACATTAGACTGACCACATGGATGCCCACCATTATCTGTGGACACAATAATAGTTAATCCCTGAAGGCCCATCTTTTAGTTTATACTGGAGGAAGTGCAATCAAGAATAGGGAGTAGATAGAAAAGATAAATGCACAAAGATTAAAATGGTGTCACTGTCCATTTATGACCCTATAATTTTACTGAGTCATTTAATGAAGAGATTGAACACAAACCCCATATAATTCCACACAAATGACCAACCCCACAAGTAAACTATGTGGCTTTATGCAAGCTGCATGACTGACATAAGCTATTTACCATTTTATCAGTGATGGAATAATAGAAGCAGGTGTTCCTGCTGCTCTAAGCAGAATACATTCACTAAGCATTTTATAAATCTATCAGATTGTTGTATCAGTGATGCATTGTACTACTGCATTTTTCCTAGGCTGAAGTTATAAAAAAAATATCACAAACCTCCTGCTAAGCTTCAAAGAGTAAGGTCCACATTTCTTAGGCTCATTTTTTTTTTTTTTTTGCCTACTTACAAAAACAAATAAATAAGCTTTCCATTGTACTTGGAGAAATGTCTTTACATTAATTTGAAATGGGGAAAAAACCCTACAATTTCCCTGTGAGCAAGCCAACTTTCTAAGTTCTGGTTCATTTATTTCTCTTCAATATTTCAAAGCTTTGTGTCTTTGGAAAAAAAATTTTTTTTTTTTTAATGCTGCAACTGTAGGCAAATGCAACGCTGATAAAAATGAAATCTGGGATTGAAGGTTTTGTCTGGTGACTTTCTATTGTTCACAGATCTCTTCTGTGGTTTCTCTTTGATCTAGAAATTCTTTAGCCTCAGCCAATGCCAAGTCTCCGCATACACTCTAAACATGCTCTCCTACAGAGGCCCAGACACCCTGGTCTCCAGCCCTCCTCCACACTGTGAGAGCTGGGGACTCTCTCCTTCATATTATTTGCTGGAACCTGATCGGCCCACAAACGCATACACGAACAACAACTTAGCCCCTGTCACAGAACGGTGCTTCTCTGCAGTGACAGACTCCTGGGGCTTTGGGCCAGAGCTGATGGCCTCTGCAGCCAGTGCAGGGGCCCACAGAAGACACGCTATTCCCTGAGAGAATATATAAATGAGTAAATATAAGAATAACAGGACAACAGTAGAGTTGCAGAAAACTGGCTGTGCCTCCTGAGGGTGGTGAGTTGGTGGAAACCAGGGAAGAGTCCATATTGGTGGTTCTTAAGTTTTCCTACTCCTGGACTTGAGAGTCAGGGAAGGACTGTGACCAGGGAAGGATGGGGAGGCCTCCTTGGCCCCACAGGGGAGACTGGTGGTGACTCTGTAGCCCTGCTAGCTGAGTCCAGCTCGGGGGAAAGTGAGGGTCTCAGGGTGTTTTTCATCCGATCTAACTCATCTGATTTAGAGAAGCACCTCCAGAAACTACTAGAGATTTTGCCAATCTGAAGAGCGCTTCCTTCAACTCAAGCTCTGGTGGTCACATTACCACATAACTTAAAGTCTCAGTTTGATACTGAGGAGAAAAGTACCAATTTATTGATGACAGTTTGGGATTTTTCAAATGAAGAAGAAAATAAGAAACAGTGAAGGGCTTGAGGCACAAAGACACCACTAAATTGAGTATGTATTGGTTTTGAAAGGAACTTCAAATATCAGAGAAGCGGAAATAAACTCAGTTATCATGAAATGCTTGTTAGGCACTCCAAAGGACTTTCTGACTAGAATGTGTCCTGGGTAATGGATTCCATGACTCAGTGGACATCAGACCAGCCACGGCTTTTCCAGATGTACATGTTTGTAGGGATACATCTTGATCTTTGGTGGACTCTTCCAGGCCACAAGAAGACAAGTTGGAAAGAAAAGAAAGGTAATCTAAGGAAGCAAAGCAGTTTTTAACCTGGGATACAGTTGATTCTCATATTGCTGCCATCCTTGGGGCTCTACACAGCTAGGGTGAGTGTTCCCACCTCAGATTTGCAGCAATGCTGACCTTTGGACAGAGTTGGGCAGCTATATATTTTTGAAAATTCCATGTGGTGGTATCAGCTGGCACAGCTGAAAGGTTTTGTCCTCGTTGTTATTTTAGTATTGTTACTATACAGAAACATGTAACAGTAACAGACTAGATAGATATATTTTAAAGGAATTAATTCTGATTGAGTGATGCATCATATATATTTCATTTAAAGCCTTCAAAATACCACCCTCCTCTCACCACAAGCTCTACTGTTATCTTCTGTTTACAGTGAGGACCGAAACTTCTCACAAGCCTGCAGCAGAGCCTGGACCAGAGCAGAATCTGACCCCAGAGTCCATACTGATGGTTGCATGACACAACCAATTAAACGTTTCCTAATACTCTCTCAGAAGATTCAAGGAAAGGACTCAGGATGTCCCTGGTGATACAGCAAATAGGAATCCACCTGCCAAGGCAGGAAACACAGGTCCAGGACAGGATCCCTTGTCTGGGAAGATTCCACGTGCCTCAGAACAACTAAGCCTGAGAACCACGACTACTGAGCCCTCATGTTCTAGAGCCCTTGAGCCCCAAATACAGAAGCCACTGCAGTGAGAAGCCTCTACGAAGAGTAGTCCTAGCTCACTGCAACTAGAGAAAGTCTGAACGCAGCAACAGAAGACCCAGCGCAGTCACAAATAAGTAAATAAAAAATAAAATTCCCAGGGCTTCCCTGGTGGCTCAGTGGTAATCTGTCTGCCAATGCAGGAGACACAGGTTCGATCCCTGATCCGGGAAGATCCCACATGCTGCCGGGCAACTCAGCCCATGTGCCGCAACTGGTGAGCCTGTGCTCCAGAGTCCAGGAGCTGCAATTATTGAGCCCACTTGCTGCAACTACTGAAGCTCAAGCGCCCTATAGCCTGTGCTCTTCAATGAGAGTAGCCCCACGATGAGAAGCCCACGCACCAAAACCAGTGAGTAGCAGCTGCTTGCTGCACCTAGAGAGAAACTGGCTCAGCAACAAAGACCTAGCACAGCCAAAAATAAAATATATAAATAAAATTATAAAACAATAAATTTAAAAAAGACTATGTATCAAATAAATTATAAAATTATTAAAAAAAGAAAAGGACCCACCAAATTATAATTTCCTCTATTTAACACTTCCCTAACGAATAACTGAAGGTCCAGCTTCCTGAGAATAAGGTAGCTGTGTGCAGTGCTTCCTGGAAGTGCTGTGTTGGGTTCCTGAAACCTGTGTTAGCAACATGAAGGGGCCAGGACAACAAACACCTCTCACCCTGCTCTCTGTAGGGCCTCTGTATATCAATGCTTGAAGGTAAAAATCCGATTTTCAGACTTGCCAATTTTCTGCAATTAAATCAACAAATCTCTAAAGGCATATTGCAGGGCTGTTTCTCATAAAGCTCTGAAAGGGTAAATCATTTCTAAAAGATAATTCTCTAACATCTTGAAAGCAGCCTCAGTATGCTAACTCACTAACAAATTACAAAAGACCCGTTATAACTTTGCATTCTGCACCATCTAATGTGTATGAAATCTAATGAGGCTACTTCTTTCCACTTATGAATCCCTTCACAAGTGAAAAGAAAAGCATCCTAAGAGGAAGTATGAAAAATATATACGTTGGATCCCAATCCAGGTCAAATTTGATGAAACTGAAATCTTAGATAGAAATAAATAAAATGCCTATTATGACTTTTTTTTTTCTATTTTCAAACATACACAGCCACACACACACACAAACACAGACACCATTTATCCCCTCTAATTAAAAAAGTGTTTTCAAATACCACTGAATGCAAATTGTCTAAAATAGGCAAGAGATCTTCAGAGTTCAACTTTCCTCTAGTCTAACTAAGAATGTCTATGGCTGTGTTGTTTATCTAAATCCTGGTCTACATTCTTTCCAGAGCTGTTTAGATTTTTGTTAATTAGGTCCATTAACTTATGTGGCAAAACAGTTTCACAGTAAGCCCATAGCCTTTTCTTAATGCTGTGAGATACAGATTTAAAATAAACCCATATAGGGCCAGAAGATGTTTTCACTCTTTTTCTTTATAGCCCTGACAAGTTCGAACTTGCCTTGAATTTTCCATGGGGATAAGGTGTGAGTAAGATTTCCACACTTGCAGGTGCACATTTGTTATTATGTCCCTCAAGACATTTTCTTTTCTTGGAATTCAAATATTATTTCGAGAGTTTCTGAGAGCTTACTTAGGTTTGAGTATTTGTCTAATTCCTCCTAATGATAAGTATATATGATAAATTTTAAAAGATATTTAGTCTGTATTTATATATAGAATAATGAAAATGAGTTTAAAGCATGTGTTCAAATAAATAAAAAATAAAGAGCAAAAATAAATAAATAAATAAAGCATGTGTCCAACTAGGAAAAAAAAAATAAAATAAAATGGACTTTAAGAACTATCTTTAAAAATACTTAAAAACTCTTATAAAATGCTAAAAGGTGAAGAATATAAATAACAAATTCAATGATCAGAAACAGTACATGTATTTTTTTCCTTATAAGCCTCAAAAAAGTGTCTTAAGTAACCAAAATTCTTATTGGGGTTAAAAAATGTAATAGCAGCTAGCATGCATAGAGTGTATCTATGATTATTCTAAGTGCTTTCTGCTAAGTATTCGCTAGGTTTCCATTTTTCAGCTGAGGAAACTGAGGCACAAAGAACTGGAGCAACTGCATAAGATCATGCAGCTAACAGTTGAACTTGCTACTGAATAAAGAGAATCTAAGTCTGGTGATGGACAGGGAGGCCTGGCGTGCTGCGGTTCATGGGGTCGCAAAGAGTCGGACACGACTGAGCGACTGAACTGAACTGAAGTCTAGAAGACAGGCCTTTAACTACCCCTGACACTGTCTTTGAACATAGATTTAAATACTAAAATATCCTCTGGATCTTAGGCTAGTGAGTTAAAAAAATTTTTTTAAATCAAAACAACTATTTATGAAGGAAAGGAAATGGCTTATTTCAGTGAGATAAAGGGCAAGGGGCAGCAGGGGGACACCTAAGCTTCAACTCTAACAAATCGGGCGTTCGGGAGAGTGTTTCAGGAAGGACTTAGCGCATTTCTTGTGTGTCTTTGTAATGTCTTCTTCCCTGTGGCCTGTGGTGATTTTCTATCTCCAGGTGCAGAGACAAGCACAGAGCCCCTACACTCTTAACAAAGAGAGTGAGTGCTGAGCAAGTCTGTTTGAAACATATGTCTTTTTGAAAGTTTAATGGAGGCTTTTTCCCCATTCTCCTTGTTGCTCTTTAGGAAACAGCCTGCATACTTTCAGGGACGTCGGCCTTACCTTGTTCTCCTAGAAGAGGCAAGCGCTCCATGTTCCTAAGGAAAAAACGATCACTTTGATCATGCTGCCTGTATGTCAGACTCGCTTCATGAACAATACACTTATTTTAAAAGTTTGCTCTCACTAAAGAAAACCAAGTGTATGACAGAGTTTGGAGGAAAGGCACTTGTTGTACATCTTTTACAACAATGTTCCTGACACCTGTCAGAGGTGACCCAACAGTATTATGAAGTATATGGTCATCCTCAACCAATAAAACACCTCGAAGCATGTTCTTTAGGTCCATAACCAACCTTGATAATAATCTATTTTCAGTTACAAGTGAAAACAGCTTCAACTCAATGTTCTAATAAACAAATGGATTAACAACTGGGAGCTAAGTGTCACAGTGGGACCGCGTGAAAGGTTTGTCGTCATGGCCTTTACTGGCACAGTTAATTCTCATATTGCAGCAAAATATAACCTTGGGAGCCCAATAGAACGTTAAAAAATCACTTTGTACTCACATGTAGAGTTTATGTGTTTTAAATAAATTTTGGTATTTTAAACTTTCTCAGTCTCTTCAAAACAACCAGTCAAACCTCGTTGCTATTAATATCTTGGGTGAAGCCATAAAAATACCATTTTCAAAGAATAGATGGGCCCTATTCATGGGCAAAGTACTTTCAATATTTTATAGATTTATACTTTAAGATTCATATCACAAATCTTTAAAAATCTGTGTTTATTTAAAACCAGAATACATTCAGAGACAAACAAAAATAACATTAAAATAGAAATAGACTAGCAAAATAAATATTCCTGTTAAGAAGACGCTCTTATAAAAGCATGTTGCTGCTGCTAAGTCACTTCAGTTGTGTCCGACTCTGTGCGACCCTGTAGATGGCAGCCCACCAGGCTCCCCCCATCCCTGGGATTCTCCAGGCAAGAACACTGGAGTGGGTTGCCATTTCCTTCTCCAATGTATGAAAGTGAAAAGTGAAAGTGAAATCGCTCAGTTGTGTCCGACCCTCAGCTACCCCATGGACTGTAGCCTTCCAGGCTCCTCCATCCATGGGATTTTCCAGACAAGAGTACTGGAGTGGGGTGCCATTGCCTTCTCCGATAAAAGCATGCTAATAAACCCAAATAACACTCAGAGCACATTACTAACAGCAAGTTAACATAGTGCTGAGATTTGGGGAAGTAATTAGCACCCAAAATGTACCATGAGGGGCTATCTGGGTGACTTTTCTTTTTCTTTTAAAGGAAAATAACAAAGGCTCAGTCTTGGATAATTAAATATACAGAGGATTCAAAATTCATTTACTTGACATGAACAAAGGTTCAGTAATTATCTTTCCAGTAGCTGGGGGGAATTGGGCAGTGTGGTTTTGACGGGGGCTCTTTACCTCATGTAACTTTCTTTACAATTATTACTATTTGGATATTGGACTCTTTCTGAGCACTGTGAACTGCTATCCTCAAAACAACTGGATAAGCAGGTAGGAGAAAACTTCTGAGACACAGCTGTCACATCGCTTGATTTTTCCTCATCATCCCTCCCTGAGAGGGAATAATGAAAAGAACATTTCCCTAACCAAATTTCTGGCATGGGCATACTGAAAAGATAATTGGAGGCTTCATATAAATCAGTTTGGCTGAACTTAGTAAAATGAAGCCAAATAAAAATTACCCCCCAAATGGATTAAATTCAGTTAAATCACCAAGGACCCTTGTGTCTATTTTTGATGTGTACAGAACTGAACACTCTTAGAGCCGATATCAAAGGCATCTGATCAAGAGGCTGCTCTGCCGCATACAAGCTGGGGCTCAGAGCGTGATGAATGAGAGCACAGGTTTTGGACAGTGGCAGAGCTGGGTCTGTGTTCTGGCTGGATCACTTGGTACTTTGAGTGAATCTATCTCTAAACATCAGTTTTCTCATTCCCAAAATGTAGATGATAATGCACGTCTCCTACATTTCTTGGGAGAACCAACTGAAGTAAGATAAGGAAACAGTATAGAACTTGATACACATAATCCAACGGCAACTGCTTGCAACAATAACAACCATTATTATTAACCTCATACAAGAAACCAATTAGAATAAAACGCTGATATGATGGAGCTGTCTGGAAGCAGACTGCTGTAGCATAAAGAACTTGCGATTTAGACTCAGAAAATTAAAGACAGAACCCCAGGTCTGCTGCTAGTAACTGAGGGACTTGGGACAATTACATTATTACATTTCAAATAATGTCAGTTTGAAAGTGCCTAGTATTTAGAGCTTTCCCAATAACTCAGTGGGTAAAGAATCCACCAGCAATACAGGAGACACAGGAGACATGAGTTTGATCCCTAGGTTGGGAAGATCCCCCGGAGAAGGAAATGGCAACCCATTCCAAGTATTCTTGCCTGAAAAATGTCACAGACAGAGGAGCGTGGTGGGCTACACTCCAAAGAGTCACAAAGAGTCAGACGTGACTGAGCAACTAAGCATAGTAACAAATATTAGCAGAAGCTCAATCTTTCTGTAGAGCTCCAATGATAAGATTCTCTTTTAGGAGATAAGACACAGACAAACTAGGTCAGCAGCAAGTTCTAGATCTGTAACTAGCATGAATTTGGCAGAAACTGGTCTCTTAGATGTCAGTGTTACAACTGATTTTTAAAAGGCAAGAAATTACTTTCCTCTTAATGCAAGCTCATCATTCCCTGTAAATTTGATATGCTCCCCTTACAGTGTGAAAAGTTGTTGTAACATCACCATTTGATATTTGTGTCCATGTCATTTGACAGAAGCAAAGTCTTAAGCCTATAAATAAGGTTACCATGGAATAATTGATAATTGGACATGTTTAAATGTTTTTAAATTCCCATAAATAAAGCATCTGTGTACACTGTCAAACTAGGGGCAGGTTTTATAGACAGATGTCTTACATGCATACACTCAACTTATAGTGAATATGAAGAAACAAATTCAGCTGAAATTCTTTCAGTTGTGTTTTAAGTGTCATGCTGCTGCTGCTGCTACTAAGTCACTTCAATCATGTCTGACTCTGTGCGACCCCATATACAGCAGCCCACCAGGCTCCTCCATCCATGGGATTTTCCAGGCAAGAGTACTGGAGCGGGGTGCCATTGCCTTCTCCGTTTAAGTGTCATAAGAAATCCAAAAAAGTTAGAATATGCACATAATTCCCTTTTCAAGAAATTTGGTATTTAGGAGATTATGCATGATTCATGAATGTGATATCACAGAGAACAAAAGAAGAAATAGGTTGACTTCAAGTATGAGAACTTAAGTGGTTTTCTCTTCTGATGAAACAGACTTATAATATTAGCAGAGGGGGTATAAATTAAACCTGAAGCAAATAATAGTTCTATCATGAAAAACCTAATTGAACGTAGGCGCTAAAAGAGAATTTTTTCATATATAAGGTTGCTGCTGCTACTGCTGCTGCTGTCGCTTCAGTCGTGTCCGACTCTGTGCGGCCCCATAGAAGGCAGCCCACCAGGCTCCCCCGTCCCTGGGATTCTCCAGGCAAGGACACTGGAGTGGGTTGCCATTTCCTTCTCCAATGCATGAAAGTGAAAAGTGAAAGTGAAGTCGCTCAGTGTCCGACTCTTTGCAACCCCAGGGACTGCAGCCCACCAGGCTCCTCCATCCATGGGATTTTCTAGGCAAGAGTACTGGAGTGGGGTGCCATTGCCTTCTCCATATATAAGGTTAGAGTAAACTAATTAAGATATTTTCCTTGAACCAAAACCTCACACGTATAATTCTTAGCCCTATTCAGAGTCAAAAGAAACAGAGTAGACTTTCACCATTAAATCAAATGAAACTATGTCAAAAGCACAAGGAAGGGAGAATTCAGGATGGAACCTGAGCTATCTTCTTCTTGACTCAGCTATGGTTGTAATATTTATGATCTAAAGGAGCCAAGATTCAGCCTTCATTATAGATGCTGCCACAGAGCCTGCTAATTTAGGTAAAATGTAATTTGCAAGCTAGTTGCCTCAATAAAGTTCATAGACTCTTCACTATCCCTTTCTGACTCTTCATTCTTACAACACCCAAGTGAAACAAAGCCATGTCAAAGGTTAATCAGATGCTTCCTGAGGACTTGCAAGGGTAAAGTCATTCAAGAGAGACAAAGAAACTCATACAGATACTTTAATATTAGTTATGTTGGTGCCTTAGTGACAATGGAAAATAAATATTATCATTCATATTTGGCAGTAGGTGAAAATATCAAAAGCATAATTCCTATCTTCATTTTGAGGGCATTTATCCAGAATCAACCATTAGCTATCTAAGAATAATATGATTTTACAATTAAAGTATCTACTGATTACAACATGCAAAACAGTGATAACAACTCTTGATATGACCCTTCACAAATTCACTAAACTCTAAAGAAGTTTCTTTGGTAGAAAAACCAACACTACTTCAATTACCTTCCAAAAGATCTCTGCTATTTGCAATTCTCTTATTGCACTGCTGCTACTGCTCTACATGTTTGCCATGACCAATGTACTAAACACTGTGAAAGCCTAGTTTCTTATCATTTTCAAGCCTGTAGAATCTGCTAATAATTTTTTGCTATCAACTGGTTTGATGGTTCCTACACTGAGGAATGAAAGCGATCTCTTCCTCCATCCCCAGCACCATCTACCTGCATGCATATTTTAAGGACCAGTGGGACCTCTGAATATATTTTAAGTGTCTGGGTAATGATAAAGAACAATTTGCAAGGCAAATGCATTTATCAGCCTGATCTCTTGACCTAAGGTTTTGAAGATGCTTGCTGAGAACTTTGGGCATAAACACTGGTCTTTGGATCTCTACTGTCTTCAAAATTCTAGTTGTGTTATTTTCTTTGGCTTGGGAAAAGCAGCAGCTTAAAAGATTCATAAGATAAATATGAAAAAATAGCATAAATGAAGATATGCTGGCATGAAAATAATTCATTCAACAACAGGATTAGTAAAAAAGAGCAAAAAATTTCTAACCATTAATAACCAGAAAAGTAGCAAAAGCTTAAGATTTTGTCCTCTCCTAGTCAAAAAATAGGAATCTTAATCAAAAGTTTGGAATTATAGAGGAAGATCTTTCCTCTGATTTGTTACATTAATCTTCACCAAAATTGTACTTTAATTCTGGATAGTGCAAAGAGTGACATTAAGTAACTGTGTTCTAGAGGAAAAGAAATATATACTGTGCCCCTCTAGTAAAACTGTTTTTAAATTCTAATAGAATTTCAAGGTTATTATCTATTTCAGATCAACAGTGGGGGTCAGAGTTCACAGCAGCCAGAATTTACAAACCTCCAATGGGTTTTGATTGACAGCAATCAGCATCTCTTCAGCATCACTGAGGGAACAAAGTACAGGTCAAGACAGCGGGCGATTTCATCTGTCATTTTTAATTATCTAAATGATATTCACAGACAAAACCTTTCCCATCCATCAGGGCATCACATTACCATAGACAATGTTTGTTTAAAGAAGAGGCCATAAAATCAAACAATTATGAATGCAGACAAGCCTTGCTATTGACTGCATAAATAATCAAGCAAGAGTTTCAAAACTCTCTGCTAATGAATTGGTAGATTGCTGGCAGGAAGTGGCAAGTAATAATATAGCCAACAGTCTAATGTTCTTATTGACTTTTACTGAAGCTTGACTACAGTCTCAAAGATTCAAAAATGACGTCAAGTGAGGTTTCCATAGGAGCAGTATTGATAGCAGTACACAGCTAAAATACAAGTAGTTAACTCTTGACCTTAAGGTAGGACCAGAGATCCCCTGAGAGTGCTGAAGTGCTTCCAATGTAATATATCATGAACTGGGCCAACAACCGCAGGGACCCTGACAGCATTAACACACAGGCAAGGGGCCCTTCTTTTGCCACATGTAACACAGAAATCTTTAATAATTCAGCGGCAACCCTGAAAATTAACAGTATTTCAGTGTGTTACATGAGTAAAGTTTTCTACACCCCCCCCCCTTTTTTTTGGGGCAACTGTGAAGGAAGAGTATATACCTACAAACCATGAAATTGGTAGCAGCTAGCTGAAGTGGAAAGACCTGGAAGCACGGAGGCTCCAAGATGGCATAAACAGTCCAACAGAACTTGAAAGATGTAATGCATAGTTGCGAACAATGTCTATCCTCTGGCTAATGTGTGCTCTCCATAGAAATGCAAATTAGTGGTATCTGTCTTTGTAACCACCTCCTTATTCCTTTATTTGACTCTCTTCATAAGGAGTCTCTCCTCCTTGCTTTTTTTTTTTTAAACTATCAATAAATAGGGTGACCCCAGCTTAAGAGATACCAATCTGATGTCTTACAGAAAATGACCAATGAATAACACACACCTGAAGTAAAACATCTTGATATAGAAACAACCTTATTAACAAGCTGCTGACAGACATTACCCGTTACTTTCCCACTCATCACTTATCTCAATATACAAAATGCTGTCATACTGTTTAGTACAAAACCACTTTTAAAATAAACATATTTACCTTGAAAAATATATTCCAGAGAAAGGAAAAGTTCTTGATATCACAAAGAAAGATTTAAGGGAACGAATTTACATCTAAGAGTTCACCCCAGCAAATATGATTTCCTGCTTATTAGCAAGTCACAGTCCACAGTCCTGGCCATGAGACTGATAGGCTTGTTCTCTGCTGTTAACCTCCCGGTGTAAAGTACACATTTCATGAACTGAGGAGACATGGAATAGGAAAGGAAGAGGAAACATGGAGTGGAGGAAGGTAAGATTCAATGGACAGAGTGAGGGGTTGAACAGGATAACATGAATGGTAAAAGGTAAAATCTGTCTTTGTTTTAATAGAGACTGCGGAAACTGCACACTATATAACACAATTTCATCAATCAGCTTCCAGGGGTTTTCCAGGCTTCCAGACCTTCTGGAAATAGTCATCAAAGAACACAAAAGAGTGTTCTACTATTAAAAAAAAAAAAAAGATACTGATACATGTCTTGGGCTGATAAATTCCTAGTTCAATTCCGAGCTTCACTACTTTTTAAGCTATTATTGCATTGCTTATTATATTAAAATTTGTGTTAAAAAAATAAAAAGCATAGTCACCAGCATCAGAGACCTACCACAGGCCCTATCTTCTTCATCAAGTGACCTTGATCCTTTTTTTTCTTATCTACAAAATGGAAATGCTATTTCACTGGGAGGTTGTGAACATTAAATACTCAGTTATACAACATCTAACAAATGCTCCGGAGAAGGCGATGGCACCCCACTCCAGTACTCTTGCCTGGAAAGTCCCATGGACGGAGGAGCCTGGTGGGCTGCAGTCCATGGGGTCATGAAGAGTCAGACACGACTGAGCGATTTCACTTTCACTTTTCACTTACATGCACTGGAGAAGGAAATGGCAACCCACTCCAGTGTTCTTGCCTGGAGAATCCCAGGGACGGGGAGCCTGGTGGGCTGCCGTCTATGGGGTCGCACAGAGTCGGACACAACTGAAGTGACTTAGCAGCAGCAACAAATGCTCAGTAAATAGTAATTCCTTCCTTTCTCTTTTAGTTTATATTTGCTTAATATATGCATGTTACAATTCATAGATAATTCTCAGAGCAGGAAAAATGAGCTGCTTTTTATTTCTGTATAGATTATGGCAAAGGCATCATCACCTACATATCCTTGAACTATTAAGATAATCTATTAGTCAAACTAACTTTCTCAAAAAATATACAATCTCATAAGAATTGTAGTAATTTAACTTGTTTTCTTGGGAATTCTCTGGTAGTCCAGTGGTTAGGACTCCACAAGCACTGATTGGGGGACTAAGCTCCTAAAAACCATGTGGCCAAAAAAATAAATAAAATTTAAAAAAATTAATTAACTACTTTCTTTAAATTGAAAATGTGTGGGGTCTTTTTGTCTGTTTGCTCTTTATTTTTATTTTTTTACTTTACAATACTGTATTGGTTTTGCCATACATTGACATGAATCTGCCACGGGTATACATGAGTTCCCAATCCTGAACCCCCCTCCTACCACCCTCCCTATATCATCTCTCTGGGTCATCCCAGTGCACCAGCCCCAAGCATCCTGTATCCTGTATCGAACCTAGACTGGCGATTCGTTTCTTACCTGACAGTATACATGTTTCAATGCCATTCTCCCAAATCATCCCACCCTCTCCCTCTCCCAGAGTCCAAAAGTCTGTTCTATATATCTGTGTCTCTTTTGCTGTCTCGCATACAGGGTTATCATTACCATCTTCCTAAATTCCATATATATGTGTTAGTATACTATATTGGTGTTTTTCTTTCTGGCTTACTTCACTCTGTATAATCGGCTCCAGTTTCATCCACCTCATTAGAACTGATTCAAATGTATTCTTTTTAATGGCTGAGTAATACTCCATTGTGTATATGTACCACAGCTTTCTTACCCATTCGCCTGCTGATGGACATCTAGGTTGCTTCCATGTCCTGGCTATTATAAACAGTGCTGCGATGAACACTGGGGTACATGTGTCTCTTTCAATTCTGGTTTCCTAGGTGTATATGCCCAGCAGTGGGATTGCTGGGTCATAAGGTAGTTCTATTTCTAGTTTTTTAATCTCCACACTGTTCTCCATAGTGGCTGCACTAGTTTGCATTCCCACCAACAGTGTAAGAGGGTTCCCTTTTCTTCACACCCTCTCAAGCATTTATTGCTTGTAGACTTTTGGATCGCAGCCATTCTGACTGGCGGGAAATGGTACCTCATTGTGGTCTTGATTTGCACTTCTCTGATAATGAGTGATGTTGAGCATCTTTTCATGTGTTTGTTAGCCATCCGTTAGTTCTTTGGCCCATTTTTTGATTGGGTCATTTATTTTTCTGGAATTGAGCTGCATAAGTTGCTTGTATATTTTTGAGATTAGTTGTTAATCCTAATCTGAAAATAAAGCTCAAGAAATGTTGCAGATGCTGAATTATTAGGAACTATTTTTATTCAATAAAAGGATCATCTTCATCGATACAACTATTCTCTTATTCATTTGAAATTCAATTAGTCAGTTTTAAATTGTGGTATGTTTGGGATAAAGTATATCTGGGAGTTTGATCCAAGACCTTCTGCTGCCATCAATACACCAGGGGTGAACATTTCTCTGAAGTTCCGGAAGAGCCAAGAAAAATAACATGGCATCCCATAGGATTAACTGCAAGGTTATTACCATTGGCCTCACTTTGTGCTTTTTTTTTATATATGACCATTAAAATGTCAACGCAATGTCTTCTCAGCCCTGGAAAGAAAAGATCACCTCTCTTTTTCTGTCTCTCTCTCTACTTCTCACTCTCTTCTCTCACAATCAAAAATTAGAAGAGCTTTTGTGATAGAATGAACCTGAATGAAAATTAAAGTTAATAATGTTGGTAGTTAATTAAGACATGGACCAAAGGTCATGGACTTCTGCTTTCTCTCTTTTTAAATACCTACTCTTGTCTCTTAATATTTGATCATTTGCTTTGGTATGATGATGTTTCAGACATCTGTGCCTTAGTACCCCGCTTATTATTACCTTCATGTAATGTAAATACATTACATAATGTAAATGGTAGGGACTTCTGAAGAATAAAACCTGTAAATGTTCCAATGTACACATTTGTGAAAGAAAGTGCAGGATATATGGTGTGTCTTTTTAGATCACTTTAAGAGAAAGAGCTACATTTTGTAAATTAAATGCAAAAGATGGAGGGGCATGCAATTATTTTCATTTCAGAGAAAGTTCAGGAATGGCATGCAATGACAAAATAAGAAAAACAAACAAAAGGGTGTCACCCTTCTATTCCAAGTATAGATTCTAGATCCTAAAAGTGCAACGGAACATACAAACACAGATGCATACTTTTCTCCACGTTTGAAAGACAAGAACATAACAGCACAAAATTCCAGGTATATTCCAGGCAAAGATTAAAGCGAAGGAAAATGCATTTAGAGGGGGGCATCCATCGTCTACATACTTGGTGCAGAACACCCTACAAATTGGCTATTAGACCTGCCCTCATCTCTCTACAGATGCAGCCACAGCTGGACCAGATCTATAATGTAACAGGGGGATGAGGTGTCTTTGGATAAGGGCCAGCATCTTAATTCCTGTTGAAAGAAATATTGCTGATAGAAATATTGACTGCTAAATTATTCTGAAGTAAGAACGCATTCTTCTTTTCTCTATCACTCTAACTTCTGATATAGTAAGCCACAGTCTCCTACATTTTTTCTCCGATTGCTATCTGCAGGGGGGTGGCACTCTTTCTATTGTATTATTGCTAGGAATCTTCTTTGCATCTTTGTCCGCATGGCAAAAGACAAGGAGAACTGGGTACCAAAAGTCCTGAAAGGAAGCTTGTGTTTTTCTGCCATAAAATACAACCACACCTAATTAAAAATACTCAAAGTATAATAATTGTCTTTATTACTGAGCAACTGTATTCTGAATGGATGAATCCCTCTCTACCTATCTTGGGTCAATTTTACCCATCTCTAATTTACTCTATCCAGACTCTGAAAATCCAGCTTTATTTCTCTTTTTTTAACATGAGGCAGTCTAGATGACATCTGAAGAATAAAATTCTTTCCATGCAACAACATTCGGCTGACAGATGACCATATGACACCCTTCAAACAGTACAATATGTCACTATCAGAACACGACTGCTGGGAAGTGTATATTCAAGGTAATATTTAATGTTCAAGTCAAAACATAATGGAATTATACCAGCACTTAGTATGAACACACATAAAGAGAGGAAACAACATGCCTCACTTAAAAATTATGTGTTTGGGTTACAAAAAGGAGAAAAATTGTTATATTTTATAAACAGGAGTCAGCGAATCATGTCTTAGCTCTAAAATGAAATGCAAAACAAATATAAAGCTTGTTTTTTTTCTAAGATGAAGAAAAATGATAAAGTTAACCTCTTTGCTTCCTCTTAATGTCACACTAAAATTTATTCCATAAAATTAAGATTGCGGCAGCCCCTGCTAACATCACTGCAGCCCTACTCGATTCAAGGGCTGCAGCAGTGCCATTCCGTAAACGACAAGATGAAGGAAGAATAGACCTGAGGTGTTCAGTTCTTTCACTTTTGAGGGTGAACTTAGAATTTAACATGAATTGCCTTTTCTAATAATGCACAGATTTTGAGGGTGACAAAGAAGGCCAGGGAATTACCCCTATTGCATTCTTGTGGCAGGTTCTACCTGCCCTGGGGTCAAGCTGGTTTTAAAGGTTTCTTGAGAGAAGTGACTTGGTCATTACTAAAAGTATACGTATAATTTCTAAAATAAAGTACCTATGGTAGAATGTTTCATGACATTTGCTCCAGATGACTAATATTTTTATATTCAAAATGAGTTAACAATGATCCCTCATATTGTTTTAAAGTGTTATGATTCTTTACCTCCTTATACAGTCTTGACAAGAGTATGTTCTATATCTTGACCAAGACACCTGCCTTTTTAAGGACAGAATACTCTACAGTGTCTTTTTCGAGACTGTTCCTTTCATTAGCTCTGTGAAGCTTAAGGATCTATTGCATAAGCAGGGGTGATATACACCATAAAGGTGGGATCCAAGAATGATGAAGATAAAAACAGTAATAAAGGCACCAGATTTGAAGCCCTTACTATTTGCCAGGCATTGCACAAAGGGATTGTCGTGGATTATATTATTTAATTCTCACAGCATCCTGTGAAATAGATATGATGAAAATCTGTCTTAAAATGTGAGATCTCAGGAGGGGGGTGGGAGGGGAGTTCAGGATGGGGGGGGACACATGTATGCCTGTGGCCAATTCATGTTGATGTATGGCAAAAACCATCACAATATTTTAAAGTAATTATCCTCCAATCAAAATTAATTAATTAAATTTTAAAAGTTTTTTTTTTTAAAGTGAGATCTCCTCGTAAGTATTGGGTTCAAACTTGAGCTCTACCATTTGCTATTCCTATGTTAGAAAGGGTTATTTAACTTTTCTAAACTTTAGTTTCCCAGTCTGTAAAGTGCAATAAGATGATTTTTTTTTTTTTCTGAAACATCTCCCAATTCTGTCTCTACTGTAATCTCACCATCACCTCCCAGTTCAGGTTTATCACCTTTGCCTCAGACTGTCCTGACTGCTGTTGGTTGTTCCCCCTGCCTGCATGCTCTTTTTCCTCTCCTATTTACTCCCAGGAAGATCCCAACTAAGCCTTCAGGTTTAATTTTTTTCATGGCTCTCCACTGGCCTTCAGGGTAAAGTCAATCCCTAAGTACTGGCATTTGATTTCAACCTGACCTTCGATCTATACTTCCCTCCTGACCCTCTTTTACCTGCCGTGCTGAAGTCACTACCTGAATGTCCCTCTCCTTTATGTGTATACTCCTTGAAGGAGGGAGATGTCTTGCTCAATATCCCCAGGACCCAGCTCTCAAGTAGCACAAACAAGCATTCAATAAGTGTTTTTTTGAAAAAATACATGCACGCCAATGTTCACTGCAGCCCTTTTTACAACAGCCAAGACATGGAAACAACTTCAGTGTCCATCAACAGAGGAATGGAAAAAGAAGATGTGGTGCATATATACAGTGGAATATTACTCAGTCATGAAAAGAACAAAATAATGCCATTTACAGCAATATGGATGGACCCAGAGATGATCACACTAAGTGAAGTAAGTCAGAGAAAGACATATATCATATGACATTGCTTATATGTGGAATCTAAAAAAGAGAAAAAAGGGTACAAATGAACTTATCTACAAAATAGAAATAAAATTAGAGATGTAGAAACCAAACTACCCCTGCTTACCAGAGGGAGGGGGGAAATAGAAGCTTGGGACTGAGATATACACACTACCATATATACAAACTACATAACTAATAAGGACTTACTGTATAGGACAGGAAAGTCTACTCAGTACTCTGTAATGGCCTATACGGGAAAAGGATCTAAAAAAGAGTGTGTATATGTATATGAATGGTGTATGTGTATGTATATGTGTGTATTGGTTCAGTTGCTCAGTCGTGTCTGACTTTTTCGTGGGCCCCACAGACTGTAGTCCCCCAGGCTCCTCTGTCCATGGACTTTTCCAGGCAAGAATACCGGAGCAGGTTGCCATTTCTTATTCCAGGGAATCTTCCCGACCCAGGGATCAAATCCTCATCTCTTGGTCTCCCACACTGGCAGGCACCACCTGTGAAGCCCATGTATATGTGTAACCGATTCATTTTGCTGCACACCTGAAACTAATACAACGCTGTAAATCAACTACATTCCAATTAAAATAAAATTTAAAAAAAAGAGTAGATGCCAACACTAACTCTTCTATAGTCCTCAGGCTGTATCCGCCCCCCCCCCCCACCCCCGAACTACTTCTTAACATCTTTGCAAAGCCCTGAACTTCTGGTCATGCCATTTTTTCCACTTGGGGTGTCTTTCTATCCTTTTCTACTTGGTAGAACCACACTCACCCATCAAGCCCTGCTCAAGGATCCCACCGTCTGTGGCATCTTCTCTGATTCTCAGGAGACAACTCAATCTTATCCTTCAAGGTTTCCTTTACTCTGAGTTTTCCATGACTTTATTTCTATATTTACTTCCTTAGCCTCACTGGCAAAGTTCATAAGAACAAGGACCATAATTACTTCCTGGTATCTGCGGTCTCTAATTGCAGGGTCTAGCACTCAATAAATAATTACATAAATGCCCACATGATGTATTAGCATGCAGATAAGTGACGAACAAATTATTTCATTGAGAGGCACTTGTGATGTGGAACCTACCACTACACCAATCCTTTACTCTGGGAAGTTTGGGGGACCACCTGGCATCATCTCTTCCCTTAGCTCTTCCCCTCTTGTCCTTCCCTCTCTGTGGACTTGGGGATGAGTGCAGGGAGCCCCCAGACAACTACACTTCTGCATCTGGGTGCCTGAGTTGGACTTAGTTTGCTGGCCTCTTGATATACTTGGTATGTGTGACAGCCTGGGGGAATCTCCCCACCATTACCAATCATTTAGGCCAGAAAAATGGACAATCTAATACTGTGACTGGACAGGAGTGCAGAGGTTCTCCCTGGGTCCACTCCAGACCTCTGAATTTTGCCAGCATTAGGGGTAAAGTTGGAGGAGAGAATGTATTTTGCTTTACTTGGGCCAAGTACTAACCTAAACACTCAACCCCAATAGCAGGCTACATTTGTGGACGCTAGGATAGGCGTTCTCCACAGGGACAGGATATTCTAGGGCATTAGCTCGTGAGGTAGCTAAAACTTACCATTATTCATGTGATGATTACCATTATTCATAGACTACATTCTGGGCAGGAAAAGTATATAAATATGTGTGAAACTCTGAGTTACAGCAAGTTAAAAATTATGAGGCCATTGCCCCTTTCCTAACTTGAGAGGCAAGCCATTTGAAGTCCAGGTCCCTTGGTTTCTCCTCAACATAAACGCTTACAAGTTAAGATCAAGGGGCCAGACTAAATCAACCCTGGCAGCACATGTTAAATCAACAGGAATACTATGGATGTGACCACAGCCAAGACCAAGACTGACAACACACATTTAAGAATGATCTCAAATGCCATTAATGCTAAGAGTGCATACTTCCCTCACTGGATCATCTAGTTGCAAAAGAGAAGTTAGAATACATCGTTATGAACAGCACGTGCCAATGTCCAAGTGATTCCATTAATGTCAGTTACTGTTATGCAATGTTTTCCAAAGCCTGTGAACTTCTACAGGCAAGCTTAGTAAATGTTTTCACAACTCAACTGGAAAGTAATTATAATAAAATAAACAATGCAATTTAACAAATGTCACCAAAACTGTTGATAAATAAGTTTCCAATACAGAGAAAAATAAAGAACAAAACTGGTTCTCTTATACCTAACCAGTTACCCACCAGGAATTGATGATTTCAGTAAAGATAGAAAGTTACATAAAAAAATGTTTGGAATTGCAAGTAGATATATAAATTGGCCCCAAGTGCAAACACTTGCCCATTGGTTATTCCTGTTCAAGATACTGCCTTGAGATAATAAGAAGAGATAAACCTTCTGATAAACACTTCTCTTTTTAAGAAGGGTTCCGGGGGAAGGAAAGAGATGATAAGATGAATTTTTGATGTTCAGTCACTCAGCTTCCTATTGGGGCAATTATGATGAAATAAGAAATGTGCTTATTGAAAGGCAGATACTCAAATTTTATGGACTAAGTCTCTCTCTTTTTCCACCTTAAAGAGGAAACAAATTGGTTATGGTCACTATTAGATTAACCAACTTCCTATGATACATCAAGAGTGTATTCACCATGCATTGATTTAAATCATTGTCCAAAATCTTTGGTTTACTTTTCCTTGAGCACTATTATGTTAGCTCCCCTACTCCCTGCCAAAGCACAATTACGTATGTGCTCATTGCGCATACACACTTACCTATGTGCACCTGCCTCACCCCCCACCCCCCCCACCACTTCCTCCAAAGATGGCCATTCAGAAATGACCTAGTGAGGGCTCTTAAAATCACTCAAAGAGCCACACTGATCCTCTGAAAATTAGCTATCACAAGGCCGCCATCATGGCTTCTGACAGCTGTCTCAGCAGAGACCAGGGCATACAGCTCTGGCTCTGCCTGCTCTTGCCATGGTAGCTGTGTCAGCTCGGCTGCCGACTGCTGGCATAACCCGAGCAGATGCAGGATCCATATGTGCAACTCCAGATAAGATTGCCAAAGCACTGGCATCTGGATGCCAGCTTTTCTTTCCTGGCCCCACACTGAAGGTTCTGTCAACCTGATTGTTTCTCTGCTGGGGGTCAGTCTGTTCCCACCCTGTGGTGCTCACTGGTACTTCCTAGACTTCAGCGTGTTTGAAAACAATAAGCCAGATAATCACCTTACACCACAGCACACCAGGAAATTTCCCTGTTTTGTCAGCTTTTGTACCAACGTCTACCAAGGGAAATGGGAAAAAATATCAGTGCTATTTCTTCAATGCTTAATTTTAACCTCCAGTGATTAAAAACACAGGGCACAGTGTCTAAAACAGGTATGAAGTGAAAGTGAAGGAATGAGATCTAACTGAAGTAACTAACTAGGGAAACCTCCATGAAGTTGCTCAGTCGTGTCCGACTCTTTGTGACCCCATGGACTGTAGCCCACCAGGCTCCTCCATCCATGGGATTTTCTAGGCAAGAATACTGGAGTGGGTTGCCATTTCCTTCTCCAGGGGATCTTCCTGACCTGGGGATCGAACCTGGGTCTCCCGCATTGTGGGCAGACGCTTTCCCGTCTGAGCCACCAGGGATAGGTAAACTTATACTTGCATGCACCAAGTTTCCAACAGAGGCAATTAGCATGAAAAGAAAATGCACAACAGCAGATACATTTGTGTGAGTGTTTCTGATTCTGTGGCGGCTTCCCCCACAGCTCGGGAACAGCTGTGTGTCACAGGCACCTACCCTGAAAAAGGCAAAGGAAGGTCTTCATCTCCACATCACCTCTCTTCGCTTGGTCCTTTGCAAATGAACTCCCAGATAAACGTTTCCTTCCAGGTGGGAGTAACAAAATGAGAAAAAGAGATGCTTCCCAAGTGTGAATCATCATAGATTAAAAATGTTAAAGCCTTCCTCCAGGGAGAAAGAATAGCTTGGTAATAAATTGACAATGACATGTCCTCCTGGTCATCTGTGCCAGCTTTCCCAAAGCAAAGACCCTTCTTTCTTCTCAGGCCAAACCTACTCCTTAGCAAGTAATGAACAGAATTTCCATCCTCATCTCCAGGGCGTGGCCCACGCCTCACTGAGAAAGAACCAGGAGAAATGAGCTTTGTTTGATAAATATGAACTCCATCATATTGCTAGGTGATAGATGTCAACATAAAATGCACACCTGGTATTTTTGTGAGGAACATAAAATGTAAGATTTAAATAAATACCATGCCATGACTCTGCCTGCAATACAGGAAACCTGGGTTTGATCCCTGGGTCAGGAAGATCCCCCGGAAAAGGAAATGGCAATCCACTCCAGTATTCTTGCCTGGAAAATCCCATGGACAGAGGATCCCGGTGGGCTACAGTCCACGGGGTCGCAAAGAGTCAGACACAACTGAGCGACTAGCACTTCCATACTTCTGTGCCATGAGATTGTTTTAAAAGACACAGAAACTTTAAAATAATACTGTGTGCTTAAAATAATTTGATCTGAAAATAAAGTCTCAAAGTCTGTCCATTTTATAAAAATTGAATCAAAAGGCAGAATTAAAATACATGATCTCCAGGTTTTAATTTTTTGAGTATCCTAAGGTTGGTGCTTTCATTTAAAAATGAAAGCGAGCCACTTTTATCAACTATTGCACATTGCTTAAACTGAACTTGATTGCTACCAAGCATTTCAGCAAGAAATAACCTGCATTTGGTGTTTCAAACCTAATTTATAAAATATTAAAAATCTCAATCATTGCTATTTTATACATGTAAGTGTGAAACAACAAAGACAAACACAGCCATTTATTCCTTCAGTGATAGAATGCAGATCTCAAAGTTTATTTTGCTTTTTAGTTTTTTTCTTTAACACACTAGAAAACAGCTGGCATGTATTTTATTTCTAATATTGTCTTCTGGAAGAATGATTCATGCAAATAAAGCAGAAGACTGTAACATATTTGCGGGGAAAATAGAAGATTAAATTTTCCTAGTTCTGAAAAATCCAGGAAAAGAAATCACCCCCTGAGTATTTTAGGAATGTAGAAAAGCTGACCAGCCTTCATGAAGTTGAAACACCTCTATTTCTTTGTTTAATATTCTTCCTAAGTGTAGTCATGCACAAATCTTTAGAAGGATTCGTCCTCTCTTTCAAAGGGGTTGACTTGGGCACAGTTAATCATCACTGTGATAAAGCAATTAAAGGTATTCATAATTAGGGCCAAACAGAATGTAAATAATCAGAAAATTAAGGGGAAAATGACATTATGATGGGACTGTGTTTTCTTTAATGACCTTGTGGCTGAGAAGGACATTCTCATATTGGTGCTCAGAGACTTGGTGTAATATAATGCATTAACCCTATTAGAAGCCCAGGGTGTAAATGTCCACAAGTGATAAGAATACATCTTGGAGTCATTGAGTATTACTCTCATTGACTTCTTAATAACATTGCTCCAAACATGAGAGTCAATTAATGATCAATCTGTTAGAAGTTACATGCATTCTTTATACAAATTTCAGTCTTTCTACAAACGTATCAAGTACCTATCAGCACATAACACAGCATAAGGCACAAAGATGAACAAGACATTATCCTCATTTTTGAGTTGCTTATGATCTAGCATGAGACACAAAACATAGGTGCAATTATTTTGGAATTTTTCCCCCTAAAACCACACATGGCTATGTTCATACGTATCTAAATGGGGGGATTTTTAAGTATATAAATGATAGATGGTCCTGAAAATAGTATTGCATTTCCTAAGCTTTACTCAATTGTAAATGCAATCACTGGAATTTAGGATCCTGCCTCTAGACCTGCACCTATCATTCCAGTGTGTGTGTCCTTAGTCCCTTCAGTCGTGTGTGACTCTTTGCAACCCCATGGACTGTAGCTCACCAAGCTCCTCAGTCCAGGGATTCTCCAGGCAAGAATACCAGAGTGGATTACTATGCCCTCCTCCAGGGGGTCTTCCCAATCTAGGAATTGGACCTGTGTCTCTTAAACCTCCTGCATTGGCAGGTGGCTTCTTTACCACTAGTGCCTCCTGGGAAGTCCCATCATGCCAGATGAGGACACAGAAATTCATTGGAAATTCTCTGAGGAAAGGAACAACGTCTAAATATTCCCTCAATCTGTATTTGGTATGCTTTATTATAGCAAGCTGTCATTGAATACTTGTTCAATGTCAGTATTCAGGGTCTATATTTTTCCTGCCCCTGCTAAGTTCAGTTGCTCGGTCATGTCCAACTCCCTGTGACCCCATGGACTACAGGATGCCAGGCCTCCCTGTCTATCACCAACACCCAGAGCTTATTCAAACTCATGTTCATCGAGTTGGTGATGCCATCCAACCATCTCATCCTCTGTCGTCCCCTTCTCCTTTTACCTTCAATCTTTCCCAGCATCAGGGTCTTTTCAAATGAGTCAGTTCTTCACATCAGGTGGCCAAAATATTGGAGTTTCAGTTTCAACATCAATCCTTCCATGAATATTCAGGACTGATTTCCTTTAGGATGGACTGGTTGGATCTCTTTGCAGTCCAAGGGACTCTCAAGAGTCTTCTCCAACACCACAGTTCAAAAGCATTAATTCTTTGGTGCTCAGCTTTCTTTATAGTCCAACTCTCACATCCATACATGATTACCAGAAGAACTACAGCTTTGACTAGATGAAGCTTTGTTGGCAAAGTAATGTCTCTGCTTTTTTGTATGCTGTCTAGGTAGGTCATAGTTTTTCTTCCAAGGAGAAATTGTCTTTTAATTTCATGGCTGCAGTCACCATCTGCAGTGATTTTGGAGACCAAGAAAATAAAGTCTCTCACTGTTTCCATTGTTTCCCCATCTATTTGCCATGAACTGATGGGACCGGATGCCATGATCTTAGTTTTCTGAATGTTGAGTTTTAAGCCACCTTTTTTACTCTCTTCTTTCACTTTCATCAAGAGGCTCTTTAGTTCTTTGTTTTCTGCCACAAGGGTGGTATCATCTGCATATCTGAGGTTATTTATATTTCTCCTGGCAATCTCCCAGCCCCTGCTAAACTGGTCTACATTTCAGAAGATGCTGCTGCTAATCATTTCAGTTGTGTCCGACTCTGTGCAACCCCAGAGACGGCAGCCCACAAGGCTCCCCCATCCTTAGGATTCTCCAGGCAAGAACACTAGAGTGGGTTGCCATTTCCTTTCCTAATGCATGAAAGTGAAAAGTGAAAGTGAAGCTGCTCAGTCGTGTCTGACTCTTAGTGACCCCATGGACTGTAGCCTACCAGGCTCCTCCATCCATGGGATTTTCCAGGCAAGAGTACTGGAGTGGGGGGTCATTGCCTTCTCCATTTCAGAGGCTCGTTATACATATTTTCTAAGATGAATAACCTCACCAATACCAAAAATAATATCATATCAGTGGCAAAACCTGCCCCCCATCCTAATTTCAATAATCCAGAAGAATTGCCAAGGATTGAGAAAACATACATAATTAAGATATTCATCAATAGAAATAATCTAATGTCTATTTAGATGAATGCTGTAAGTTATAGATCTCAAGGTTAATGCAGATATTAGTAGAAAAATAAAATCTGTATTTTCTGTTAAGTAAATGAATTTTAAACAGTTATTTTCAATGAGTGTGATGAAAGGTGAAATGCAGCATGTTGAAAGAAGTTAGAACATCCTCTTTCACTCATATTTTCATGTTAAACATGGCACTCTTTGGGGGGAAAATCATTTTGTGCTTTTTAAAGCTTCTTAAGTTTCCCTGAAAATCAGGCTAACCTCTCCAAACATAGTTGCATGGATGCTATTAGACACAGATTTGTTGATGTGGTCCAAAATGATTTTCCCTCTCTTTCAGCCTCTGTAGGCTGCCCCAAGTCTCCATTGCTGTTAATGACCTATTGCTTCTGTCGGACTCAATACAGCCCACTGGCTATGGAAATGGCAAGTCTCAGCAGGAGACAACAAAATGGTCAGCAACCAGAGCTAAGCCATGTCATTTTCCTCAAATACTTTCCCAGCAATGAAATGACAAGCTTTAAAATGTTGTCTTCTGCTCAGGGCAAATATTTCTTTATTAAACTAAAGTGCATATCCTCTAGTTTCCATTCAAACCATAGCTTAAAGTATGTCACTTCAAAAACTTCAACTGTAAAGCAATTTAATACCTAATATTTCCCTTATAATTCCTTTCTCTATCTCTTTCCCATTTCCACTTCTGGGTTCCAATCCCAGCTGTGCCATCTACTAACAGCTACTAGCTACTCATCAAGTCACTCTCCCACTCTGAACTTCAGTTCTATCCTTAAAATGGAAATAATAACAGCATCTAATCCGAAAGATAAGTGAGGGGATCAATTGAGATTATGCATGTAAGCAGCTCACTCAGTGAGGGCTTGATATAGACTGTCTAAACACATGTGTGCTAATACAATGTTATTATTTCCCTTTTTTATTTAGAACTTTTGCATAGTTCTTTTAAATCTGTATCCAGGAAACTGAGATTAGATGACTTTCTGTTTATACATAATTTTAATCTTTCAATTTTAGAGAATTCAGAAGTTCCTTACTTTCACATGTTCTTAGCAGAATGAGTCTTCTCTATACAGAAATTCCATTATTCAGATAGAATCCTTTAGATACTTAGCAGTGATGATACAAAGAGCAGTAGTGACTGAAGTATCCTGCCAATTTCAGTAGAAGATATGTCCTTGAAAGGCATTGCTTTATTTCAGCCTAAAAATTTCCCCCACTAAACACAACCTAACTATACTGTTGTCTTCAAGGAAAGCCAGGTTAAGTAACTATCAATTAATAACCAACTTGCAGCATAAATTCCCCAAATGGATCAGTAATCTTCTAGTACGGAGAATAGTTTGATCTACAACAATCCAATTCCATGTAAAAAATAATACAGTTTAGCCGAGAATGTAATGAAACTAATCATTCAGCAGAGAAAACTGGTACCAACTCAAGGAACCAAGCCTGGGTACTTTAGAAAGACTCAACAATGCCTTCCAGAAGATTAAATGCTGTCTAAATTCTGGATTGATTGGACTTTTACATTCAGTCCACCTAAATGTGATCTCAAGAGAGGATACAGTTGATCTCAGTATGCATTATTAAATAGTTACTGAGTTTTATCTCCTATGTGACTACAATTCTAAAAGTATAATTTAAAATGTCATTGAACTATCCTTATGGATTAAAGATGCAATTAAAATAGTCCCTGATATTATCATTTGCCTTTGTATTTATGTAGAACTCGCAGGCTTGCCACTTACAAAAAAAGAATTTTCTGTTTCTTTAGGTCAATTCTACCCTTGGTCTAATCTCTATACCAGACTAAATTTACTAAAACATTGCATCACCTTAAAATGAACTATGAGAGTGGATTATTTCAGAGAGTATTTTTCTGATGACCTAAAGGGTCACCTGCACTTTTTATATCTTTGGAAATGAGGGAAACAGCTGCTCTGACCTGACAATTCCTGTAGCAGTTATCTGGTCTCATGGGCATTTGACTAGGCTCTTCTTTGTGGGCAATTCAACCATCAGTTACACATTTTATTCAATCAAAATAACAAATGTTTATAATATTTTCAACTAATTTACCCTAATGTTTATATTTCCCAACAGAGATAAAACAAATGGTATGACTTTTTCTTTCCTCAGGCAGAGTTCTATTCTGCTATCACAAAATAACACTGCCACCAGAATTCCTTACCACTCAGTCCTAAATCATTAGATTCTGAGTTGGCAAGTGTCTGGGAAGTGATATTTACAAGGTGATGAGGTTGTTTACTTGCTCAGTCTTGTCCGACTCTTTCACAACCCCATGGACTGTAGCCCACCAGGCTCCTCAGTCCATGGAATTCTCCAGGCTAGAATACTGGAGTGGGTAGTCATTTCCTTCTCCAGGGAGTCTTCCTGACCTTGGGATTTAACCCATGTCTCTTTTGTCTCCTGCATTGGCAGGCGGATTCTTTACCAGTAGCGCCACCTAAGAAGCTCTTATAAGGTGCTGAGTGAGTGAGTAAAGTCGCTCAGTTGTGTCTGACTCTTTGCAACCCCATGAACTGTAGCCTACCAGGCTCCTCCATCCATGGGATTTTCCAGGCAAGAATACTGGAGTGGGTTGCCATTTCCTTCTCTAGGAGATCTTCCTGACCCAGGGATTAAACCCAGGTCTCCTGCATTGTAGGCAGATGCTTTACCTTCTAAGCCACCAGGGAAGTCCTATAAGGTGCTACTGGATGTTAATAAAAACAGCTGGAATCTTGGTGATCAGGCGACATGTGACGCAGCTCCTGGGCTGGCTCTAGGTCCATGCCTGCGGTGGAGGGAGGATGCAGCCTGGTGGTTATCCCAGGACCCCTTAGCAGAACCCTGACAGTGCTGTCTTATCACCGTTGCCTATAGCTCTTGGTTCCTGGGGTCTCCAGTAGTTATAATATCACCCACGTCAGTCTCAGAAGAAGAAAACCATTTGCGAGCATGTATCAGCCATGATTGACGTATAGTTTCTCTCTTAACATCAGCTATTCCTTTCAAAACTGCTTTTAGGAGACAAGGATCACAATCCCATTTTGGGTGATTTACAGATAATCAAATAAAACAGAGCCTCAGAGGATGGAGAAATACTTGACTTTTATTTTTTTGATTTTGCTTGCCTACATTTTTGACCTTTCTACATATTCTTTATTTTCTATTTTCACATTGTAAAGTTAAAAAAAATTTTTTTTAAACTTGACCACATACGTGTGCATATGTGCATGCACACACACAAAGGACAACTATATACAGAGGATTCTTTTGTAATAATCTTTGTTTTAAAAAAGTTAGTAGACTCAACAAGGATCTACTGTATAGCACAGGGAACTCTACTCAGTACTCTATAACAACCTAAATGGGAAAAAATCTAAAAAATAATGGGTGTACACCTGAAACTAAAACAGTATTGTAAGTCAGCTATATAATCCAATATAAAATGGGTTAAAATAATAAAATAAAATTCTCTGGAAAAAAAAGCTACTGAAGCTGATTATAGATCTGATATTATCATGTAAATATTGTTCCATTATGTGTTCAATTTCGCTCTTAGAGATTTTTAAAATATCTTAAATTAATTTGGATTTGATTCTTCTAAGCCAGAATTTCCCAAGTGTATTTTGTTGAGTACTACTGTTAAAAACCCCAGTGCTGGGAAAGATTGAGGGCAGGAGCAGGGGGGTGGCAGAGGATGATAAGGTTGGATGGTATCACTGACTCAATGGACATGAGTTTGAGCAAACTGGGAGATGTGAAGGGCAGGGAGTACTGCAGTTCATGGTGTCGCAGAGTTGGACACAACTTACCGACTGAACAACCGTTCCCACATATTCACGGACATCTTCCATCAGCTCAGTTTGGAAAACAAAGCACATTACCCATAGAACTCCCATCCCCAAACCTTCTTCAAACCTAAAAGACTTATGAAGTTCTGGAGATTCAGATGAGAAAGCAAACCTCGCCATCCTGACCAAGGGTTCCCAATAAATGATAATCAGCTGGTGTCACCCTATTCTATGTCATTCCTAACTGATGCTGGTAACAAGAATATAATATTTACTACCACCAAGGACTATTCTAAAGCTGAAAGAAAAAGAATCTGGCCCAGATTTGCAAATATCTTTATCATCATGTAATTATTCATATTCCTATTTGACACATAACCCTAAGATTTTCTGAGACCTCTAACCACTTTTAAAAATTGAAAGTATAATTATCTTTCTGTTCTGCTTTAATCTCCAAATAATTTGGCCACCCTTAGTGCCAGAGAAAGAATAAAGAT
This sequence comes from Ovis canadensis, assembly GCF_042477335.2. Lineage (NCBI taxonomy): Eukaryota > Metazoa > Chordata > Mammalia > Artiodactyla > Bovidae > Ovis > Ovis canadensis. The sequence continues at coordinate 57,376,985 of NC_091262.1, read as the reverse complement.
ATGTTCCCACACTTTGCAAACAATCTTCCTATTAGCAGGCCCCAAACAAAAACTGTTCAACCACAGTGATACCGTTGCCCTATTTTCCTCCCTTCCCCTAGCCTTACCCTATGTGACCACACTAGGAGAATGTAGGTGTGAAGACAGGACACTCACCTAGCAACCCCACCCCCCAGAGATGCATAGGAAAATCAAACTTAAAAGTTGTGTGTGTAACACAGTGGATGAGCTGTGTAATTTTAAGTTTGCAGCCACAAGATGTGCTCACTGATTAGCCCCAAGCTGGGTAACTTCCAGGGTGCAGCCTGTCACTCATGGCCAACTTTTGCAGAACACTCACTATGTGCCAGGCACTGTATCTATAATTCTCACAGCCATCTCTGAGCGAAGGACTACTACCATCTCCATTTAGCGGGAGGAAATTAAGATTTAGAGAGTCTGAATAAATCGCCCAGGTCCACATAACCAAGGGCAGGGATTCAAAGCCACTAGTCTACATTACACTAAATCATGTTTGTCTGTTTCGTTTCTGGTCTTCTCTGATCACAGTGGGAATGCTGAGAGGCAAAACCGTGACCCCCCTTTGTATCTTGGTATTTTCTCTGTTCTCTGATCAAACTAGGTACTCAGTAAATATTTACTACACTGAAGCTTCAGTTTAGTATTTTTAAAGTTATTGTCTCATTTCCTAGATCCTGGTTACTTGAGATAATCTATTTTGTGATGAGAAAGTCCCCACTTATAATCAGTACTAGTTGTAGTCAGTTGGCTCAGTGGTAAAGAATCTACCTGCCAGTGCAGGAGATGCAGGAGCCACGGGTTCAATTCCTGGGTCAGGAAGATACCCTGGAGGGGGAAATGGCAACCCACTCCACTGCACCACCTGGGAAGCCCAGTAAATCTAAATATCATTTACGTAAACAGATAATTCAGATTGTGTTCAATGAAATTTATTTATCTTGCTTTAAATCTAAGAGGATTTTTATTGATAACACTCCCATACTCCTGTGTGGTAATACTCCTGATAAGCATGAACATTTTTCTTTAAAAACTTGGCCATTTTTTCTGAACTATACAACATATAGACAGACATACTAGCAGATGTTTATTAAACACCTTCTACATGCCAGGTTTTGTACTAAACATGTTTAGCTACACTATCTCCTTCAATCCTCACAACATGCCTATCAGGAGACATTTTACTACTACTATTTTCTCTGTTTTTAAGGATGAAGAAATTGAGGCTTAGAGAGAACAAGAGTCTGTCTTAGCAAGGGGCTCACAATCAGTAAGTTAGCACATCAGGATGTGAGCTCAAAGTAGTTGGAAGCCAAAGTACGTGCACGAAAAGAATCTGGCATGCTCTCCACATACCTAGAAAACATGGATTAAAAACAGGGCTGGACTGTGAGAAGAATGCATGTGAGTCAGTTCTAATGAGGTGGATGAAACTGGAGCCTATTATACAGAGCGAAGTAAGTCAGAAAGAAAAACACCAATACAGTATATTAATACATATATATGGAATTTAGAAAGATGGTAACGATGACCCTCTAATGCAAGACAGCAAAAGAGACACAGATGTAAAGAACAGACTTTTGGACTCTGTGGGAGAAGGCGAGGGTGGGATGATTCAAGATCATATGTGAAAGAGATCGCCAGTCAGGTTCGATGCATGAAACAGGGTGGTCAGGGACAGAGCACTGGGATGACCCTGAGGGATGGGATGGGGAAGGAGGCAGGAGGGGGGCTCAGGATGGGGAACACATGGACACCCATGGCTGATTCATGTCAATGTATGGCAAAAAACCACCACAACATTGTAAACCAATTAGCCTCCAATTAAAAAACAAAAAACCAGGGCTGGAACACAGAGCTGAAAGGGGGCTCTAGTTCTGGGGTTCAGTGTGACTTCAGGAAGAATTTATTTGTTCCTTCATTTACTCATCAGTTACTTCTTGAGCACCTATGACATGAAGGACTCAAACTTGACACTATTATTAGTGCACCCTGGATATACTATTATTAGTACTTGTTTTGGCCCATCTCTGAAGGATGTAGGATGCTTATACCAAATTTAATGGGATTTGAGCCTTTTCAAGAAAAATTTCAGGAGTTATTTTTCCAGACTGTGGCAAGTAAATAACCCTAACACCTCCTTCTGCTTCTCATACAATGAATTAAAGCAGCAATTTTTTAAATGACCACTTTGAAACCTTCACAACCACAAAATATTTTCTCATACTCAATTATGAACATGATTTTATATGACTTAAGAAGTTAATTCTGAATAATAACATACTTTTTCTCACAAAGTGAAATTCTAAGGCAATATAGTATTGTAAAATCATGATTTAGTAGTCACCCTCTGTGGTTCAGTGTTTCAATTTTGAGAATGGAGATTTGATAAAACATATATTCTTGAGTTCATGTGAAGATCAGTGAGATAATTTTGGCCAAACCACACTGAGATTCTCCAATGAAACCAGTTTCATAAAGATGAAATGTTAACTGAGGTAGAAAATACATGCTAAGGTCAGAGTGATGATGCTGTGTCATCAAAGCTCAGCAACTTAGAAGACAGGAAGACAGCAGAGCCAATTGACTCCTCAGATACTAGTTTGCCAAATTAAATAAGGGCCAAACACATCTGTGTAATAAACCCTACTTTAAAACTTATGATTCACTCATATATACATTTCAGTCTTTGCCCAGGTCACTTACTAACAGAAGTTGTAAATTAACTTCCAACAGGAAAAACATTTTCCTAATGTCAATGCTGATATCTTATCTGAGGTAAGGATATAGGAGAGGAGAACAACAAATCTCTGCCTCTCTCTCCTTTCTTTTTAAATAAAAATACACTAAACCTTACATACGATTGTTTTACAGCTCAATTGATAAGGTGTGTTCCTTTTTTTTTGTCCAAGAAAATTTAAAAGCAACTAATTTAAATATGCAAAATTATCTTGAGTTGTTCATACGTGAACTTAAAAGCCATGCAACACAGGAAAATTAAGTAATTATGCCTCCAAGTTATTTACTGCAATTAAGCTCATTTATCATATGCAAATTAGTGCAAACTGGTCTCATTAGTTACTAAATTACTCAATATGAGCTGAACAATGTAGCACTCCAGTTTGTAATGAAAAATCCCTGTAGAGGCAAGCAGTATCAATTAAGCTAATTTGCATATGCAAATATATTCACTAACTTTCTCTTTTTCTATATTTAGTTTTACATTTTCTTACCATTCTGGATCATAGGGAAACTGCAGGGTCACTCCCCTTTTTCTTTTTCCTGTTTTATAGCTAGAGAACGTCTCTATTAGTTGAATTTTATTTTATTTTAGTACTGATGTCAAGCAGGATACCACTTGCCATCAAGGGCCATAAGGAGTAAGAAGATGAACCTTTCCTAGAGATGATCATTTCTTTAATACTTGTAAGTTCCAATAAAATAATAAGGGTGAAATTCCAATTCATCAATAAAATAGAAAATACACCTAATGTATCATTCTCTCTCATAAAAGTCTTTTGAAAACATTGCTATTAAATGTAAAATGTGATGTTGAACTGGCTAGGCCACATCTTAAGTAATAATTTTTATGTTCGTATTAGTCAGTTCTTGAGCTGTTTTAGGTATTACTCACTTTTCTCTGCCCAGATATTTGAACTGTACTAGTCAATCTTTTATTGTCTCTTGCTGGATCCAATGAAACAAGATGCTAATAACAGCTGTTGCATTCTCCAGCCCCACCCCAACATGATTGTAAGTAGATCTTTTGCCTATAACCTAATTTCTCCAAAGAATCTTCTTAGTTTTCTACAATTGAGTGGGTCTCAAGACACTGAAGCAGTGCTGTCACTAGAAATACTTCAATGTTAACAGAAATATAAAGTGTCACAAGATATTTTGTTTCCCTTATTACACTGACTACAAATTTTTAAATATTTCTGATAAAGAACCTATCAGTTCAGTTCAGTTCAGTCGCTCAGTCGTGTCCGACTCTTTGCGACCCCATGAATCACAGCATGCCAGGCCTCCCTGTCCATCACCAACTACTGGAGTTCACTCAGACTCATGTCCATCGAGTCAGTGATGACATCCAGCCATCTCATCCCCTGTCGTCCCCTTCTCCTCCTGCCCCCAATCCCTCCCAGCATCAGAGTCTTTCCCAATGAGTCAACTCTTCGCATGAGGTGGCCAGAGTACTGGAGTTTCAGCTTTAGCATCATTCCTTCCAAAAAACCTATACTTTTTCATTTATCTTAAAAAGAATTCTGCAGGACCAAAACAGTATGTAGACCAACCATGATTCCAGGGTATATCCTTAAACTATCTTCAAACTATGATTAAAGATGGAAGCATAGAAATTTAAACATAAATTCTAACATTATTTTGTTCTAAATCTGATTCACAGCATTCTCTTTTAAACCTAGGCTCTTCTTTTACTTCTACTCTCTAATCCATGGTTGAAGGTATTAAAAGAAGAAAAACCACAGGATTGAAATCTGACATTTCACTGAAGTCTGTAGTGTCATCCATTTTACACATGCAAATCTCTGATGACTTAGCCTATCAAATACAAAAAGAGCAACATTTGAGATCCCTGTTCTCCATCCATTTTAAGAAAATATACACTTTAGTTATACTGGTCTGCTAAGGTGATGACCACAATCTATGTCTTTTATAAGAGAGTTGTTCTACTAAAAAATAATTCTTTCAAGAACAATTATTTCCTTAGTGATGCTGAGGAAGACAAGAGGTCATGTAACTCCTTTGCCCAGCCTTTTCTGGTTCACTCCCAGGGAGAGACCCTCAGGTGTTATAATATTGAAATGTTCTTGGTGATTTTCTCTTGGTTTCCCTCAAAGTGTCTGCTCAAGAGATTCTCTTTTAGTTTGGGGTTTGAATGCCCTGTAATTCAAACATTTCTTAATACCCAGAAATAATGCAAGGTTAATGAGTTACTATAGAAGGGTTCATGCAACATAGACAAGTTCAAAACTAACACCTTGGTGCCACACTTCCACCACTATCTCTCTTTAGGGAATTTTTTATAAAATATTTTTATTCTCCCAAGACTTCATTTAAAATAATTGCAGTTCTATATCATTTATATACAAACTTGTGGATATTTATGAGCATATTCATCCAACTCAGAAAGTTTCATTTACTATAATATCCAAAACTAGTTATGAATGAAAACCATTCTTCAATTACTTTATAAGTAACAGTTATTAGTACTGATATGTATTACTCAATGTCAGTAACTTAACAGGCACCCTTCTGTAGTTCACCATAATGTATTCACGACAGATAAAAACATAAACCCTAAAAAATCTTCCACATACAAAGTTTGATTTGATTGCTTTGTTTTGACACCTGTGAGGCAAGGCAATACTATGGAGTATGCAAAAACAATACTATAATTTCACATAACAACTATATAAGCTTTATTTACAGAATTAAAAAAAAAAAACCCTCAAACCCTTCTGCTAAGGGCATGCAAATAATTAAAGAATTCCATTCATAAATCTGGCACCTAAGGAAAGTCATTCCCCTAGTTAATTTTACGAGTTACAAGGATGCTGTTACCATTTTCTGTTCCGTTAACTTTGATAAAGTAAAATATGAATATTCTACCTGGTCTCTAAACTGGGTAAGTAAAAGTAAATACCACTTATATTTTATTCATATTAAGGAATCATGAAGTGAGAACAATAATGCCTAGAGAGAACTTTTAAAGCAGGAATCAAATCAGTGCTGAGTCACAAGTACTACATTCAGGAAAAGAGCTCACATAATGGCTCAAAGTTCTTGGATTTTTCTTGTGTGTGCTTAGTCGCCCAGTTGTGTCCAACTCTTTGTGGCCCCATGGACTGTAGCCTGCCAGGCTCCTCTGTCCATGGAATTCTCCAGCAAGAATACTGGAGAGGGTTGCTATTTCCTCCTCTAGGGGATCTTCCTCCAGGGATTGAACCCATGTTTCTTGCATCTCCTGCACTGGCAGGTGGGTCCTTTACCACTAGTACCATCAGGGAAGCCTGGGACTTTTACTTCACCTGTCACAAACAGCACAATTCTCAATTTGACCCCTTGCCTCTAACTCCTCCTCTGATCAATGAGTCACAGAAGAATAAAGTCAGCTAAAACGCCTCAGGCCCAATGCCCCTACCTCATAGTTATGCAGCTGCGAGGCTGACACCCCTTGACTGTCTCGCCTCTCCTGCAGAAGATGCCCCTGTGCTGAAATTCATACCTGAAACAGCTATAGGTTCACTGAGGCTACAATAAGGATCCAGTATATACAATACTAACGGTGGACCTAGAACTGGATGGTATGAAGCCTGGACCATGGCCATGCCTGTGTATACCAGAATTAGATCATTACATTGGAAAAGAACTTTGTAACAGTTGATTTTTATATTGATAGAATCACCATTACATTTATTTTGCCCCTCTCAGTAGGAAAGAAGTCACATTTTAATGGATCTATAAAACTTCCTAAATTTTCTTAAGAGAATATACGGCTAATAAAATGTACCTGTACAGGAACTAAAGAGCCTCTTGATGAAGGTGAAAGAGGAGAGTGAAAAAGTTGGCTTAGTTCAAAAAACTAAGATCATGGCATCTAGTCACATCACTTCATGGCAAACAGATGGGAAAGAAATGGAAACAGTGGCAGGTTTTATTTTCTTGGGCTCCAAAATTACTGTGGATGGTGACCACACCCACGAAATCAAAAAATGCTTGCTCCTTGGAAGAAAAGCTATGACAAACCTAGACAGCATATTAAAAAGCAGATACATCACTTTACCAACAAAAGTCTGTCTAGTCAAAGCTATGGTTTTTCCAGTAGTCATGTATGGATGCGAGAGTTGAACCATAAAGAAAGCTGACTGCCAAATAATTGATGCTTTCGAACTGTGGTGCTGGAGAAGACTCTTGAGAGTCATTTGAACTGCAAGGAGATCAAACCAGTAAATCCTAAAGGAAGTCAAGCTTGAATATTCATTGGAAGGGCTGAAGCCAAAGCTGAAACTCCAATACTTTGGCCACCTGATGCAAAGAGCTGACTCACTGGAAAACACCCTGATGCTGGGAAAGATTGAAGGAAGGAGGAGAAGGGAATGACAGAGGCTAAGATGGTTGGATGGCATCACTGATCGATGGACATGAGTTTGGGCAAACTCTGGGAGATAGTGAAGGACAGGAAAGCCTGGTGTTCTGCACTTCATGGGGTTGCAAAGAGTTAGAAATGACTTAGTGACTGAACAACAACAATAAGATGCCCATGGCCAACACATATACTGCAGTACGAAGAATAGGTGGACCAGAAATTAAGAAGTCCTTAGCACGTTTTTCCACAAAACACCACTGGGGCTAGTATGGGGAACAGCAAGGCTTGGTACCTGATGCAGGAAATTCCGAGGTATTACCTGAGCCCCACTTCTGGTGCTCAGAACTGATCTGTATTTTACCTTCCAATTTCCATCAGTTCCCTAATTCTGTTCACTACAAATATAAAGTCTTGCCTTTCATAACCTGCCTTTTAAAATGTCCTCATCATTTCTGGGGAAGTATTTATAATCTAGTCCTAACATCCTGGGTTCAAATTCAACTTTCACTTAACTAGCTATGTGAGTTTAGTCATGTAATTGTTATGTGAGTTTTCTAAGAAATCTTAGTTTACTCAATTTTAAGATATGCACAGAGTACCTGTATCACAGATACACATTGTATTAACTGATGATATAAGAGTAGTTAGCATAATACATAGAACTTAATACATACCAAAAATTCAATAAATTTAAGTTAAAATCAACCTGGCTTAGGCCTTTCCTCATTAAAACACACTTTACTTGGTATTTGAATTAGAAATGCAAACTTATAATCAAAATATTCAATGGAAAAAAAGATTAAATAAATTATGATACAGCCATAGTATAGAATGACATATAGCCATTAAAAATAATGGAAGCCTATCCTTTCCTAATGCAGACATGACCACTTGATATTGATTTTTTAAAAGTTGATTGCTAAAGAGCATATCATTGACCAATGCTTGACCCCATGAATCTCAGATTTATAAACATACTCTTAACAACATTAATATAAAATTCTCCTGTAACACTATCTTCTTCTCTCCAAACTGGACTTTACCACAAACATCCAAACACTTCTACCTTCTATCACTTTTTAGGTTTGTCTTCTGAACCTAAAATTTTACTACAATGCTTTAACTGATGAAACCTATGACATCTCTTCAATATTTGTCCTCCTGAAGAATTTATATCGTCAGTCACCTTGATACTTCTTCCTTGCATGCTAAGTCGCTTCAGTCATGGCTGTATCTTTGATATCCCATGGACTGTAGCCCACCAGGGTCCTCTGTCCATGGGATTCTCCAGGCAAGAATGCTTGGGTGGGTTGCCATGCTCTCCTCCAGGGGATCTTCTTGACCCAAGGGTCAAACCTGTGTCTTCTGCATTGGCAGGCAGGTTCTTTACTCTTATCTTTGTCTACTCCTTTCTACAAATAGCTGTGAAAAGGAGAGAAGTGAAAAGCAAAGGAGAAAAGGAAAGATATACCCATATCAATGCAGAGTTCCAAAGAAAAGCAAGAAGAGATAAGAAAGCCTTTCTCAGCAATCAATGCAAAGAATTAGAGATACCAAGGGAACATTTCATGCAAAGATGGGCTCAATAAAGGACAGAAATGATATGGACCTAACAGAAGCAGAAGATATTAAGAAGAGGTGGCAAGAATACACAGAAGAACTGTACAAAAAAGATCTTCACAACCCAGATAATCATGATGGTGTGATCACTCACCTAGAGCCAGACATCCTGGAATGTGAAGTCAAGTGGGCCTTAGGAAGCATCACTACAAACAAAGCTAGGGGAGGTGATGGAATTCCAGTTGAGTTATTTCAAATCCTAAAACATGATGCTGTGACAATGCTGCACTCAATATGTCAGCAAATTTGGAAAACTCAGCAGTGGCCACAGGACTGGAAAAGGTAAGTTTTCATTCCAATCCCTAAAAAAGGCAATGCCAAAGAATGCTCAAACTACCACACAATTGCACTCATCTCAGTTAAGTTCAGTTCAGTCACTCACTCAGTTGTGTCTGACTCTTTGCGATCCCATGAACTGCAGCACGCCAGGCCTCCCTGTCCATCACCAACTCCCAGAGTTCACCCAAACTGATGTGCATCAAGTCGGTGATGCCATCCAGCCATCTCATCCTCTGTCGGCCCCTTCTCCTCCTGCCCCAATCCCTCCCAGCATCAGGGTCTTTTCCAATGAGTCAACTCTTCGCATGACGTGGCCAAAGTATTGGAGTTTAGGCCCCAGCATCAGTCCTTCCAATGAACACCAGGACTGGTCTCCTTTAGGATAGACTGGTTGGATCTCCTTGCAGTCCAAAGGACTCGCAAGAGTCTTCTCCAGCACTACAGTTCAAAAGTATCAATTCTTCGGCGCTCAGTTTCCTTCACAGTCCAACTCTCACAACCATACATGACCGCTGGAAAAACCATAGCCTTGACTAGATGGACCTTTGTTGGCAAAGTAATGTCTCTGCTTTTTAATATGCTGCCTGGGTTGGTCATAACTTTCCTTCCAAGGAGTAAGCGTCTTTTAATTTCACAGCTGCAATCACCATCTACAGGGATTTTGGAGCCTTATCTCACATGCTAGTAAAGTCATGCTCAAAATTCTCCATGCCAGGCTTCAGCAATATGTGAAAAGTGAACTTCCAGATGTTCAAGCTGGGTTTAGAAAAGGCAGAGGAACCAGAGATCAAATTGCCAACATCTACTAGATCATTGAAAAAGCAAGAGAGTTCCATAAAAATATCTATTTCTGCTTTATTGACTATGCCAAAGCCTTTAACTGTGTGGATCACAATAAACTGTGGAAAATTCTGAAAGAGATGGGAATACCAGACCACCTGACCTGCCTCTTGAGAAACCTGTATGCAGGTCAGGAAGCAACAGTTAGAACTGGACATGGAACAACAGACTGGTTCCAAATAGGAGAAGGAGTACGTCAAGGCTGTATATTTCCATCCTGCTTATTTAACTTATATGCAGAGTACATCATGAGAAACACTGGTCTGGAAGAAGCCCAAGCTGGAATCAAGACTGCCTAGAGAAATATCAATAACCTCTGATATGCAGATAACACCACTCTTATGGCAGAAAGTAAAGAAGAACTAAAGAGCCTCTTGATGAAAGAGAAAGAGAAGAGTGAAAAAGTTGGCTTAAAGCTCAACATTCAGAAAACTAAGGTCATGGCATCTGGTTCCATCACTTCATGGCAAATGGATGGGTAAACAGTGGAAACAGTGGCAGACTTTATTTTTCTGGGCTCCAAAATCACTGCAGATGGTGACTTCAGCCATGAAATTAAAAGACGATTTCTCCTTGGAAGGGAAGTTATGACCAACATAGACAGCATATTAAAAGGCAGAGACATTACTTTGTCAACAAAGGTCCACCTTGTCAAGTCTATGGTTTTTCCAGTAGTCATGTATGGATGTGAGAGTTGGACGATAAGGAAAGCTGAGTGCTGAAGAATTGATGCTTTTGAACTGTGGTGTTGGAGAAGACTCTTGCTAGTCCTTTGGACTGCAAGGAGATCCAACCAGTCTGTCCTAAAGCAGATCAGTCCTGGGTGTTCATTGGAAGGACTGGTGTTGAAGCTGAAACTCCAATACTTTGGCCACCTGATATGAAGAGCTGACTCATTGGAAAAGACCCTGATGCTGGGAAAGATTGAGGGCAGGAGGAGAAGGGGACGGCAGAGGATGAGATGGCTGGATGGCATCATCAACTCAATGGACATGAGCTTGGGTAAACTCCGGGAGTTGGTGATGGACAGGGAGGCCTGGCATGCTGCGGTTCATGGGGTCGCAAAGAGTTGGACACAACTGAGTGAGTGAACTGAACTCCTTTCTCATTTTCTATTTGCATTTTAAAGGAATGGCATGTATGGGGTTGCCTCTCCTCAGCCCTTTTCTCTCCTTGTTCCATATGATCTCCATTTGTCTGCAACTTGCTGCTTGATCTGAAGTACCATTCATCTACACAAATCAATAGTGCCCAACCTTGTTTTTACCCTTTGCCTTGATCTTTCTCTAGAAGATCAGTTTCAGGTTTCCAACTGCTTACCTCTTACAGATTTGGTTATGTAACGAGATATCCCTTTCAGCCTCTCTTAGGCAAGAGTATCACTGGGACCTTTTATCAGGCTAGAAGATCTGGGATCACTGATAACTCCTACCATTCCCTAGCTTTTCATCTCTAATTCATACCATGTGCCATACCTGTGTCTCTATTCATAGAGGTTCTATCTCAGATAAGATCTTCATTTGGATATTAGACTGTTACAATAGTTTCCTAAATTGTCTCTTTATAATAGCCTCTCATAACACAGAGGATTCCTAGATTGTATTTTAATAGTAACACCAGAAACAAACCAAAGGTTTATCTTGTCCCTCTCTTGTATGAAAGCCTTCTCCACAGGCTTGTTGCTGATTACAGCATCCTGGCGTGGCTTACTGGGCTTGTACAGTATGACTGGTAAGTTCTCCATTTTTATCTCGTATGTGCTCCTCTGCGTATGTGAAATAGCCATCAAACTGAACATCTTAACAGTCCCCAAACAAGATCTATTAAGAGCTGCCTCCACGCTTTGTGCTCTACATTTCTTTGCCTGCAATGTTCTTTGGTTGTCTTTGGCTAGTAAACTCCTATTCATCCATCAACAATTTTGAGTGGTCTTCTCTGATGCTTTGTGGCAAATTCAGAGCCTCACTCTTTCACAGGCCCCTAGTAAAATACTTGACCAGTGTGATGCTTCTTACTTTATGGAATCTCCTGGTTCTTTAACCAAATGATTGCAAGCTAGTTAAGGAGAGCAGCCATGTGCCTACTACAGCAAATTATGTTGTTACTAAGTATTTACCCTTTTTCTTTTTTGGTAATGATGGTAAACTATGATGTGAGAGACTATGCCAGCCTTGTTGACCACATAGGTTTGTTCACCCCTCCCCCACCCCGATATTTACAAACAAAAGAAGGGTAGGGGAGAAAGAAGAAAGAATTTACCCCAGGCCCCATGAATCAACCAGATTCAACTATGCAACCTCCTGAAGGAAAAACAAGGAAACCATGTTACCCCAGCAGACTACTGAGAAACCTTGAGTGCGGTATATAGATCTATGGGTTCAAGAATTAGAGGAAGCCCTTTTTGTTACTACTACCTCCCTATCCATTCCTATCTGCAATTTTAGCATATCATTTTGAGAAGCATACAGATTTCTTCCCCTCCATAACCTCTGGTTTTAGAATCTAATGATAGGAGTTTCTAGTTTCTATGACAATTTCAAGACTGTCTAGTGCAACCACACTTGGATGCCTGACTTTCTTGAAAGCATATTTACAAAGCCATCTATACTTCAAAGGCTAAAGGTTTTCAGTGTGTTGGTTTGAGTGTGTTGGTTGCAGACAGCTTTATTTGTAAGTTTTGTTATATGGAGGCAATTTTTTTTTCTCTTCAACTTTCACCCCTTTCTCTTTTTTCTATACTCTGAAGACTCACAGAATGGATCTAATCCTCCTTTTTTTTCTTCTTTTGGAATGAGGGCTTCAAATAGATAAGAGAGGATATTAATGTCCCTTTTACACCGTGTATTTCCCACACTTAACTTCACCACGCCCTTTGCCACATCTTATGTAACACAATTTCCAGTTCATGCACTCATCTAGTTATTCCACTCCAAATGACATCCAGCTGTCTATGTCCCCTTCAAGAGTGCTGTTTAAGTCAGGTGTGACCAAACCAAAGAACAGGAGAGTTCAGCAGTCTCATGTAGATCCTCCATTCTCGTACTGGAGTCCAATGTTGAACTGCCACTGGGGACAGTCACTCTTTATTTCTACACTGCTCTCACTGAGCTTACATTTACACTCTTAAGTTTTTTATTTTAAATTAGATTTAAATTCTTGCAGCTCCTAAGTCTCCCTCCCTACAAAACACTGAACACAAGATTTCCAGAGAGAATTTGGAGGATAATAGGATACCACTGGAATCATTTCTCTCACTGACAAAATCTTACGCACCGATGGCTTCAGAATATAAATAGGAGTTATCCTGGATCACATCAGAATCTAACAATGTACAGTTGGCCCTCTGTATCCACAGATTCAACCAACCACGGATCAAAAATATTTAGAAAAAATCCAGAAAGTTCTACAAAGGAAAACATACACTCGCCACATGCTACCAATAATTTACATAGCATTTGTACTGTATTAGGTACTGTAAATAATTTAGAGATGACTTCAAGTATAGAAGAGGACAAGCATAGGTTATATACAAATACCATGTCATTTTATATTAGAAATTTGAGCAACCACAGATTTTTCTGTCCACAGGGGTCCTTGAACCAACTCCCCTCACATACAGAGGAACAGTGGTGTATATGGTATCACTCATAAAAAACTTATAACAGAGATTCTGAACAAAAATGTACAGTGAAGAGGGAAATAAAAATGCAAAGATCTAGAAAGAAATATCCTTCCTGTATCCCTGAAACTTATCTACTACAAACGTGATTCAAAACTTTATGTGCACAATAGGATAGCATTTCCTAAGGTGTAGTTCAAGAAACATAGTTCTATGGGATGTACATATATTAGTGGAGAAATGAGAAAGATCAAAATAAATAAAAATAAATAAGGACCTTTCAGGCCTTAAATTTACAAAGGTGAATAGTGACATCTCAGACCTAATAAAGCATCAAAATGATCTCAAATGGCTGTTAAAAGTAACAAATTCCTGGATTTCACCCTGAAGACCCTGATTTACTAGGTCCAGGAGAGACCTAGGAATTTGTCGTTTGAACAACTGTCTCGATGACACTGAAGCTGTCAGCCAAGGAACCATTTTGGAGAGTCACTGGGGTTTGACCATGGACAACCTGATGAAAGCAGTTTTTTTAGGGTATATATTTTCAGAAATTACATGCTAGATTCAGTACCACTTTGGCTATCTAGAAAATGAAAGCACCATAGAGACCTTTTTTAAAAAAAATTACTCTGAATGGACAGGAGTTTATAGTTTAGCTTTGTTTTCACCCCAGATCTTATCTAAGGAAAGCAACCAACTTTTTCCAATAAGATGCCCAAACACCCCAAATATGTCTGTTTCTTCAATGCCAGGTTAAAAATGAATCTTACATGTACCAAAAAAAAAAAAAAAGCTTTGGTCATGCCAACATTTATCCTGGAAACAGAAGCAATGTCGAATGATGAGTCAAGTTAGTGATTTGCAAAATCTTAACAGAAAAAGTTCTGAATGAGGTGCTAAGTTTGGGATAAATTTTTTCCAAGACTAAATAACTCCAGGTCCACGCCTAGTCACCCTCATATTTTTCATGAAAGTCACTGGAAAGATCAAATTATTAATATCCATCTCCTCTTACTTAAACACATACTTTAACATCTCATCCTGACAAAGCTGGTACTTTGGGAAAGCTAACATTAGGGTGGGAGGCACTTATGAATACAAACTTAAGCAAAGAACAACTGAAGTTTGGCAACACATAAAAATGTCACATACTTTCACAACAAAACTTTGCTCTTCCAAAAACAAAATATAGCTCCAAAGACACACACATATGTTCACTTACAAATGCAGCACACACAATCATTCTGGGAACAGCCAGCTACTAGACATTGTGCATCAACTCAATAGTGCCGTTCATCTCAATTATTATAGCACAAATAATACTTGCCCTCCCTTTCTCATTAATATTCTCTCAAGGGATGGCTTTCTAGAAAGAAAAAAAAATAAATTCATAAAAATTTCATAATTCCAAGCTACAATAGCAAGTCATACCCATAGCTGCAATAAAAGGCTTTTTCATAAAAAGACTAAACGTGGATTTTTCTTAGCAAAATGTAAGCGAGCTTTTTTCACTTAAAGGTACCTGTAAAATGTGACTTCCCAAATGTGCTTCAAATACTTCAATGGCCAGT
Source organism: Ovis canadensis (assembly GCF_042477335.2). NCBI lineage: Eukaryota > Metazoa > Chordata > Mammalia > Artiodactyla > Bovidae > Ovis > Ovis canadensis. The sequence goes on along the minus strand of NC_091262.1, from coordinate 57,361,927 downwards.
GCACTGGGGCTTCTCCTTCGTTGTGCACCTATAACTTAAAGAAAAAAAAGAAAAGAAAAGAAAGAAAGAAAGAAATTAAGTGGGGGCTCCAATTCACACCTTCAGCTTCATTTCACTTTAATTGTATCACTAGATAGCTACTATAGCTCTAAGATCTAAGAGAATCACAAGCCAGTTTTAACTCTGGTTCTCAGTTGCCTGAGCAAATCAGAGCTGAGGCTGAATTTTCATCGCAGAATATCAACTTCTACAAACATTAAAATCAGATTTAATGTTTTTCTTTTTGAACTGTTTTCCCTATACTGGAGCAAAAAAACATAGGAATGTTCACATTAAAAAAAATAAATTAGTAAGCTGCTTTTCTTAAAATTTAGGTATTGTTATTTTTAAAGCAAATACATATTTCCTTTCCTTCCCAGAGAAACCTGAACATTTAATGTCCTCCAGGCCAGGAAAAAAGCAAACAGGATTTTTAAAATGTTCTAATGCAATATCTTTATCATAATTTAATAAGCACAACATGTTGGCTAGGAGATTCTCATTAGTGACTGTTTGCGCTAGTGTTAAGTATCTCAGGATGGCTGGATTTCATATTTACTGAACATTCACGTGTAACTATTCCTACAGGACCCACAGGAAGCCCAGGTGGAAGCTTGTTTAGCCTGTGCCTCTCAGCTCAGTGACTGTTTCCTTATCTGAATACTTCTGTTCTTCTGCTAAGGTATAGTTAGTCTTTCTGTTCCTGGCATGTGCTGTCTGCAGGCACATACACCCAGAGAGCCTCCCGATTCTTAACAGAAGGGCTTACTGCATGATATTTATGGGATCCAGAATTGTGGGTCATTGCTTCACAATTTCTTTCTTTTTTATGCACGGGGTCATGATTTGCTTTGAAATCTGTTCTAGCTATTTTTCCAGTTTTAAAGAGTCCTCAAACATAAAAACCTACTTTGCTTTCCAGCAATTTATGAAAGAAAATATTCAGAACTTTTCCATATTTCAAACAAATACATCCCTCACCTCTTCCTGCTTTTCTTAAAAATTGTATGACAAACCTCGATTCCCTCAAATCTAGACACTATGAATTGAAAATAAAATTAAACCCCCTATTTTCTTTTTTCTCCAAACGCTTTCAGCTACTTGACAAGACAATACCAGCAAAATGCTGGTGGGATAATTCTGTTATGTCTCAGTTATTACTAAGTCAGTTAGTTAGATCCATACCTTAGTAGGGATTATAATATAAGTGTACTTAGGATTATTGTGCTGTGCAAAAGTAGGCAGTTCCCCCTGCAATTGTGAGCTAATGTCTGCCATGTCGGAAAGGCACTTTGAAACTAGTATGAGTGGTAAGTATCACTATTACTTGCAAGAGGAAATAAAAAGGGCATTTTTTTTCCAATGGGAAAATTTACAAAATATAATTGAAGAGTGATTATTATCAAGGAATATTCCAGTTGGAAGGGACTTTAGAGATCACTATTCTAACTTCTTCATTTGCTTCAGAAGCAAAACACACAACTAATAATCTTAAAATAGAAAAAAATCAATCTTCTACCCTAAGATTAATCATTACTATAAGTATAGACATAAGATTTTTAAAATTTTAATATTAAGATGTACTTAAGACAGTATTACTGGGTGTGTGTGCATTTCTGATTAATTTCCTATTCTAACATGCACATTACTCCCTTCAAAACTCCTTTGGCATTTTTGATAATGCAGCTGTCTTGCTGAATACTGTTTTCAGTTTCTAGAGTGTTAATTGCACATTATGGTAGCTTGGTGTGAATGATCCCACATGAATAAAATCTGCAGTTCTCTCTCTTTTTTTTTAAAGATCGTTGGGGGGAGGGGAGCTTTGGAGAGGCAGAAGGGGTTGTTGAAAAACTTCAAAAGTGTCCACTCTGTTATTGAGGCAGTAATTAGGATTCAGAAAGCTCTTTATTAATAGTTTAAAATTTGGGGGCATTTCAGGACTTCCAATAATGAGGTTTAAAATAAACCCCTGTAACTCACAGAAAAAATGGACTGATCTCATAGAACATATGCTATTCTCCAAAGAACTGGATTAAGAGGGGGGCAGCAGAGTAACAGCCACCAATCTATTGAGGACCTTGAAACATCACAGGAAATGAAAGGAACTTGTTCATTCTCTAGAAGGTCCAAGGAGTATGCTCCAATAACAACTACCTTCCTGAAGCATGAACTATACTGCAGAACTATACCGGGTTCCTGCAGAGGTAATTTAACCCTGGCCATTGATGGCCATTCTTTTCTTGCCTTTCCTCAACGTAGGGCTCAGCTGTTCTTTAGGTAAGTGGTGCAAATGCATACATAATTAGGAATTTTATTTTAAAAGCTTATTAGTCAGTCTGGGGTCCCACATGCCTCCATCAGGTCTTCTGTCCATGAGTCCCACACCTGCATGGTTAGTTTCCTTTGTTCTTCAGATCCTCTATAGAAACCCAAGTGTGCATTCTAGTACATGTTAGCATAACACACAAGAATCTTGTAAGTGGTTTCATGCTTTTCCCTTCAATGGCATTTTTATTACACTAGAACTTCTCTTGATTTATATGTTTTGCACTTATGCAGGTGATGTGGGGCTGTAATGACAGTTCCTAATTTTACAACCAACATAAATATGTTAAACAGGAACCCATTATGCCCCAGGTAGAAGCCCAGCTCTGACTTGAAGCCTTATTGGTAACTGAATAGATGTTAAATGTGTACTTTTTATCTTGTATTTTTCATCCCACCACATTTGGGATTTTGAGTACTGAGATAATAATCTGATAACTCAGGAACAATACAAACACAGTTATTTTGTTCCTCTATGTTAATCTCATTGTGTTTATGGAGTATCATTTATGCCTAAAGAAAAACTAAAGAGGCACTGCCTCAATGAGGGTCATCATTCTCAGAAAAGTAATACACTGTTTATGAAGTTCTCTCAGACTGCTGTGTTTTGGAAGTTGACAGTTTTTAAAACCATTTGGTAGCCCCCACACACTGCATACTTGGTATTGCTATACATGTTAATGTTTAATCTGCAGACACTTCAGTCATTTGTCTGTTCAATTAAAAGACAATGCTTTGAAATGTAAAGAATAATAAATCAACCAAAAAAATGCATAGCACACTGCTAAATAAATGGAACCTGTAATCCTATAACTGTGAGGACTATATCTCAGTCACTGACAGTGATGAGAATTATATAATTTGAACAGGTTATATAAACTGGTAAAATTTTTTTTAAAAGCCACAGTAATTTAAATTCAATTCAGAAATTACTGAGTACCTATGTGATGCTGAAACTTGCTAGCCACTGTAGGGTAACTAGTGCTATAAAACCTCATAAACATTGCATTAGAAAATTTTAAGCAATTCAAAACAAACCTAGGCCCAGGATAACATGATCAAGAGAACAACACGATCATCTCATGTTTCTCAAGGGTTACAGATAAAACACCTAGAGTTTTAAGAGACTTTAAATGGAAGCAATGTATAGGGAGAAAGATTTTTTAAAATTGACTGAAGAAATTCTGATTGTCTCAGAAATATAAAATGATATGATGAATCATTAGGATTGCACATTTGGCCTTTCTCTCATTAAAAAATGGAAGGAAAAAAAAAAAGAAAGAAGAAAACCCCAATCTGAAGCATGTATCTGAAAAATTGGTTTTGTCCCTCAATGGTGTCAGCGAAAAATAACCTAGACTCTTCCACATAACCTTGTGAGGTAGTCTTTGAGAATTAATTAAGTGCAATAAAAGACAATCCCTCTTTGGGGAAATACACCACACACTCCCAGTCATATTCCTAACCAGTGCCCGTCACCTTCAGGGATGCACAGACGCCAGGAAGGCTGAGGATTATCGCTCAGTGGGAGTTTGACCTATTCAGACAAAAGGTCAGCTTGCCATTGAAGACCCCATTAGAAAACAGAAGCAGGCCAGCTCAGTGGACACACGTAATGAACAGCGGAAAAGTCATGAGCCTTTCTTGCCTTGCGTCCTGCGTTGCCCTTTTCCCCCTAACCCTCCCCGCCCCCCCTTCCAGAGCCCCTGGAGCTGCCCCAGCCCCTCCCTGCACAGTTCACACTGGGAAGGGAAACCACAGGCAGCGAGAGAGAAGGGGCGCATTATTTCAGGGATCTCTTGAAAAAGACACTCAAAAATGAAGAAGAGGATGGCACTGGGAGGAAGGGTTGCCAAGAAATTGTTTGATTTGGGAAACGATGTCATTAGCAGATAGGGAATACCATTTGGGGGCTATTTTCTCATCCAACTGTCCCTCCACGGGGAGCAGAGCGGCAGGATGGGTGAATGCAGCCTTAACGTTCTGCAGTTAGTATTTCAAGAGTGGAGTCATCCACCGAGGCAAGTTTGGTGGGTACCCTCAAAATCTGTTGTGTACGGGGCAAGACTGTTTCTACACTGAGCTTGGGGAAAGAGAGGACTAAAGGAAATCCCGGACATCACTCCCTGGGTTTTAGCACTTGGGCTAAGCAAAGTCGGAGTCTGGGAAAGAAAAGAATACAGAATGCTTAATGAGTCTTCCCATGACTACCAAAGAGAAGAAAAGGGATTTCCCTTGAGGAATGTCAATTAGCCTCCCTCACTGTAGGGCAGATGAAGCCAGGGAGGGTTTTCTCAGAAGTCTCAGAAGTTTATGAAGGATATAGTTGTGTATATGTGTACGTGTGTCTCCCTATAAAAATAAACATTGATATGCTTTTATTGACACTTGTTCTTACCGCTCCATCTACTGCCCAAATGCACAGTTTGTACCCTTTCAACATTAAATTCCTCACTGTTCGTGCGTGCCCTAAACACTGGTGGAATTTCAGGTTGCGATGGGGAAGATGCCCTGGAATAACCAGTGGTAGGTACCTGATTAACCCAAACAGCAGCACTAAAATTGAAACTGTTGCCAAAAGCCTGATGTGTGGAGTTTCCACACACTACGTGAAGAATGTCTGAAAACAGAGAACAACAACACTTTTTCAATGTATTTTCACCAAGATAAGTTTTTTGCCCCTTAAAATACAGGATAACTGAGAACCAGCAAAAAAGAAACAGGGACAGGTATTGTTGATCTGGCATTTGAATGGTAGGTTAACATTAAATAATAATAAGAAAAAAAACCTCCCATATTCAAAAACAGTGTAGTATGGGTTTATTTTTAAATTCATATCCAGAATGTTCTAAAAAATACATTTTTATAATTCATATCTCAAGCATATCAACACATTATATTACCAATTTAGACAAAAGAGGTATTTCATCTATTAAAATAACTGAAACTCTAAGAAGTCTTATGCTGATTCAAAAATTCTTTGATGCAACACATTTAAATTTCTCCCACAATTTAAAGATGCATTGAATATATTCAGGAAAAGCATTAAGGGTGATAAGACTGTGAGAGTATTAATATTTACAAATGAATGGCTGGATTCAAGAAGAAGGAATCGAATCGTGTCTCCTTTTATAAAAAAAAGCCTATCTGTATGGTTACAACTAGTACAAACTAAGGGGAACTACACAAAACACTGATCTGTTTAAACACGGATGTGTTTATCATGCACTTCCTATCTTTTTTGAACACTTTCTTTATGAAACTTTTCTTCATCAAAATGGTAAACTGCCTAAAAGTGAAACGGCACCCAAGT